>NC_044031.1:36450944-36750944 GCF_901765095.1 Microcaecilia unicolor | reverse complement strand
GGGTGCCATGAATGGAGCAGCCAAACCAACCCTGTAGTCGGGCCCGAACTTCTCTCCAATAAGACTGTGCTGTAGGACAAGACCACCAAAGGTGTGACCCATGTGCCTCTCTCCGGACAGCCCTGCCAACAGGAAGATAAAGCACCTGGAAACATGGTACAGTCTGACTGGAGTAAGATACCAGTCCAGCGATAAAAAAAACCTTTATAGCATTTAATATTGACACTACAGTGGAGGACTTCAATAAGGCCTTTTCCATAACTAACCAATCATCTTTAGATATAACAACCCCCAATTAAGCCTATGGAGAGTATATGAAGAGACCTGTTTACATAAATAAGAAATAAGACGTAATAAAACCTTTAGTACTCTTAGAATCTTCACACAAGTCCTCCAAGTAGGAAATCTCTCTCACTATACAGCACCGAACAGAAGGTGCAGTCAAAAAGTGTTTCAACTGCAAATAAGCACAGTTGTCAGAGGGCGAGAGCTGATAGGTGGCCGACAAAGCTGCAAAGGTACAACATTCGTCGTGACTGGTTCAGATTTTGTTCTTTTTGTTTTCAGGTGGCAAAGGCAACGGGAGTAGCTGACGAGGCCCTGGGAAATGTACGCACAGTGAGGGCATTCGCCATGGAGGACAGAGAGGAAGAGTGAGTATGTTTGGCTGTATAGCAACTGCAGAATGAGGATAGAGGACTTTGTTGTTACTCTGCCTTCAGCCTCTCCCCTGTATCTTCATTTCTCATTGATTCTCCTCGTAGGATGCAGGAGTAGCGTAATTGTTAGGGCAGCAGGCTGAGAACCAGGGACACCCAGTTCAAATTCCAGTGCCTTTCCTTGTGATATTGGGCAAGTCACTTAACCTTCTGTTACCTCTTTTGTAAGCTCTCCGGGGACAGGAATATACCTCGCTGTACCTGAATGTAACTTGCCTTGAACTGCTGAGCAAAACATGAGCTGAATCCTAAATCCTCCGCTCTTTGCTTGGATATATGTCATGGCTGCTGACAGAGTTCCTGAATTGGTGGAGGGGTAGCCTTTATTGTCTTTCTCTCTTGTCTTCTATAGGCTGTACTCTATAGAGGTGGATAAGTCTTGCCAGATGAATGAAGTACTAGGAATGGGAATTGCTGTTTTCCAAGGACTCTCAAATGTGTTTCTTAACTGTAAGTATGAGGGGGAGAGAGAGAGGTACACTGGCAAAAGATTCCCTTTAAGAACCGAATGACCTATCCCTTGCCTTCCTTCTAGGAGTTTCTTCCTTCGGAGACACTTTGGGCACAGGGAAAATCCCACTGTATGTGTCCTTGTACAGATCTCCAGCATTGGAGAAAACATGCTTCTCATTAATTTTAGATTGCTAAGAGCAAAGCGGGGGTGGGGCTGATTAACCAATGAAGAGAATCTTCAAAAGCATCACCTTGACTTGGTGATGGTAGTGGAGACTAAAGGTTTGGAAGTTTTCTATTTCTTCCTAACGGACAGGCCTTGCCCTGGTGATGATTAAAAAATAGGAGCTGGAGAGTAGCCTAGCAATAGATAGTCGGTGGCACTCAGCATTTTGCTGACTGCCACCAGCTTTACATAAGTATTGCCATACTGGGAAAGACCAAAGGTCCATCAAGCCCAGCATCCTGTTTCCAACACTGGCCAATCCAGGTCACAAATAACCTGGCAAGATCCCAAAAAAGTACAAAACATTTTATACTTTATCCCAGAAATAGTGGATTTTCCCCAAGTCCATTTAATAGCGGTCTATGGATTTTTCCTTTAGGAAACCGTCCAAACCTTTTTTTTTTTTTTTTAACTCCGCTGAGCTAACTTCCTTTACCACATTCTCTGGCCATGAATTCCAGAGTTTAATTACACGTTGAGTGAAGAAAAACTTTCTCCGATTCGTTTTAAATTTACTACATTGTAGCTTCATCGCATGCCCCTAGTCCTAGTATTTTTGGAAAGCATAAACAGATGCTTCACATCTACCCGTTCAACTCCACTCATTATTTTATAGACCTCTATCTTATCTCCCCTCAGCCGCCTTTTCTCCAAGCTGAAGAGCCCTAGCCACTTTAGCCTTTCCTCATAGGGAAGTCGTCCCATCCCCTTTATCATTTTCATCGCCCTTCTCTGCACCTTTTCTAATTCCACTATATCTTTTTTGAGATGTGGTGACCAGAATTGAACACAATATTCGAGGTGCGGTCGCACCATTATAACATCCTCAATTTTGTTTTCCATTCCTTTCCTAATAATACCTAACATTCTATTTGCTTTCTTAGCCGCAGCAGCATACTGAGGAGAAGGTTTCAACGTATCATCAACGACGACACCTAGGTCCCTTTCTTGGTCTGTGACTCCTAACATGGAACCTTGCATGACGTAGCTATAATTCGGGTTCCTCTTTCCCACATGCATCACTTTACATTTGCTCACGTTAAACGTCATCTGCCATTTAGATGCCCAGTCTCCCAAGGTCCTTTTGTAATTTTTCACAATCCTCCCGCGATTTAACAACTTTGAATAACTTTGTGTCATCAGCAAATTTAATTACCTCACTAGTTACTCCCATCTCTAGGTCATTTATAAATATGTTAAAAAGCAGCGGTCCCAGCACAGACCCCTGAGGAACCCCACTATCTACCCTTCTCCATTGAGAATACTGACCATTTAACCCTACTCTCTGTTTTCTATCTTTTAACTAGTTTTTAATCCACAATAGAACACTACCTCCCATGGCTCTCCAATTTCCTCTGGATGTTCAATGCTAGGTTATGTCCGGGCTCCGGTATTGATTATCCAGGCATACGCAGCCAGACAAAGCATGGCCAGTTAGTTAAGTTTGATATTCAGCACTTAAGTGGCTATGGTGAACCCAGCATATATAAGACTGTTTTATGCGGTCCTATTTATGCAGTTATCTTAGCCGCACTTACTGGCTAAGAAATTAAGAATAGCCATACTGGGTCTGACCAATGGTCAGTCTAGCTCAGTATCCTGTTTCCAACAGTGGCCAATTCAGGTGACAAGTACCTGGCAGAAACCCAATTAGTAGCAACATTCCATGCTACCAATCCCAGGGCAAGTAGTGGCTTCCCCTATGTCTAACTCAATAACAGACTATGGACTTTTCCTCCAGGAACTTGTCCAGACCTTTTTTTAAACCCAGATACACTAACCGCCTTACCACATCCTCCAGCAACGAGTCCAGAGCTTAACTATTCTTTGAGTGAAAAAATATTTCCTCCTATTTGTTTTAAAAGTATTTCCATATAATTTCATTGAGTGTCCCTGTTCTTTGTACTTTTTGAAAGAGTGTAAAATTGATTCACTTCTACCCATTCTACAGCACTCAAGATTTTATAGATCTCAGTCATATCCCCCCTCAGCCATCTCTTTTCCAAGCTGAAGAGCCCTAACCATCCCCCTTTATCATTTTGGTCACTCTTCTTTGACCTTTTCTTTATGATGAGATCTAAGAACCTGTTCAGATTCTCTCTGTGGGTGTAGTTCTGTCTACTCCCTTGCCTATTATTAGGATATACAGTGATTTAGCTTATCCCTTCAGGCTTCAGAATTGTATATTATGTATCCAATGTGTAGTGTGGTGCACTTGTTTGTAGGTTTAATACAAGGGATTAATCTTGCTAAATAGGGACCTGAACATAAAACTGATCTCTATTAATGGGTGACATTTGTGTAACTTAATGATTTCTTTGATTAACCTTCCAAACAGTACTAATGGTGTGCTAACATTTTCAGTAGCCAGATCTCTATAGAGTATATTTAAAGAGTTTAACTTGTTTCTCCCCCTTATGAAGTGGGGGTAAAAAGAAAAAAAAACTAGAGTAAGCTAATGAAACAAGATATTTAAAGGAAATGAGACGTAAACTAATATCCTTCTGTTGGAGGTATATAAAGTATGCAGCAGAATTAGAAAAGCTGCAAAGAAGAGCGACCCAAATTGATGATGGGGCAACTCCCTTATGAGGAAAGGCTAAAGCAGCTAGGGCTTGTCTGCTTGGAGAAGAGATGGCTGAGGGAAGATACGATAGAATTCTATAAAATATTGAATGGAGTGGAACAGGTAGAGGTGAATTGCATTGTTCGTTCCAAAAATACTAGGACTAGGGGCACACAATGAAGCTATTAAGTAGTAAATTAAAAAGAAAAACAAAGAAAATATTTCTTCACTCAACATGTAATTAAACTCTGGAATTTGTTGCCAGAGAATGTAGTAAAAGCAGTTAGCTTAGCAGGGATTAAAAAAGGTTTGGACACGTTCCTAAAAGAAAACTCCATAAACCATTATTAAGATGGACTTTTGAAAATCCACTCTTTATTTCTAGGCTAATCAGTCTAAAATCTGTTTTACTCTTGCCATTCCTAAACAAATGGTCAGTGAAACCAGTCATTTATTTTAGTTTTGCATTAGCTTGTTAACAAGGAGAAGAGACCAGCAGGGTCATTAGTCTCTTCTAAAATAAGATTCAAAATGAATACATTTTTATAACCTAAACTACAGATGATGTATCCATTCTATTCAAGGATAGCAAAGTACAAAGATCAGAGGTTAGATAGAATACAGATGGCCAGTCCCAGGATCGTAAATATGTCACTTTGATACCTGAGAAAGAAAAGAAAACATTCCTGACAGTCAGCTTATCTTTAGCTGTGTTTGTAGTGCCTGGACAATCAGTCTACATTGATTGATCCTTTGTAAGGTGAAGAGGTGAAGGCTAAAAATAGAAAGCCAGTGTAAGCATTTTTCTACCATTAAGGTAGAAGTATTTTCCTTAAATATTTTGGGCTTAAAATTAACTTTTCATTCACACAAATCCACACCAGGTTGTTTTGACCTGGATTGGCCACGGTTGGAAACAGGATACTGGGCTTGATGGACCTTCAGTCTGTTCCAGTGTGGCAATTCTTATGTTCTCCATCTTCTGTGGAGCCTGCACAGGGCCTAATTATAATGTGGGCTCAACAGGAAGTGTGGGCCAATGGCATTTATGTTTTCAGCCCACTCAGTTCATGACATGGAACACAGGTTTTGTGATGCCATTTGGGGTTGTGACCCCCCAGTTTGGGACTTGCTACCCTAATAGACTTTTTTGTTTTTCTGTCTCTTGTTTAGGCATTGTGCTGGGCACTATCTTCACTGGTGGGTCCTTGATGGCAAAGAATAAGCTGTCAGCTGGCGATCTTATGTCCTTTCTGGTGGCTGCTCAGACAGTCCAAAGGTTAGCCCGTTACTTAGTATGCATTTTAATCTTTTAAACCATTTTGAATGGGCTTCTCTAAGAAAGTGGTATATAACTTTTTATAATTAATGTTTTCTTTGGTCCACTCTGGATGTTTGCTATACTTTTATCCCTCTCATTCTGTTTGGTTTCTTATGTGTAAGAGAGTGGAGGTCATTCTTATACCTGATGTTACTTCAAAGCTCAGGTTACCTGTTTTTGTGATTGTGACAGTGTCTCCATACAAATTTGATTTTGTGCCCACCATGACCACAGTCAGATTAACTGCGGGTTCTCGTATTCATATTTACATTGCGCCGAAGCAGTTCACAAGGTGAGAATGTTCAGGCAGCATATCCAGATGTGCAGAAGTCACTTCAGACTATTCCTTTCTGCCACGTCTTGCTCTTTGATTTGCAGTAAGTCAAGCATTATTTTCAGAGTGCTCTTTGAGAGCTACCAGGTGTTTTGACTGGCAACCTCTATTAAAGAAGAAACCACATTCCCTGAGACATTTGTGTCCCACTGATGCAGCTATTCCAGCCGAAGCATGGCCATGTCGGGTTATGTGGTCACTGTTCTATGAAATAAAGGTATTTTTCGAACAAGGCCTGTTTTTGTATGTTCAGTTGAGAGTTCACTCTTGTTTTTGTGTTTTTATTATGTGATACACCTGCCACTATGTTTTTGTTTTTCTCTTTTTCCGTACGTTCTACAGAGTAGTAACCTGATGTTGCCACTTCTGTTAGCAATGTCATTCTTCTGTGTTTCTCCTTTAGCACAATATCTGGTTTCCTTGCATCAGACTTTATTATTGGTTGGATTGGGAATGTCCCATGTGATCATAGTTCCATTCTATACGGTTTCAGGGTCATGATCCCACTTAGCTTTCTGTTTTCTCTTATTTATCCTGTTTATCTGTCCTAATCAGATTGTAAGCTCTGTCGTGCAGGGACTGTCTCTTCATGTTCAAGTGTAGTAGTGTTTTCTCTCTCGCCCCTTTTACCAGTATTTGAGCAGTTGTGGTCAGTCTTCCAACTTTCTGTGGCACCTGTGGATTTTTCTGCTTGAGAAACATTTTCTCTATGCTATCGAGTCTGGTCTCGTTTTTCATTTTCTAATTCTCATGTTCTGGAGCTCCCACCTGCACTGGGATAAGGAAAACAGGAGGGGGAGTTAATGAAGCCCTGAGCGGGAACTAAGTTTAAAATTCCAGACACACACATCCATGGGCATCTATGGTAGTGATGTAGCCCTGGTTGGATCAGAGTCCACCCAATTTAGGCTCAGGCCCACCCAAAATTTCATCTCCCTTAGTGTGGCTGGCAGGATCCCCAAGGCCCACTAACCAAAGACCTCATCTCAGTCGAAAGAACTTGCATCTTGGGCAGCTGCCAGCACTGTCCCTGAGACGCTGCTGCAGTCCGTTTCCCCCCTCCCTCCCCACTGCGTACATGTTCAATTTTCACACGTGCCAAACAGAATACATGGAGGTCAGCCACAGCAGCTCGAGGACAGTGTCAGTGTCTCTCTGAACACACCACCCGAACTCTCGTCCACGCTCTCATTACCTCTCGCCTGGACTACTGCAACTTACTCCTCACCGGCCTCCCACTTAGCCATCTATCCCCCCTTCAATCTGTTCAGAACTCTGCTGCACGTCTCATATTCCGCCAGAACCGATATACTCATATCACCCCTCTCCTCAGGTCACTTCACTGGCTTCCGATCAGATACCGCATTCAATTCAAGCTTTTCCTTCTTACCTACAAATGCACTCAGTCTGCTGCCCCTCACTACCTCTCTACCCTCATCTCCCCTTACGTTCCCGCCCGTAACCTCCGTTCACAGGATAAATCCCTCCTCTCAGTACCCTTCTCCACCACCGCCAACTCCAGGCTCCGCTCATTCTGCCTCGCCTCACCCTATGCTTGGAACAACCTTCCTGAGCCCTTACGCCAAGCCCCCTCCCTGCCCGTCTTCAAGTCTTTGCTTAAAGCCCACCTCGTCAATGCTGCGTTCGGCACCTAACCCTTACCGTTCAGTGAATCCAGACTGCCCCTATCGGACCGACCGTTCACTTGTCTATTAGATTGTAAGCTCTTTGAGCAGGGACTGTCTCTCTTTGTTAAATTGTACAGCGCTGCGTAACCCTAGTAGCGCTCTAGAAATGTTAAGTAGTAGTAGTAGTAGTGTCCTCCTTAGATGTAAGCTTGTTTGGTGGGAAGGAGATCTTCAGCTGGCGGAGCTTGGGGATCCCTGCCAGCACAGGTATTTCATTTACTTTTGAGGGGGGGGACAGGGGAGGTGGGTTTTGCTTTTGCTTTAGTTGTAGGGGGTAGACATGAAATTTTTGGTCCACCCACTTTGGTCTCGGGCCCGCCCTAAATCGGCTGTCTGGCTACACTACTGATCTGTGGCTCTGTGACCGCAGCACTAATTAGAAATGTATGTATTTTTTGTCTTTGGCAGATCCATGGCAAGTATTTCAGTGTTGTTTGGTCAGGTAAGTGTACAACTGTTTGTTAGGAGTTCAGTGAGTGATTGTGTGCGTGAGAGGGGAGGGATGGAAATGAAGATGATGATGGTGAATCGGCATATGAGAAGACTCCTAGCTCTCTAGTATTTCTGTTAGTCACAATTCATCTTACAAAAAATAAAACTGAAAAATTAATATTTGGAACAGTTGAAAGGAATAATATTTTAATGTGTACCACAGCACGCTGTGGATCAGGAAAGCTCCTGAGACTAGTGAATTCAGTTCCTTTTGTGTCACTTGCCCACTGTATGATATGTGCTTCGTTTTTCTGGCACCAGATTGTGCTGGGATTCTGATTGTCATGGGCAATAGTGCTAAGAGTGAAGAGGTGAAAAGAAGTTGCTGCTCCTTCAGAAGGCAGGAAACAGGGGAAACTATATCTTGGCTTTGTGGATAGTACTGTATGTGAATGCTTTCTTTTCTTTCCTACCCTATACACACAGGTGGTTCGTGGGCTCAGTGCTGGAGCGCGTGTCTTTGAGTTTATTATGCTGGAACCTCAGGTCTTTCTGCATGGTGGAAAGAAGATCCCCTTCCATTCCCTGGTGGGTCAAGTGTCATTCCAGAACGTCACATTCAGGTCAGTCCCCCCCCCCCCCCCCCCCCCCTTATCTTTATAGGACGTGTTGCCATCTGCCACTGTTGGCACACAGCAGGATGTGTTGACAGTGACAGTTCCTCTGAGCAGGTTATCCATCTCTGGGTGTCTTCCCTGAGCAGAATGAGGGGGAGATGCACAGAACTCTTGTGCTGTAGGGAACAGCTCCAGAAAATGCCGGCTGTCGCAGCAAAAACGAAATACCAACTAATGCTCAATATTACCAGCATGCAAATTATATGCACGCTGTTAGTGTTGAGCATTGGATGTTAATGAGGGAAGAACGTTCCTGGTGCACGCCCAGAAGAGCTGTGCGGTAGGCACAGCTCTTGTGTGCATACCCAGTCGATGGGCATCGCAAATACTGGGCTCTGTTCTGCCCCTTATGCCCAGAGACTCTTTCACAGACTCCCGACCCAGCAAGGTGGGGGGTAGTCTGAGGTTTGACGCGATGATTGAGGAGCAGAAGCTCTTCAGCAATGTTCGGGTGGCAGAATTGGTGCGGGGAGGTATGCCATGCTTCTTCCGTGTTAGGAGGCATGGCTGCAATCTCAAACTGATGAGGGAGCAAACATTTCCAAACCTTTAACTCGTAAACTGTTCTTGCAAGACTACCGACAGCAACAGAACTATCGATGGGGTGTGGGGTTTTCGTACGCCATTTCTTTGAGCACTGGAAGGAATCACTAATGGCCTCATTTGAATGCAAAGTAGAGAATGACACAGGGACAGAGCCCACGGGGCGGGGACAGAGCCTGAGGGGACGGGACGGGGATGAGGACAGAGCCCGTGGGGATGGGGGCAAACTTTGTCCCAGTGTCATTTTCTACTTTGAAGACTGTTAATGAACTGGACTGTTATTTATGTTTATGTTTGAGTAATGCAGACGATGATATTTTGATTTTTTTTTTTTTTTTTTTTTAACAAGCAAACATGCTGGCTACAACTAGCAAAACTTGCATGGGGGATCCTGTACATTCCTGATAGCAATACATCTTCTAAGAAGACATTTTCTATTGCAGGAAGGACTGTGGAAGCAGGAGAGCTAGATTGAATCCTGAGATTGTTGATGACTTATTCATCCACAGATTAAAAAATCATAACAGTGCTTCATAGGGCATATAAGTGTTTGAGGCTTCTGCAGATGAGGACAGAACCCACGGGGATGGGACGGAGATAGAACCTGCGGGGACAGAGACAGGACCTGTGGGGATGGAACGGGGACGAAGACAGAACCTGCAGGGATGGGGTGGGGACGGAGACAGAACCCACAGGGACGGGGCCAAACTTTGTCCCCATGTCATTCTCTAATGCAAAGGGCTTTCGGCCACTGCATCTGTGGTAAAAGCAGCGCCGAAAGCCTTTGTTCGGTAGACACACAATAATGTTTTGTTTAGATTGGCTAAAACCAGTCTAATGAAATGTTGCAAGCCCGGTTTGCTTTGAGCATCTCTCCCTGCGTGTCAGTGTGCCTTCTAACGTGCAGTGTGTTGGTGGTACCATGCTTTACATGCAGTTTTAGTGCTAAGCCCAGCAGGCTGCCTTGTCAGTACCTGCAGCTCTGTATTGTGCTCACAGTACAGTATTGGTTTCTCTTAATTTATAACCTGCCTTTCACTTGCTTTCAGTTACCCCACAAGGCCAGGAGATGAGGTACTGAAGAACTTCTCTCTCACCCTCCCTCCCTTCAAGACGGTAGCCATCGTAGGGCAATCGGGAGGAGGTAAAATTTATGTACATGTGTTAGAGGGACTAGAGTAAAGAAATACCCTGGACTGCTTCAGTGCAGCCTTCAGAAAACACTTGACGTGTTTAGTCCTTGCATTGCAGAACTGTAGCCTCATGGAAACGCCTGAGAATCCATCCATAGGAACATAGCAATGTGGTCTTGTTTTGGATTTCTCAAGTAAACTCTAATTTTAAGCAAGTTACCCCTGCAACTTAGTGAAGATCTGTAGCAGTTCTACTGGGCAGGGCCTAACCATGCTGGAGTGCTTCCATGTGTCTTTCTGCACAAACTACAATACATTTGTTAGGTTAGCTATACCGGTCTCATTAATGCAGTGTTCCTGTAGTCAGGTTTATTTTCAGATATGATGCATTGTCCACACCAAAGTTCACAGCAACCTTGTATCTTTCTGATCTCTTGAAGTCTCTCTAGAGACTTCTTTTTTATTTATTTAATTTAGTTGACACCTTTTTCAGTAGTAGCTCTGGTCCATTAGGTATTTTGCTGTCCCTGGAGGGTTCACAATCTAAATTTGTACCTGTAGCAATGGGGAATTAAATGACTTGCCCAGGATCACAAAGAGCAGCAACGGTATTTGAACCTGGCATCCTCGGTTCTCAGTTTGTTGCTCTAACAATTAGGATATTCCTTCGTTCCAGGTTCTGGACTATGAGCAGGACCTATCTTTGTATCCTTTCTTTTCTACTAGGAAAATCCACTGTAGCTGCTCTGCTAGAGAGATTCTATGACCCAAACCAAGGTGCAGTCTTTCTTGATGGAGTTGATATTCGCATGCTGGACCCCTCCTGGCTGCGAGGACAAGCCATTGGCTTCATAAGCCAGGTGAGTGACAACTGGAGCTGCACGTGAACATCTCAGGGTGAGAGAGGGAGAACAAGGTCACAGGATGGCGGGAAGCTGAGGAGAATGGCATAGGAGTCTTGGCTGCTGTACAGAGCAGCTGTAAGAGCATAGGATAAGTACATAAGTATTGCCATACTGAGACAGACCAAAGGTCCATCATGCCCAGCATCCTGTTTCCAACAGTGGCCAATCCAGGTCACAAATACTTGGCAAGATCCCAAAAAAGTACAAAACATTTTATGCTGATTATCCCAGAAATAAGCAGTGGATTTTCCCCAAGTCCAATTTAATAATGATCTATGGAGTTTTCCTTTAGGAAGCCGTCCAAACCTTTTTTTTTTTTTTTTTTTTTAACTCTGCTAAGCTAACCACCTTTACCACATTCTCTGGCAACGAATTCCAGAGTTTAAGTACACGTTGAGCGAAGAAAAATCTTCTCCGATTAGTTTTAAATTTACTACTTTGTAGCTTCATCGCATGCCCCCTAGTATTTTTGGAAAGCGTAAACAGACCCTTCACATATACCTGTTCCACTCCACTCATTATTTTATAGACCTCTATCATATCTCCCCTCAGCCGTCTTTTCTCCAAGCTGAAGAGCCCTAGCCACTTCAGCCTTTCCTCATAGGATGTGATGAGGGAGAGAAGGATTGCAGATTCTAGACAGAATGTTGTAGGAATGGAGGTTGGTGGAGAGCAGTGAATGCTGTAGATGTGAGAGCATGGGCTGTAAGGGCAGAGGACAGTCATGGGAACTCATACTTGGGAAGTAAGAGTGCTGCTGATGCATAGACTGAGTTTTAAGAGAGGTGAAACATCTTTGTGATTGCTTCAAATTACTGCCTTTCAGGAGCCTGTGCTGTTTGGTACAACAATCATGGAAAACATTCGATTTGGGAAACCAGGTGCCAGCGATGAGGAGGTTTATGCAGCAGCCGAGCAAGCAAATGCCGATGGCTTTATACGAAGTTTTCCTGAGGGATACAGTACAGTGGTGGGTGAGTCCTTCCAGCTCATCTCCTTTGCTTTGTCGTCATGTAGGATCAGAGGCTGCACGGCAATGACATGTTTGTTATTCTGAGGCCAAATCATATCCTTCCATTGTGGTGATTATATAAGAACACTGCATGCATATGTGCAACTCCTAATTCAAAGAAACAGGTCACTTTTTTGTGTCCCAAGTATAAAAGAGAAATGATTTCCCCTTCCCCCATCTGGACTTCGCGCTCTTTATTTTCTAGCCCCTGGTTCCCCAGATCCTTTCTCCAGATTTTGCATCTGGACAAAATACGGGCCCTTATCCTTGAGAGGGGGAAGGAATAAAATGGAGGCTGGAGTATCCTCCATCTGATGGCCGGAGGAGGTAAGAATTCCCATATGCTGCACAGTTTCAGATACTGCCTAAAACCTGTTAACCTCTTATTCTGTTAGCTTGCGGGAGTAAGTGTATCCGTAGGTTCTGGGCTATCTCCGCAAGACAGATGGCAAGTTAAGTTGCTGCTGCTGCCCTGAATATTCTGTCCAAGGGTCTTCTGGGGCCATTAAAACTTAGCTCATGCCTTTTCATTGGTACTCCGGGCAACTGGTATTCAAGTACAGTAGGTATTTCCTTGTCCCTGGAGGGCTTCAAGTCTAAGTTTGTACCTGAGGCAGTGGAAGGTTAGGTAACTGACTTGCCCAAGATCATAAGAAGCAGCAGTGGGATTTGAACTCTGGCTTCCCTGATTCTCAGCCTGCTGCTTTAACCATTAGGCTGATGTGGCCCATGTAACACAGGCACATAGGAAAGCTTTTCTTCAATTAAAAGTGCGAGTGCTTGCACTTGGCTAGCTTCTTTCTGAAGTTCCCTTGAAAGTGACTGATTAAATTTTCTGATTCAATGTATGTATTTTTTGAACCAGCTCAGAATAATTACTGATAGAGAAGGAGAAATGAAGATGATGAATTTCTGTTTCAGGGGGTGTCGATGCGTCGGTCGATGGATAGCCCGGTACCGCCTCCTCGTCCTTTGCAGGTTCTGCCTCTGTCTCCTGTACCGGCTCCCCTGCCTTTCCCAATGGAGACTCTGGACGAGCGCCTCCGAGCCATTCTTTCAGGTCTCCTGGAAGGGCTGATGCGCTCGTCTGTATCGGCACCGGGGGTGCTTGCGCCCTCAGTGCCGTCGACACAAGCGTCAGCTGGCTCATTGCCTGAGGTGAGGTCTCCGGTACTGCTTGCGGCTTCGGCTGCCACCCAGGTCGACTCCCTGTCGACGTCATTGGAGGGAGCTTCATCGCTGCTGCCGCCGCCAAGGGAGTCAGCCTCTCAATGACACCATTGGGGACATGGTTCCTCGCAGTCGAGGCGGGCACGGTTACGGACTGCTGTTCGAAAGCTTTTGTCCGATACCGAGCAGGAGGACTCGTGGGAGGAGGAAGAGGATCCCAGGTATTTCTCATCCAAGGAGTCTTGTGGTCTTCCTTCTGACCCCACTCCCTCACCGGAAAGAAAGCTTTCTCCACTGGAGAGCCTTTCTTTTGCCTCCTTTGTCCGGGAAATGTCTGTGGGCATTCCCTTCCTGGTGGTTACTGAGGATGAGCCTAGGCCTGAGATGCTCGAGGTCCTCGACTATCCTTCGCCACCTAAGGAGTCGTCCACTGCTCCTTTGCATAATGTCCTGAAGGAGACATTGCTTAGGAACTGGACGAAACCATTAACTAATCCCACCATCCCTAAGAAGGTTGAGTCCCAGTATTGGGTCCACAGAGAACCTGAGTTGATGAGGACCCAGTTACCTCAAGAGTTCTAGGGATTTTGCCTCGGCGCCCCCGGGGCAGGAATTTAGAACTCTTGATTCTTTTGGGAGGAAGGCCTACCAGTCCTCTATGCTCGTGTCCAAGATTCAGTCGTACCAGCTCTACACGAGCATCCATATGCGGAACAATGTGAAGCAACTGCCGGACCTGGTAGATAAGCTCCCTGTGGAGCAAGCCAGGTCTTTTCAGGAGGTGGTCAGGCAGCTGAAGGCATGTCGTAACTTCCTGTCCAGGGGTGCTTATGACACTTTTGATGTTGCATCCAGGTCCGCTGCTCAAGGTATAGTGATGCGCAGACTCTCATGGCTGCGTGCCTCTGACCTGGACAGTAGGACCCAGCAGCGGCTTGCGGATGTTCCTTGCCGGGGGGATAGCATTTTTGGCCATCCTCTACATTCCTCCCCGGGAACTCTGCTCACTGGGTAAAGCTCTCTTTTATGCACCCTTCTCCTCCACTGCTAACTCCAGACTCCGTTCCTTTTATCTTGCTGCACCATATGCCTGGAATAGACTTCCTGAGCCGGTACGTCAAGCTCCATCTCTGGCCATCTTCAAATCTAAGCTAAAAGCCCACCTTTTGATGCTGCTTTTAACTCCTAACCCTTATTCACTTTGTTCAGAACCCTTATTTTATCATCCTCACTTTAATATTCCCTTATCTCGTTTGTCCTATTTGTCTGTCCTAATTAGAATGTAAGCTCTGTCGAGCAGGGACTGCCTCTTCATGTTCAAGTGTACAGCGCTGCATACGTCTAGTAGCGCTTTAGAAATGATAAGTAGTAGTAGAAGGTCGAGCAGGTTGTAGAACAGCTCAACCAGTGCGTAACCACCCTCGATAATCTCTCCCACCGGGCGCCTTCAGCATCTACCTGAACTGGTAGATGTTTTTTCCGGGGAAGGAGGAGTGCTCTCTATTCTTACAATAAGCGTAGGTACATTCCACCTTCCCGACAGGCTTCTCAGGCTCAGCCCCAGCGCGCTTGTTCGCGTCAACAGCGTGCACCCAGACAGGCCCCTGCAGCTCCCAGCAAAAGCAAGGGATGGGCTTTTGACTGGCTCCAGTTGAGCATACCCGCCATAAACGTACCCGTGCCGGACGACTTGCCAGTCGGAGGGAGGTTAAAATTTTTTCACCAAAGGTGGCCTCTCATAACCTCTGACCAGTGGGTTCTCCAAATAGTCCGGTTAGGGTACACCCTCAATTTGATTTCTACACCTCCAAATTGCCCACCGGGAGCTCAGTCCTTCAGCTTCCAACACAGGCAGGTACTTGCAGAGGAACTCTCCGCTCTTCTCAGCGCCAATGCGGTTGAGCCCGTCCACCCGGGCAAGAAGGGCTGGGATTCTATTCCAAGTACTTCCTTGTGCAAAAGAAAACAGGGGGGATGCGTCCCATCCTAGACCTAAGGGCCCTGAACAAATTCCTGGTCCGAGAAAAGTTCAGGATGCTTTCCCTGGGCACCCTTCTTCCCATGATTCAGAAAGACGATTGGCTATGCTCACTGGACTTAAAGGATGCTTACACTCACATCCCGATACTTCCTGCCCACAGGAAGTATCTTCGGTTTCGTCTCGGAACGCAGCACTTCTAGTATTGTGTGCTGCCTTTTGGTCTGGCCTCTGCACCTCGGGTCTTTACAAAGTGCCTGGTGGTGGACGCAGAGTCGCTTCACAGACTGGGAGTGCATGTGTTCCCTTATCTCGACTATTGGCTGGTGAAGAGCAAATCGGAGGCAGGAGCTGTACAGTCCATGCAGATGACTATTCAGCTTCTGGAGCCACTAGGTTTTGTTTTAAATTACCCAAAGTCCCATCTCCTTCCAGTTCAAAAACTAGAATTCATAGGGGCTCTGCTGGATTCAACGACGGCTCATGCCTTTCTTCCGGACACAAGAGCGGACAACCTTCTGTCTCTTGTTTCCATGGTCAGAGCGTCTCAGCAGCTCAGCAGATGTTGAGACTGTTAGGTCACATGGCCTCCACAGTTCACGTGACTCCCATGGCCCATCTTCATATTTATTTATTGTGAACATTTATATCCCACATATTCCCACCAAGGCGGGCTCTATGTGACGTACAATGTTAGGAGAAAGTACAACACAATAGCAGTAGTGCAAAGCGGAAGAGAGAAAAGAAAAAAAAATGTGGATAAGGGGAGGGATGGAAAACTGGAGTCCATCTCCTTGCCAGTGTTTCAGGAGGGCAAGCGAGAATCTGATACTGGGCGTTTGCATAAGCTGGATGTTGGGTACATGTTGCGCAAGTAGACAGGAGTTCAGGAAATCAGACCAGTTGTTTGTGCTTTTTGGAGGACCTCAAGAAAGGGGAGGCAACGTCTAAAGCCATGGTGGCTTGATGAATTAAAGAGGCAATTGCATTGGCCTGTTTGCTCTTCAGGTGCCAAGTACCAGAAAAGTTAAATGCCCTCTCAGCCAGAGGTCAGTCTGCATCCTGGGTGGAGCATTCCCTTGTGCTGCCCAATCAGATTTGTAGAGTGGCTACTTGGGCTTCCTTCCATTTCTTTTGTTTGCCAATATAGGTTAGATGTACAAACTAGTGAAGATGCAGCCTTTGGAACCAATCATGGCAGTAGGGCTAGCGCAATCCCACCCAAACTGACTATTGCTTTAGTATGTCCCAGTTGTCTGGACTGTTCTGGTGGAACAGTAAAGGAAGGTTAAATTAAATTTACCTGCTAATTTTCTTTCCTTGAAGCCCTCAAGACCAGTCCAGGGGATTCCTTATTCAGAATCCAGAAAAGAGGAGTCAGGCTCATAGAACAGCCCTGAAGAAAAAAACTGTTAAGCCATTGCATCTAATGTGATTGGATGGGGAGGTGTGTCAGTGTTGAGGTATGTTGATCCTTTAGTAGCTGTGAGGATGTTATCAAGGCCTGGGGAACGTTGCTTGGCACTAGAAGCAGAGTTCTTTTTGGCGCAGACAAACAAGGATGTGCGCTGTCTTTTAACTGCTTCAGTGTGGGATCACTCTGTTGGTGAGTAAGATGGACCTTCCAGTCTCTCATGACGAGGGGTATTTCAAGTGTGATTTACAGAGAATGCATTTTGAGTCCTTAGAATGGCACAGGCTCAGGTAACTAACTTTTTCCTTCCAAAAACTCCTTGTTCCTTACTTTGGAAATTCCAAGCCCTAGGGGACATATAGGCACTTTTTGAGTAGCTTTTGTTGTTACGTGAGGATCCCATACATCAGAAACACAGATCTTTTGTCTGTGAGTGACATCTTATGTTTACATTTTGGGCATCTTTTGAAACTTGGTTTACCATCCAGCATTTTGAAGAGCAGTTCTACTACATTTAAACTCATTTTTGGGAGTCAATGAACATGACCAAAATAACAGGATAACCTGGCAGTTGAGAAAAGACTAAAAGGAACTGTCACTTGTTTTAGAGCAGGGACACCAGCGGAGGCTCTGAAAACCTTTCTAGAAGTTTCTGAGCTCTGGGAGAGAAATTTGACATGGCTCCATGTAGTGACGTCACCGCTTGTTTGGCTGAAGCAATCCTGCTTGGCTATGGAGAAAGCTGCATTCAAGTCTGGGGGGCTTTACTGGCAGTTTCTTCATCTAGTATGGGGGCAAGTGAGAGCCTTTTCAGTAGCATTGCCAAAACAGCTTGCCAGAAAATCTGTAACATGAGAAGGATTACAGGACCTTTCATAAACAATTAACTGTTTCCTTATGGAACAACAAATGAGTAGAAACATGAAGGACTGGAAGGGAGCATTAGTTTACTGCTCATTGTGTTAGAATGTTATTTTTACATGTATCTAGCTTCATAAGTGGCTTGGATATATTTAGATAATAGAAGTTTGTAAAATAAATAGGATCAGTGGGGAAGGAAAAATAGAATTTAGTTAACACAGACAAGACAGGCAGAGATACTTCATGAATGGTGCTGTGATACCTAATCTGATGTCATGGGTGTCCGCAGTCTGATCGTACTCTTGTTCCCCACAGGTGAGCGTGGAGTGACCCTCTCTGGGGGCCAGAAGCAGCGAGTAGCCATTGCCCGTGCCCTCATAAAGAATCCACGCATCCTGATCCTGGATGAGGCCACCAGTGCACTGGATGCAGAGTCTGAGCAGGTGGTGCAAGCAGCCTTGGATCGGGCTGCCACAGGTCGCACTGTGCTGGTGATAGCACACCGACTCAGCACCATCATGGGGGCGGATCTCATCGTGGTGCTCTCCCAGGGACGAGTGGTAGAGGTGAGTCTCAACACTAGCATAGGATGTCTTATGGTGGTGTTCCTATATATAACATTTTTGATAGGTTTTATGTTGGTAACATTTATTTTTGGGCTTATAAGTACATAAATATTGCCACACTGGGACAGTCCAAAGGTCCATCAAGCCCAGCATTTTGTTTCCAACAGTGGCCCATCCAGGTCACAAATACCTGGCAAGATCCCAAAAAAGCTCAATACATTTTATGCTGCTTATCCCAGTAATAAGAAGTGGAATTTCCCCGTCCATTTTAATAACGGTCTATGGACTTTTCCGCTAGGAAGCCGTCCAAACCTTTTTTAAACCCCACTAAGCTAACCGCCTTTACCACATTATTGAGTACTCTAATCCAGAACACTTCAGCCATGTGAGTCTGCACACTAGCAGACACGTGTACATAGACTATGAGAACAAAATTTGAAGAATGAAGTTGAGCTGAATGACAACTGGTTTGAAAAAGCTGGTTTTAAGTTTACCCCCTAATTCTAGAAAGCTGTGCATCCAAATTTCCGACTAGCTCACAAATTTGTGCATGTAACTTATACAATAAGGTCAGTTTTGTATTAAAACTTAATAGATTAATTAGCCTTAACCAGTTGGCTATAATTGGTGTTAATTTGCAGTTACAAGCGTAGCTGCTCTTAGTCAGTATTCTATAAGTTGTGTGTGATGGGGTTGAATAAAGGTGAGCCGGTCGATATTGTGTATCTGGATGTTCAAAAGGCGTTTGACAGAAACACCTCATGAAAAACAACTGAGGAAATTAGAAAGTCATGGGATAGAAGGTAGTATCCTATTGTAGATTAAGAACTGGTTAAAAGATAGAAAACAGAGATTAGGGTTAAATGGTCAATATTCTCAATGGAGAAGGATAGATAGTGGGGTTTCCCAGGGGTCTGTGCTGGGACCACTGCTTTTTAACATATCTATAAATGATCTAGAGATGGGAATAACTAGTGAGGTAATTAAATTTGCTGATGACACAAAGTTATTCAGAGTTGTGAAATCACAAGAGGATTGTGAAAAATTGCAAGAGGACCTTGGGAGACTGGGCATCCAAATGGCAGATGACATTTAGTGTGAGCAAGTGCAAAGTGATGCGTGTAGGAAAGAGGAACCCAAACTATAGCTACATGATGCGAGGTTCCACACTAGGAGTTACCATCCAGGACAAGGATCTAGATGTCATCGTTGACGATACGTTGAAACCCTTAGTTCAGTGTGCGGCGGCAGCAAAAAAAGCAAATAGAATGTTAGAAATTATTAGGAAAAGAACGGAAAACAAAACTGAGAATATTATAATGCTTTATTATTGCTCCTTGGTGCAACCACACCTCGAATACTGTGTGCAGTTCTGGTTACTGCATCTCAAAACAGATGTAGTGGAATTAGAAAGGGTACAGAGAAGGGCAATGAAAATGATAAAGGGGATGGGATGACTTCCCTGTGAGGAAAGGCTAAAGTGGCTGGGGTTCTTCAGCTTGGAGAAGGAGACGGCTGAGGCGAGATATGATAGAAGTCTATAAAATGCTGAGTGGAATGGGTAGATGCAACTCTCTTGTTTACTCTTTACAAAAATACTAGGACTAGGGGGCAAGCAATGAAGGTAAGAATTAATACATTTAAAAATAAACTGGAGAAAATATTTCTTTTTCAACTTGTAATTAAACTCTGGAATTTGTTACCAAGAATGCAGTAAAAGCAGTTAGCATAGCACGGTTTTTAAAAACCATTTAGATTAGGTCACGTGATATCATGCTAGGAGAGCAGACACAAGTGAGGGAGCTCCCGGGCCCGAACTGCAAAAAAACACCCTCCACAAGCAGAATTTTGTGATCTGAACCGGTTTCGTAAACGAAAAGGCTTGGTGAAATAGCAGGGCAGTGAAAAAGAACTTTAGTAGAGCCATTAGCATGTCTGCGAAGTTGCAACGCCGAGAGAAAGAGAAGGCGCCACAAAATGACTCTAAGATGGCAGCGGGTGAAGACCCTGGGAGCTCCTCCGTCAGCTCCGCATGAGTGGCTGAAGTAGTAGTGGAGGTAAAGAAGGCGATTGCAGACTTCCTGGATAAGCGCTTGCAGGGAGTGGTGGACAAGCTGGGCATAGTGGATGGGAAATTGGAATCTTTGAAAGGTGAATTTTCCACGCAGTGCCAGCGAGTCTCGGACCTCGAGGATCAGGTGTTACAGCTCTGAACTTTGACTAACACTTTACAAAGCAAGATGAAAGTACTGAAAGACAAAGTGAACGATATGGAAAACCGCTCCTGGAGGGGGAATTTACGTTTGGTGGGCCTTCCTGAAAGCATTGCGGAAGGGGGTCTGAGACAATTCCTGGAATCCTGGCTGAGTTCTACTCTGGGGCTGCGGGCTGAGTTGGGCCCGCTTCGTATTGTGCGGATGCATCGGCTAGGCCCGAAGAGACAGTAGGAGTCGCGCCCTCGAGTGGTTATACTGAAGGTCCTAAATTTTGTGCAAAAAGCAGAAATCTTTCAGGCTATAAGAGCTAAGAGTCCTCTTACTTATGACAACAAAATGGTGCTCTGCTTTCAAGACTTCTGAACTCGGGTGGCGGGCTTAAGGAGGGCATATGCCCCGTTGGGTGCTGAATTGCACCGCAGACATATGCAGTTTGCGTTGATATACCCAGCCTAAAGATTTTTACGGAAGGCAGGCCCCAATTTTATGACTCGCCTGAAGCAGCTCAGGCCTTTGTGCAAGATCTGCCTACTTCCATGGATATGGCCTGAAGGGAATTAATTTCTTTACATACATGGAACGCTGATTCTAAATGTTCTTTGGAGTTACCTAGGTGACTCCATTTTGCTGACTTGGACCCCTCACAATGGGTCGCATGCAACAAGTGTTTTTCTTGGTCGAGCAGAGTTGTGGAATGTCGTTGGATGGACCTTTTTACTTTACCAACATCTTTAGTATGGATACATCTGCTGGATTTGGGTTTAGACAAGTGTTGGTCCCAAGAAGTCTTCTGGACTGACATACAGAGCTTGTGCTTATTGGAAGCTGGACCATGGCTGCAGGGCTGTGCTGCTCGGAGGTCGGAGAGTCTGGAATGGCAATACAGAGCAGGATTATGATGCTACCAGATGGGACTATACTGTTCGGTGGACGGACCTGCTATATAACTATCTGAGCTTGAGACTAATAATATTTATTATTGAGTGGGGTTTTTTTTATTTATTTTATTATATGGCATTTATGCCTAGACTCTGCTTTATATGTAAAATTGAATTGAATCCTGGTGTTGCGGGGACACACTGATGTCCGGATCTTGAATTAATGCCATAGCTACTACACATGCCGATGGAACATGTAGTTCTCTGTTAGTTTCGATGTGGAGAAGGCATTTGATCGGGTGCTCTGGGGTTTTCTTTTTGCGGTTCTACAGCGATATGAGATATCTGGGGGGTTTTGGGAGGCGATTCGGGTTCTTTATAGGTCACCAAAGGCACGGCTCCAGGTTAATGCGGCATTCTCTTCCAAATTTGACATTTGCCAGGGCACATGCCAAGGCTGCCCATTGTCTCCCTTGCTTTTTGTTTTATCTTTGGACCCGTTGATCAAGGAGATTAGTAACAATCTGGGATTTAAAGGAGTTAATATAGGCACTCAAGAGTTTAAGCTCTCCGCATTTGCGAATGACTTACTGGTACACATTATTGATCCACAGGCATCTCTGGAGGCACTGATGGAGAGTTTCAGTGAATATGGAGATTTTGCGGGTATTAAACTGAATTTGGATAACTCTCTGGCGTTGCCCACTAAGTTGGCAATTAAGGAGGGATGGGTGGGTTCCTTTCCCTTGCAATTGGAAATCACTTCCTTCCGATACTTGGGCATTCAGTTACCGAAAACTACGGCTACACTGTATCAGACTAACGTTTCTGTGTTATTGGACAACACACACACGTTGCTGACTAAATGGGCTCACTTTCTTTTGACGATCCATGGTAGGATTCAACTGTTTAACATGGTATTGTTTCCCAAGTGGCTGTATGTGCTCCAACTCCTGCCCATTAAGTTATTGAAACGTGATTTGAGGATATTACAGCGGTTATTATCTAACTTTTGCTGGGCCCGGAAGAAACCAAAGTTGTCCTTTAAATACTTAATTGGAGCTTGGAGATATGGCAGAATGGGTCTCCCGAATTTATGCCTGTACAGTTACGCCTGTTTGCTTAGGCACTTGGGAGATTGGATAGTGGAAGAGCAGAATTTTACACCGCGTACTTTATGAGGCAGCTTATTACTCTCCATGGCATGTTAATTCTCTTTTACACTGTGCAACAAATTCGCTGCCATCGGGGATTCGCCATAGTGTAATTCTTAAATCGTTGAGACAGGTGTGGCACTACTTGGTTTCCATTTTGGGAGGTCGCCCTGAAGTTTCTGATCAATTACCGATAGTGGGTAACGTGCAATTCTCACCAGGTCTAGATAATGGGAGTTTTAAGCGTTGGGAAAGAAGAGGTTATTTTCTGCTAGAACATGTGTTGGATGGTCACGGCAAAATGCTTCCCTGGCACACTTTACGTGGGCGGGGGGTAGTGGAGGACAGGGACTTCCTGGCTTATGGCCAATTGCAGCACTATGTTCGCTCCTTGGATGGGTCTGCCCTGTCTACTTCTCTGGGTGGTCGTCTTCAGGCGTTTTTTGATAAGTTTAGAGAGGGGGGAATGTCCATATTGACCTTATGTAGGGCAGTGCGGGTGCTCTTACCTGCTCCAAAGTACGAAGACCTTATTGCTAAATGGAGCCTTGGGAAGGTCGAGGGCTTTGGGGGACCCACTTACTCTTGTTAAGCGTATATACCAGAGATTTCAATAAGCGTGGAACTAAAAGAGTGCCAATACCGTACCTTGCATAGGGCATATATGTCGCAGGAACAACTCTTTAAGATGGGGTCGTTAGATTCCCCAACATGTCAGAAGTGCAAACACGGACAGAACACATTTTACCATGCCTTTTGGAGTTGCCCGATGATACAGAGGTTCTGGCTTGCGGTGACTAGTTATTTGACAAGGTTATTGGGTCGTGTGGTGCCCTGTTCTCCAACTGGCTAGACAAATAT
Source organism: Microcaecilia unicolor (assembly GCF_901765095.1). NCBI lineage: Eukaryota > Metazoa > Chordata > Amphibia > Gymnophiona > Siphonopidae > Microcaecilia > Microcaecilia unicolor. The sequence continues at coordinate 36,727,837 of NC_044031.1, read as the reverse complement.
GAAGTTTTCCATATTCCAAATCGCTCGCAGACCCTGTTTGTCCGCAAAGCAGGAGCTATAGGTAAGAGAATTGTACTGGGGGTCTGGGTGGGGGGAGAGATTCCTTCATTTTGGGCCTGGAGAAACTGTGTGTACGCATTGATGCTTTTGGAACGTCAGTATGCTAGGTGTTGTCCTAAGCGCCTGAAGGTGGTTCGTGCCGTGTGGGATGCGTACCTTTGATCCTTGCCACATAGAGTGTTAGGAGCTTGATTCTTAATTCTAATTGATGGTCTGGGCCTTGGTGGTGGTGCAGGGAGACTCCTTTCAGTTTCAGTAAAGGTGGTATGATTTCGAGGACTCAGAGTGTAGGTGCTGTGTATGGGGAGTGGTGCGCGCTTCTTCCCCTCCCCCTCACCCCCTTCTCTTTTTTTTTTCATTCTCTTTCTCCCTATCCTTTTAAGACATGATTTCAGCGTGGTTGCTTTGAGGTGGAGGGGGGGAGGGAGGGAAATTCCTGTAAATGAGTTTGATAACTAATGCTGTAACCTGTCTGCTACGCTTTATGGAAGTTTCTAGCTATTTTATACTGTTTTGACTGGTTGTTCTGTACGTTGTGTCATCAATAAAAATTGTTGAAATCTAAAAAACATTTAGATAATTTCCTAAAAGAAGAGTCCATAGCCATTATTAAGATGGTCTTGGGAACATCCACTGCTTATTTACTACTACTAATCATTTCTGTAGCACTACTAGATGTACACAGCACTGTACACTAAACATGTAAAAGTCCCTACTCGACAGAGCTTACAATGTAATCAAGACAAACAAACAGAGCAAATATGGGATTAGGGAATTACTTATAGTGGGAATGATTAAAGCAGACATGGGTAGTGAACAAGTGAATAGGAGTTAAAAGCAACCTCAAGAAGGTAGGCTTTCAGCCTAGATTTGAATACAGCCAGAGATGGAACTTGATGACCTGATTCAGGAAGTCTATTCCAGGCATATGGTGCAGCAAGATAAAAGGAACTGTATCTGTAGTTGGCAGTGGAGGAGGAGGATACAGAAAAGAGATTTGCCCAATCAACCGAGTTCCTGGGGAGGAGTGTAGGGAGAAATTAGAGTGGAAAGGTACTGAGGAGCTGCAGAGTGAATGCACTTGTAAGTCAATAAGAGAAGTTTGAACTGTATGCAGAAACGAATAGGGAGCCAGTGAAGTGACTTGAGGAAAGGACTAATGTGAGCATAGCGACACTGACGGAATATAAATTGTGCAGCAGAGTTTTGAACAGATTGAAGGGGAGAGAGATGGTTTAGAGGGAGACCTGTGAGAAGCAAGTTGCAGTAATCTAAGCGTGAAGTGATTAAGGAGTGTGAATAAGGTAGTGAGCTCTGAAAGGAAGGGACAGATTTTGGTGGTGATAGAGAAAGAAACAATAGGTTTTAGCAGTTTGTTAGATTTGTCCAGAGAGAGAGAGGAGTTGAAGATGACCCCAAGGTTGCAAGCTGACGAGTCAGGGAGGATGAGAGTGTTATCCACAGAAATAGAGAATGGGGGAAGAGGTGAGGTGGGTTTAGGGGGAAAGATAAGAAGCTGAGTCTTGATCATGTTTAGTTTCAGATGGCGGTGAGACATCCAGGCAGCAATGTCAGACACCAGGTTGAGACTTTGGCCTGGATTCCTGTTGAAAGTTTTGATGTGGAGAGGTAGATATGGGAGTCATCAGCATAAAGATGATACTGAAAATCATGGGAGAAGATCAGAGCACCAAGGGAATAAGTACAGATGGAGAAAAGAAGAGGTCCCAAGACAGAACCCTGAGATACACAGACTGATAGTGGGATAACTGCCAGAGCATACACTAGAAGTGTGATGGGAGAGATGAGAAGAAAACCAAGAAAGAGCAGAGCCTGGAAATCCAAGTGAGGACAGTGTATCAAGGAGTAGGTGGTGATCGACAGTGTCAAAAGCAGCAGATAGATCGAGAAGGATGAGGATAGAATAGAGGCCTTTGGATCTAACCAGGAAAGGTCATTGGAGACTTTAGCAAGGGCAGTTTCAGTTGAATATAGAGGACGAAAGCCAGATTGAAGTGGATCAAGAATAGCTTGAGATGAAAAAGTCAAGACAATGGCAGTGATAGTTGTGAGGAAGAGTCCACCAAGGTGGATGAACAACAAAATCCCACGGGAAGACAACAGTGAAAGGAGCGTGGGAAGTGGACCGGTGACTCAAGAACCCAGGACAACAGAGTATTATTCACGATGGTTTATTTTAGACGACACAGATCTGTGTTTCGGCCACAGGCCTGCCTCAGTAGTCTGAAAACAAATGTATATAAAATGTATATACGTAAAAGGAGAAATAATTTATGTGCAACAAAATGAAAACATATACAATGATATAAAATATTGTGATAAATAATGTAAAAGCATATAGACAATGGTATTTAAATTGTATAAATGTGGCATATAATATACAAACTATTAGACAATGGTATTCAAATGTAAAACGTAAAATCAATGTAAGAAATACAAGTAAAGGTGTAAAAAGACCTCGCCAAGTGTTAAAGCACTAAAATTAGTAGAGTTGATAGTATAGATTATCAATGCATACAAAAGAAAAACAAGTAAATAAAATAAACAATAAAAAAAATACTGGTATAGAATATCAGTATATCTGAAAATAAAAATATATATATAATAAATATATACATGTTCTGGGAAGAGACATCTGTGCATAAGAGGGTCAGATACACACATTATTGTAATGCAAGTTCTTAAGAGGCTCTATGAAAGAATGATGTAAAAATACACATAAATCTATGGTGTAATGGAGAGAGGGAAAGAAGGGGAGAAAATAAATAAAAAGGGGGAGGGGATAGGAGGATAAGAGAACAAATATAATGAGCAACACTAAGATATGTGTGTAAAAATATAAAACTTGTATATATAAAGAAGATAATTAGCATAAAAATAAACAACAAACACTTTTGAGATGTGGAGAGCATGTATAATATAATATGGAGTAATATAGTTATATCAGCAGAGGAAAGGGGCTAAGACATAGGGCTGGAGTTTATATGAAAACAAAAACTAACCTTTGTGGTCTGTATGAATGAGTAGAGCTCCGGAAAGGAGAACTTGTATATATTTATTATATATTCTTTTTTATTTTCGGATATATTAATATGCTATACCAGTATTTTTTTATTGTTTATTTTATTTACTTATTGTACTTTTGTACGCATTGTTAATCTATACTATCAACTCTTTTATTGTGATATCATTACTAATTTTAGTTCTTTCACACTTGACAAGGTCTTTTTACACCTTTACTTATATTTCTTACATTGATTTTACGTTTTACATTTGAATACCATGGTCTAATAGTTGTATATTATATACCATATTTATACAATTTTAATACCATTGTCTATATGTTTTTACATTATACATTATTTTTCATATTTTATACCGTATATGTTTTCATTTTATTGCATATATATTATTCTCCTTTTACGTATACACATTTTATATGCATTTGTTTTCAGACTCCTGAGGGAGGCCTGTGGCCGAAACACAGATCTGTGTCGAGTCTACAATAAACCATCGTGAATAGTAGTCTGTTGTCCTGGTTTCTTGCGTTATCGGTCCACTTCCCACTCTCCCTTCACTAGTGATAGTTGTAAGGGCATGTATGGTCCAATGAAGGTTTTTTAAGGAGTGGTGCAACTACAGCATGTTTGAAGGCATCAGGAACAGTTGCAGTAGAAACTGAAAGATTAAGGATATGACAGATAGAAGGGATGACAGTAGGGGAGAGAGTGCTGAGTTGATGGATGGGAATAGGATCAGAGTAACAGATAGTGAGTTTGGAGGAGGATAGAAAATGTGGAGCTTCCTCTTCAATGCTTTCAGAAAAGGTGGCAGGGGTTGAAGGAAAGTTGACAGAATGGACTGGGGAAAGGAGAGGTGGAGGTGACTTGGTTAATCTTATGAACCTTGTCATGGTCTGGTTGTTGGAGGTGAAGGCACTTTGAGTAGAGAGTTCAGTGTGGCAAAGAGACGGCAAGAGTTGGAGCCAAGTGAGTTTGTCAAATGGAGGCAGTAGTCTTGCTTGGCAAGTGAAAGAGCAGACTGGAAGAGGGTCAGCAAGAATTTGAAATGTATGAAGTCAGCATGGACAGGGGATTTTAGTCAAAGGTGTTCAGCAGATAGGGCACAGGAACATAGGTAGTGGATTCTAGAGATGGGGTTTGGTACGCCTTATAGAATAAGGAATGGGAGGAGCGAGAGTATCCAGAGCAGAGGAGAGAATAGTATTATAGGAAGAGACAGCCACATTGATAGACTTGGATAACACAGTGGTTGAGAAGAGGGATGAAGCACTGGTGGAGACAGTGCAAGGGTCAATAGCCTGAAGATTCCTAAATGCATTGGAGGAGATTGGATGGGACTGGGGGGAGGGTGATTAAGTGTGAAAGTTATCAGATGATGGTCAGAAAGTGGAAGAACTGAGGTGGAGAAATTGGTAGTGAGCAATTGGAGAAGAAGATGAGATCAAGGCAGTGGCCATTCTGGTAAGTAGGAGTAGTGGAGCACAGTTGAAGATTGATTGAGGATGTTAAAGCAAGAAACTGAGAGGCATAAGAGTCGGGGGGGGGGGTCATTAGTATGAATATTAAAATCCCCAAGAGTGAGGGAAGAAGATGAAGGTTCAAAAAAGAAAGAAAGCCAGAAGTCATCGGTGAGAAAGGAAGAAAGAGACATAATCAGGGGGTCGATAAGTGACTGCTACTTGAAGATGTAGAGGAATGAATAGATGGATGGAGTGGACTTCAAAGGAGGAAAGGCAGCGAGACTGAGGGGAGAAAAAAGGTTGAAATCTACTGGAAGGTGAGAGTAACAGCCCAACACCACCCCCGACTAACTGGGCAAGGTGTATGGGAGAAAAGGTAACCTCCATGACACAGGGTAGCAACTGAACCAGAGCCTTCAGAGCAAAGCCAAGTCTCAGTTAGTGCATGCAGGTGGAGAGTACAAGAGAGAAAGAGGTTGTGGATGTAGGCAAGCTGGTTGGAGACAGAGCGGACATTCCACAGGGCACATGAGAGAGGCAGAGAAGGGGAACGAAGTGGAACAGAAATAAGACATTGTGGTGTGACCTGCACGAGCAGAGTGAGTTGTGATTTGGAGGACCAGGATTGGGATTAATATCCCCAGCAGAGAGCAGGAGAAGGAGCAAAAGAGTACAGAGAAGAATAGAAGAGTCATGACGACAGCGACAAAGATGAGATGCACTCACACAGAATGGAGATGATTGAGAGAAAGGAAGAAATGAAGAATAAGCAGCATAAAATCTGTTTTACTCTTTTGAGATCTGGTGACCTGAATTGGCCACTGTTGAAACAGGCTACTGGGCTTGATGGACCTTTGGTCTGTCCCAGTATGGTAACACTTAGGCTCTTATGTAAAGGCAATTGCGAATTCGATTGCAGTTTATAGAATCTGCACGTAGCTTATGTCATCCCAAGTCCTAACGCCTAACTTCAGAATTGTTCCCTTAGTGTTTAGTGATGGGGTTGAATCCTAGATACTGGGAGGGAGAAGGTTCCATAAATAATGAGCAATGACAGGGAAAGTACAAAAAATGAGACGATACTTTTGTACAGAAGAATGAGAGAAGTGTATGAAGAGAAGCAGAGGAGTGAGAAGTGGAATGGTTGGAGGAGCAGAACTGTGGCTGTATTTGTAACCTCAGGAGTTGAGACTCTTCTTCCCCCTAAGCTGGAGGGCTTTCCACTGGCACTTAGGGAGGCTCCTGATGCAGGAGATACACTTATTGAAAGACCTCTTTCAGAGTGTGCATGTGCTTATCTAGAAGATCTTTAGCGACTTTGGAAGGCATAGCTGGTATCTTGCTCTTAACCTTCCATTTCCCCCATTACAGCACCTCCAGCAGGACACTACACCAAACCAGCACGTTGGCTCTTCAGTACCCAGTATCACCAGGGGCAGCCCGAAACACTTTGGAAGCTCTTAAGCTCCCTCCATCAACTCTGATCCCCATTGAGCTCTGACAGGGCTCCAAAGGAGCATTCCTTGCTCTTTAGTTCTAATGCCCCTATATAGCTTAATTGGTACAGCAGGTTGTAGTGAACTTTGGTACAGAACAGCAGCAGTTTGATGCAAATTACACTAGCAGGTGAGATCTCCCCTGGGGTTTGGGTAGAAGACTCCTGCAGAAGATGTTGAGTTTCTTTTCTTTTCTCCACAGGCTGGTACCCATTCTGCACTGCTGAATAAAGGAGGCTTCTATGCAGAGCTGATCCGCAGGCAAGCCAAGGAACTAAAGTGAGAGCAGGGCAGGCTCTTCCTGGATTGTACTGTAGTCCGCACCATCCCATAATGCAGAACCAGTGAGGCAGCCTCTACTGCAAGTGGTCCAGGGCCTGGCTGTCTAATGGAAATGACTTTTTAATAATTACAAATCATGTGTAGACTGTGTCCTGGCAGAACAGGAGTGGTAGGAGAAGTACAGTGCCTCCAGAACTTGACTAACTATTAGGGCACATTAAGCTTGCAGATCTAGTGTACTGGAACTATCCTAAGTTTAAAAAGAAAAAGGGAGGGGGGGCTGGAACCTTCTAACACATCTGTTATTGGTCTGTATGACCTTTTAGGAAACCACTGAGCTAGAACACCCATTGCAATGGATGGGGGTGTTATAGGAATGCTCTGACTGTGCTTTAGCCAGCAGTGTGTTCATTGACATTACTAAATAGTAATTGTTAATGGAGCTCTGCTGCCTGAAGTCCTATGATTCTAGTAAAGGACAAAACTAGAAGTAACAGAATGGAATGTTTGATTTCATAAAAGGAGAGATGCTGGGGCTGTAACATTTATGAGCCCCATCATACGCACAGTCGCTGAGGATTGGGAAATGAGCACAGTACCATGAGCGTTATTCCCAACATAGAGACATGCTGACACCCTTTTCTAAGGCGTGTTTTGCTCATGCAGTAGTGCCTGTTCAGGGAGGGGAGGAGGAGGGCATGGGCACCTGTCGTCTATCTGTATGCACGCACACGTTGTCTGTCTGCACGGGCAAACCTATGCATAAGCCTAAAAGCGGGAACAATGTGAAAATAAGAGTGAGCTGGGAAATCAAGACTTGCTACTCAAAGAAGAGCAAGGAAGAAAACAGTGCAGCAGGGACCCTCAATCTGACTGCCACCAAAATAAATGAAAAACCCCATGGTGGTGCAATTGGCAGTGTGTTGCCAGGAGCCCGACTCCCAGTGGCAGAGACAGAGCTACATCCCAGGCAGGAATGACCAGAGCTGGTGCAGGGAACCCAAATGCCAGCACACAGCAGAATGAGGTAGTGGGAATGGGAGGGGAATGCAATGCAAGGGGAAGGAGACAGAAGGGAAATGTAAGGGGAATGGGTGCAAGGGCAGGAAGAGGTTGAAGGAAGTGAGTATTTGGGGACAGGGGCAGGTATATCTAGAACCAGAGCAATATGCACTACAGCCTCCTGCTAGCCAGCCATACACATACACCCTGCTCTCATGGTACACTTTACTATGTTTCATCCTTCCAAACCAGGAGAAGACATGCCTTTCTGTGAGTCGGAGAAGGGAAGTGTGCCATTGGGTCACACTGTAAGTATGCAGTCAGTGGAAAAGGTCAGGCGACTGCATATTGCCTGTTGCCTCACTTAAATAGGACTGTCCAGCCAGCTCAGTAGCAGGGCTGTGCACTGTCTTTCGGAGACATGGGTCTGATTTCCTTGGTTGCAGGCAGCGTTTGTAGCCTCTGGAGAGAGTACCATCACTATGTAAGGGTAACATGTCATGGACGGATACAGGGCTTCTGAATGCAGGGTTCCAGTAGGAGTCTTGGTGTGTGGCTCCTTGGGCATTGCAGCGATTGAGCTAAATGAGTTAGGAAGGAATGTAAAATGAGTAAACATTAAATTTAAAAAAGCAAAACAAAATGCAGTACTTGTTCCCTTCTGAATGTGATTATCTGTCCAAGTCACAGGTTTGAGAAATGCACTGCTCCCTTTCTCCCTCCCTGCTGCTCACATGCATAGCAACATTGATGCAATTTCCTTCTTTTAACATGGGTCCAACATTGCTGTAGATTTCTGTAGCTACATGAGCTTAATGCAATTACCTGCTGCAAAATTGGTACTAGTTGTTATGCTTATATAAAGAACAGTCTAGGGTGCATTCCCTTTCCCGTGGCTAATTTTTTATAAAACTGTCCCACTGCTTAAGCTCTGCACAAATTTATTTGGTCTTACGCCTGCAGGACCTGTTGTTATTTCCATGTTCTTTAATAATAACTTCTTTGTCTAAGCGTGGGCTGGGTATGTAGCTTCTTGAGGCTAAAGTCCCTACTGTTTGCAGTACTGTAGCGGCAGTACAGATATCTAGAATTACTCCATTAGTAGTTCATAAGTGCCTACAGTACTGAAAGTTAGGTATGTTTCACACTGGACTTTGCAGGATTTTCAAAGAAAGTATGTGCATGTTTTCACTGGGAATACTATCCCAAGAAAATTCTTCACACACATGTTATACCTACGGCTTTGGATGGATACTTTGAGTAAATATGTTTCTCCGAGGACAAGCAGACATAATATTCTCACCTGTGGGTGACGTCATCCACAGAGCCCAGTGTGGACACTGCCATAGTGCACTGTCACTTAAAATTTTAAGGCAGTACAAATCCACGTATGCTACATCCTTCTCTTTCATCAGCACTCAGCTTTGGAACTCTTTGCCGAAAACCATAAGAACCATCACCAACTATCTAACTTTCAGGAAATCACTAAAGACCATGCTATTTGGAAATGCTTATCCCACCGCCTCTGCATGTGTCTCCACTGTTGGATGCGCATCGCTCTAGAGTCAATTTTGGACACATTCCCCTTCCCTCCTGGTTTCCCTACTCCTTCCGTCCATTCCTCCTCTCCCCCATTATCTCTTGTAGGTTTTTCTGCTGTATTAGCTTCATTTGACTGCGTTGGCGTCTGCCTCTGTGGTGCGCTTTAAGCCACATTGAGCCTGACACTGTTGGGAAACTGGGGGGTACAAATGAGATAATAAATTCCAAACATGAAGTTGCAGCAGAGGAACAGCACCGGGGCAGTCACAGGCAGCGTATCAATCACTGCTGTACCGATGATCCTCTGTCAACAAAAACATGATGTAAGGTAGATAGGGAAGAGATGGAGACCTCGAATTGGGATGGCCGACCGTGGGCCCCCTGGAGCTGTGGGGCCCAGGGCAGTTGCCCTGTTCTCCCCCCCCCCCCCCCCCCCCCCCCCACACACACACACACACACACACCAATGCCAGCTCTGCACACAGCTGGTTAAAAAAAATGTGTCTTCAATTATTAGACATAATTTCTCTTCTGGTTTTGTTTTTCTCAAGGCTTTTTAGCTCTGATGATCTGGTTTTCTTAGATGCTGGTATTCAGCTTCCTATAATTTTTACTTCACAGTATAATAACTTGGCCAGTGCAGGTGCAATATCTTGATAATGGCTCCTACCCACTGGAATTCAATCTACATTCTCTCACATGGCCAGTAGAGAACACTATTAAGCCTCAAGTTGTTGGAGAATCTTTTAGCTTTCCAAGCACCAAGATTGGATAAACCCATTTTGAATTTTATGCTTTCTGCTCTAGACATTTTAGGCTTATGATTAAGATATATCTGTTTTGTGTTAAACGCTATAGATTAATGATTAATGCTTGTTCATTTTACTGTTAACTTTTTAAAGGGAAATTTTTATTTTTGGTTAATAATGTAAGTTTAATCTCTGGTAATTTCCACAGATTTATTTTTTGTAATCCACAGAGAACCTCAAGGTAGTTGATGGACTATAAGATATTGTGTTTTATTATGTTGTTAACAAATCAAAGACATATATAAAGCAGTACTTCTCAAACCTTTATCCAATACGACCCATTTTAACTCTTAAAAATTTGCGTTGCCCCAAATGTTGATGAAAACAAATAGCAGCTGCCTCTTCCCTCCACACACACACATTTTTTTAAAGCACAAAGGCAGCAACAGTAAGCATAGGATGCTGTGTACCAGTATGCACACACAGGCCTCAGTAATCTATAGGTTTTAAATTTCAGAGGATGTGTCCCATGTTGTTGACTGTGCAAACAAAAACCAGGACAAATGCTACTAATTCTTCATATTGACCTATATGTTATCCCAAATATTTTTTATTTTTTTTTAGATTAAAAAAAAACTTTGTTAGGAAGAGTACCCTCAGAAATATCCACTGCTTTAGTAGTTAATAATAAGTTATGCCAGGTGGAATAGCACTTCATTCATTGGGTTACTCTTCATAATGTCACCGTATAACGTGCTATTTGTATCTCAAATGTTGATGCAAACAATCAAAAAACCTTCACCAAACTTATAACCAGCTGTCACTTCTAAAAAGTTGCCAAAGCAATAATTAAAGATGGACTTATCTGTAGAGTCCACGTCCTGCCTGACTCAACGCTCAAATCTATCAAAGAGTGGAAAAGAGACTGCTCTCCCCTGACGCCACAGGTTTCAAACTAATTTCCTCAGGGACTCGGGTTAAAGCCGTCTTCAATGTTGAAACTGAATGCCGGTCGCTGGTAAGGTGTGCTGTTGTAGCTTATATAGGCGCCGGTTGTTCTCCAATGTGAACTGGAAGTGGGTTACTTGTGACGTCACTAAAAAGAAATAAAAGTTTGCACAAAAATACTGAAAAATACATTTCTTAAACACCAAGTATCAACAATTATGGTGCAGACTATAAAATTATCAATCCAATGCACTTTGCAAGGGGGTATCATTATCTATATCATATTATTCCATTCAACAGTTTCATTCAAACCCGAAGAGTTGGCAGTCTGTAGCTTAAAAATCCAAAACTGTTCTCGATGGGTTAGTGTGGACACCTTGAGATGACTCAGGGACATGATCAATAATGAACCAATCAAGTTCCACAAATGTATGATTGAATTATAGACAATAGGCTGCTAAGGGAGCTGTCATAGTCCGTGTTGTTAGTCGACATGTTCAATCAGGCGAATTTTCATCTTGCGTATAGTACGTCCTACATAGTAGTATAGGTGGCAAGGACATTTAATAATGTATACCACAGAGGAGGATTGGCATGAGGTTCTATATCTCAATTTGTACGTGTGTTGAGTGGAAAAAATGAGTCCATTCATGTATCACTGTAGTTTGGGAGCAAAACTTACACTCGCCGCATGGTTGATGTACACCTTCATTACTTAATGAATTATGATCCAGAGCAGTGCGTACTAAATCATCCCGCAAGTTACATCCTCGTGAATAAGCTATACATGGCCGTTGTTCAAATATGCGGTGAAATGTAAGAACCTGCCAGTGTTTATATAATAATTGAGCTATTTGAGGAGCCAAAGTAGAAAATCCCAACACACATACAGGTATGTGGGGTTTTTGTTAGCAGTATCTGTGTTATTACCAGTGACTTGTTTTCATTATCAATGTTGTTGATTGCCACTACTGGGCATAAGTCACAGTGGGTGTCTGGGGGAGGGGAAGACTCTATTTCTTTAACTCCCCCCAGCTACTGATGCTATGACCCATTTGATGTCCTGACTCACACTTTGGGAACCAATGCACTCTCCAAATTTGGAGCATGTTTCCAAGTTTGAATGCCTCTCCCTAATTATTCCCCAGATGCAAAAAAACAAATACCCTGCACATGCTTCATCCATCTGTGACAACAGGAGGCAGCAGTATTGATGCTAAATTTCTATTGCTTGTGCTGCCACAGAAGGAGAAGACCTACAGGAGCGAGCTAGCAGCAGACCATGGCACCAAGAAGAGTCCTTGCCCCCCCCCCCCCCCCATATCCTATGTCCACAGCACAGTTGAGAGTCATAGTACAGAAGCAGCCATGTCCAGTCCATAACTGTAATTGAAGACATTTCCATCTTTTAACCCTGCATGTATAGCCAGAGAAAAGCAAAAGGCAAGTGAGCAGCAGAAGCAAGAAGAACCCCAATCTCTCTCTCTCTCTCTCAGCCTGAGAGGAACAAGAGAAGCAGACAATGGAAGCCTGAGTTTTGCCTCTATCACTGCTGTCCCAGCCTGGCCCAAGGCTGCAACACTGTCAGAGCCACTTGTAGAGACAGAAAAGATCTTCAAGTAGCATGACCGAGACCAGAATCTGTGGCAGAAAAATGGAGAAATAGTTCCCATTGGGAGTTGCCGGGTTGAATTTTCATGTACACCTAGATAGGCTGCCTACGTGTTACATGATAAAAGCCCCAGAAGGAAGCTCTTTGTTGCAATGCAAGTATTACAGCGAACATTAGCAGTAAATGTTAGAGACTGAGATCATACTCCACATACCCTGGCTTAGAAGTAAAGTTCTTTATGTTCTTTGTGCAAAACTACCCCTAAAAGAGTAGCCAAGTCTTGACAACATCTGCAACTGGAGAACTGCTTCTCTTGATGCCGCTAAGGAAAACGCACCTCATATGAAGAGGCTGGACACTCAAACGCAGCAGCATCTGCTGCAGTGTGGAAAGGAGATATGCCAAGGGAGGCTAAGACTACACCCAGGGAGAAGGAGGGATGCAGGATGTGGTGGGTTGTGAAGAGAGAGAGAGGCTAGGACCAAGAAGAGATGCTGGACTGGTGGGAGAGGGGGAGATGCCAAATCATGGGAGGGTGAGGTGGGGCAGAGAAGAGATGCTGGTCCTGAGGTGGAAGTGGAGAAGGAAGGGAAGAGATGGAGAAATGCTGGACATGGGGAGGGATACAAAGAAGAGATTCTGGGCATGGAGGGAGCATAGGAACAGGGTCACAGAGAAGCAATGCTGGGCACAGAGAGGAATTAAAGACACAGAGAGGAGATGCTGAATATGGGGGAGGGATAGAGACACTGGAGATGCTGGACAGGATGGATAAGGAACCCAGAAAGAAAGTAGATGGTGAACATAGAATAGAAATGTTGAAAGGATAGGAGAACCTGGAAAGAAAGTTGAGAAAAAGGAAATGTAGAAAACAGTGTGACCAAAGCAATGCTCAACACAACAAAGGTAGAATAAAGCACTTTTTATTTCTGAACTGTAATATATCAGCTTTGGAAAATGTGCATTTCTGGTATCTATTTAATTACTATGACAGGTTTTCTATATATGTCTGGAATGTGTTTGCTTTTGGCAGGGCTTGTTTACCGGAGCTCTGAAGGGGTTCTCCCACCCCCACTACTTGGGAGCAGTGGTGAAGTAAGGGGGTGCTTGGCTGTTGGGGGTCCCCAAGCCACACCAGTGGAAGCCCTCCTGGCCGTGCGCTATGCCATCTGTTCCTCCATGCACAATGCTGGGTTTTTGTACAACTAAGCATATTTCGAGGAAGGCCCACCCACCCCCACACACATGCTCAGTTGTACAAAACCTCAGCATTGAGGGGGGGTGGAGTATGTGGTGTGCAGGAAGGAGGGCTTTTGGTGCTTGGGGATCCTGCCAGTTCAGGTATGTGGTTCACGTCGGAGGGGGGAGAGCAGACGTGAATAGTGGACATAGTAAGGGGGCAGGGCACTGTCCTCCCTTACTTTATGCCACTGCTTGGGAGAGATGATATTATTGGGGAACCATTGTAATTTTTCCACCCAGGACCCTTTTCAGTCCTAGCTATACCATTGGATGCAAGGGAAAGGGGGCTGGCCGTGGAGGTTAATGAAACCAGTTATGTACTTTGACCAATTCCCATTAGGAAGATGAGCTGGTGGACAGCACTTCGTACTTGTTGCTAAAGTCTGCATCTTTGCCAGCTTCCCTGTGAAATAGGAATGATGCAGGTTTTGCAGGACCATGGAAGCTGGCTGATTTCAACTTCTCAGGAGAAACTCAGCGGAGGTGCCTGTAACAGCAAATAAGTGCTATGAATTAGGGCTGTACCAAAAATTTGTATTCGATTTGGCCCCAAATACATTATTCATATTCAGGCAAATAGTGATTTACATTTGAATACGAATAATCCAGGGCTCTACTGTGTTAAATCTTACTTAAATAAACACTTGATCTCTGTTTTCATGTTTCATTTATTTGTGTATTTTTGTTATGTTTAAAGCTCAATGCCCATTATTCGTATTTGATATTTTTTTAAAGACTATATTTCTTGAATTTTATAATAAGTAAAGTTACAAACAGAGTAGTGTAACCATAATGCAACAATGAACTACAAGTAGAAGTTCACATGGGCTGAGCTATCAAGAAAAAAAACCAGAAGAAATTAGTATACTGTATAAATTAAAGGCAATGAGTAAATAGAAAGATCTGTTCAATTAATAAAATTAAAGGATAAAAAGGTATCAATTTTTTTCCCAATGCAAAGTGTTTCCTGTTAATGGTTTTTGAAGCCAACATCTTTTCATATTTTCTATATAATAGGATCCAGTTCCACCATTCATTAATGGTATTGTTTTTCCAGTGTATAATCACATGTTTTTGAGCAACAGAAATTAAGAAGTTGAAAAGTTCTTGGCCCTCACCAGGTAAAGAATGTGTTAAAGATGCTTTTGTTTTAAATGTGCTATTTTGTTTCATTGCATACCCTCCCCCCCCCCCCCCCCCCCCCCCCCCCCCCCAATCTTTGAATTTTTGGGAAGAGTAAGCAAAGCAATTCACATCTTCCTGTTCCACTCCATTCAGTAGTTTATAGACCTCAATCTTATTTCTCCTTAGCTGTCTCTTCTCCGGTCTGAAGAACCCTAGCTTTTAGCCTCTTTAGCTTTTCCTCATAGGGAAGTCGTCTTATGCCCTTTATCATTTTTGTTGCTCTTCTCTATGCCTTTTCTAATTCTGCTATATCTTTTTTGAGATGCGGTGACCAGAATTACACACAAACTATTTATTTATTTGACATTTGCATCGCACATTTTCCCAACATTATTGGTTTCAATGTGGCTTACAATAAAATCAGAAGAGAGAAATTTGACAATTAAGATAGAAAGTCTAGATTGAAGCGGTAATAAAAGAAGTGTGAAGCAAGTGTTACAGTGAAGTTAATGGAACACATAATAACTAACAGGTGTGTTCATTTGAGATGCGATCACACCATGGAGTGATACAAAGGCATAATATTCTCAATTTTGTTCTTTGCTTTCCTAATAATTCCTAATATTCTATTTGCTTTCTTAGCTGCCACTGCACACTGAGCAGAGGGTTTCAATGTATCATCAACAGTGACACCTAGATCCTTTTCCTGGTTGGTGACTCCTAATGTGGAACCTTGCATCGCATAGCTAAAGTTTGGGTTCCTCTTTTCTACATGCATCACATTGCACTTGCTCATAATAAATTGTATCTGCCATTTGGATGCCCAGTCTCATAAGGTCCTCTTGCAATTTTTTACAATCCTCTTGCGATTCAACAACTTTGAGTAACTTCAGGCCCTGTTTACTAAGCTGCACTTCGGGCACGCTAGTATTTTTAGTGCTCACTAAACGTCACCCATAGGAACATATGGGTGACTAGCATTTAGCATATGCTAAAAACGCTAGCACACCTTAGTAATCAGGACCCTTTGTGTCATCAGCAAATGTAATTATCTCACTAGTTATACCCGTCTCTAGATCATTTATAAATATGTTAAAAAGCAGCAGTCCCAACACAGACCCCTAGGGAACCCCACTAACTACCCTTCTCCATTGAGAATGCTGACCATTTAACCCTACTCGCTGTTTTCTATCTTTTAACCAGTTCTTAATCCACAATGGGACACCGCATCCTATCCCATGACTTTTCTAATTTTTTTCAGGAGTCATCCATGGAATACTTTTTGTCAAATGCCTTTTGAAAATCCAGAAGAAATATAGCAGATTGGTGAGGCCAGATTGCCCTATGTTGGCTTTGTCCCACTAATCCATGCCTATGTATATGCTCATTAAGGGTTCTTTTTACCAAGCTGCAGTAAAAATGGCCCTGCGGTAGCAATGGGGGCCATTTTTCCTGCATTGCCAGGGCCCTTTTTAGCACAGCGGATAAGAAGCCCCTTAAAATATGGCCATGCAGTAAGATTACTCTTACCACATGGCAATGCGGCAGGGAGCTCTTACCACCACCCACTGAGCGGAATTAGAAAAGGTTTAAAGAAGAGGGACCAAAGTGATAAAGGGGATGGAACTCCTCTCGTATGAGGAAAGGCTAAAGAAATTAGGGCTCTTCAGCTTGAAAAAGAGATGAATATGGGGAGATATGATTGAGGTCTACAAAATCCAGAGTAGAAGTAACTCGATTTTTTTTAGTCGTTCCAAAAGGGGACACTCAAGGAAGTTACATTAAAATACTTTTAAAACAAATAGGAGTAATATTTTTTTCATTCAATGAATAGTTAAGCTCTGGAACTCTTTGCCAGAGGATGTGGTATCAGTGGTTAGTTTATCTGGGTTTAAAAAATAGTTTGGACAAATTCCTGGAGGAAAAGTCCATAGTCTGCTATTAGGACAGACATGGGGAAGCAACTGCTTGCCCTAGCATTTGTATGGAATGTTGCCGCGATTTGGGTTTCTTCCAGGTACTTGTGACTTGGCTTGGCCACTGTTTGGAAAACAGGACACTGGGCTAGAGAGCAGATCAGGAGATGACCCACCACCAGAGCCAACACCATCCTGACCGACGTCTGTCTCCTGCCTCAGACCTCGCAGTCACCTCGCCTCCAGCTGAGAAGCACAGCCAGTGCGACCGGGACGCAAGCAACGCCAGAGAGAGACAGAGAAATGAGGCGCACGGTGCAGCATTTTAAATAGGGCCAGATCTTGCCTCCTATTGGTCCCCTGCCCGCACCTTTCACACCTTAGCCCCGCCCCCCATCACCTCCCCTTACTTACTATCTACTGCTGTGGTGGTCTAGTGACCTCTTCAGGGCAGGAAAGAGCCCCCTCTTTCCTGCCCGGAGCGCTGCCCTTGCCCTGCATCCTGTTGCTGTGACGGTTTTGGGATTCAAAATGGCCGCCGAGAGTTGAAGTCTCGCAAAGCCGCTTCAACTCTCGGTGGCCATTTTGAATCCCGAGACCGTCACAGCAACAGGATGCAGGGCAAGGGCAGCACTCCGGGCAGGAAAGAGGGGGCTCTTTCCTGCCCCGAAGAGGTCACTAGACCACCAGGGCAGTAGATAGTAAGTAAGGGAAGGGGAGGCTAGGATAGGCCCGCTGCCCACCCATTTGTCCAGAAATCCAGGACGCCCGAACATGTCCTCAAAAAGAGGACATGTCCGGGTAAATCCAGACATATGGTAACCCTAAAAGGAGCACTCAGAAGACAAGGCATGTGGGTGTGGTGACCTCCCCGTGCAGCATCTGGCTGCACATGGAGGTTGCTACATGCATGCATAAGTAGATCAGGTGACCTCACTGCTGGCCCATGCATGTGTACAATGAAGCTCTCCCCCAAGCAGCTGCATCCTTGTTAGTAGTATTTTTATTTAATCTCAGTTGTAGAAACATGTTAGGTTGTGCAGCATACACATGTACACAGAGGAACCGTCAGAACAGAATAACCTTTCATGGGTTAGAGTAGTAATTAGTTCTAAATCATAATCAGTGTGTCATTCGAGGGGCTGGTATAGGACACCCTAGTTGTATTGGTGCTGAGATTTATTCATCTAGTAAAGAACCACCAAAACTGATATCATGTTATGAGAATCAGGTGCTCAACATTCAGAGTTTTTATTTTTTACAACGGTGTTTTGTAAACCTTAATTAGGTTGAAACCTGGGAGCATTTAAAATGTTTTATTTTCCTGTGCATTGATCGAGAGAGATGGCATGTGGGAACATGCTCCTTTTGTTATGTGGAATGCAGTGATATATTATAAAATGCACTTGACATTTTTTATTACTGCTATTTAAAAGAGAATATTGAAGAAAGGGATACATTCATGCGGAAGTCCAGAGTCAATCTAAATGTGCCAGTTCTGTTGTATATATTTTTCTTCTTAGTCTGTTTGGATGTACATGCAAGAAGCACACAGCCACCAAGTTCATACAAAGTTAATTATTTTTATCCACTCCTACCCTAGCTGGAATAATATTTAGTCATCTCTCTGACCTCATGTGCACCTTTCTTTACATTAGTCACCTTATTTTCTAACTCCTCTTACTCTCATCTATATGTTCCATCTTTGCTTATATCCTACACTGTCAATTAAGATGTTCTATTATGTATTGTGTTGACATTGTAAATAGTATAACATCTATCACAAAAAACATGCCATACATTGTATTGTTATATGACTATTTTTTTACTGCTGTAATTGTCTGTTGCTCATGTTTGATTTATTCTTACTGTACACTGCCTTGAGTGAATTCCTTGAAAAAGGTGATTGGTAAATAAATAAGCGTATGTATGTATGTATGTTATTACTGCTATTTCTACCAGCTACAATAATGTTTTAGGTTTTTTTTTTCAATTTTATTTAATGATATACTCTTATGATGAGCTTTCAAATAAATAAAAAAGCTGTCACGTAAAAAAAAAAATCCAGGCAGTCATAAACGTTTGCTATTGATTTTCTGTAGAACTATCTTTAATGAAATCATAAACAAAATAAAGGCAAAGAGCACAGCCCTGACATTCACAATATCAGTAATGCAAATAAGAAAAGCAAGCGCTACAGCACTGACAAAAACCATTTTGAATATAACACCCCCCCCCCCCCCCCCCCCCCCCCCCCCCCCCCCCCCCCCCCCCGCCTAACAAAAAGAATGCAAAACCGAGGGGAGGTTTGCTAATGTCAGTAGCATCTGCGAATGTTTTGAGTCACTCAATATGGCGGCAAGCTCCGCCTACTGGCTTCAGCCCACAGAATGGGCCTGACAGGCTCATTCTCATTAAACCTCTTTGCATCATGTGGTCAGTGGAAGTCTTGCTGCGAATCCGGGCAGAGAGAGCAAGTGCGGCTGCGCTGAATTAAAAGGGAAGAGAGGAGGCAGTACTGGGAGGACCTTGGCACTGAGTGGGTACATGTCGCAGGTAAACCCAGAAGGAATTGCTTCCATCCCCATAAGCCCCCGGCCCGTTCCTGTTCTGTGTGCCTCCCTCCTTCCAACTTGTCTTTCAGATCGCCGCTAGCTTTTATTCTGCGGTGTCCCCGCCCTCTTCTCTGACGTAACTTCCTGTTTGCTGCACGGCGGGATGCAGCTGAGGGAGGCAAGTAGCGGAGAAGGAAAACTGCGGGGTTGGTTGAGTGGGTGACCTCAGGTTAGGTATGAGTTTGACAGGAGAGGGAAAGAAAGACATGTTGGACCGGGAGAGCCGGGGAGATAGTAGGCCACGGCGAAGGGAGATGTGTTTCTCTTGTGATAGTGTGAGTGCAGCTGTCCCTGGGGCCAGGCTGTGTTCCAGAATTAGAAACTGGGACCAAAGGGAGGGAAGTCCGCGATCTGTCCTATGCTTGCGTCCACTGGCCTCTTCTGGGGGAGTGATGGAATACTTTGGAGTAGCCTGAGTGGGCTGGCAGCTCGTGTGGGTGGTTGAAGAACCGTTGCAGCTGGTCTGGGATGAGGGGCCCAGTGCTACAGTGGATAGAAGCTAAAAGGAGGATTAAAGATGGGGAGAAAAGGAAAGATTTGGAAGAGGGAGGGAGAGCAGTTAAAGGTATGGGGATCTGCTAATACAAGGGGGAGAGCAGGACGCCCATCTTCCACACCAAGAAATAGTATCAATCACATTAACCCTTCTTTTTATAAAGCATTAATTTCTAAATTGTTAAGCTGTTCAAGACTTAATTATTTTCCCATCTTGCTGTATGTTTGATACACGTTTTTCCATTTTTGTAGTACAGGATAACTTTATGTAAAATAAGATAGTATTGCAGATCTGGCAACACTGATTGGACCTGAGGTGGAGGAGTGGAGCTGCGATGCAGAAGTATGAGAAGCTGGAGAAGATTGGGGAAGGTAAATGATATAGGCTGAGAGAGGTCCCAGCAGAGATGCAATCTCCTGTTCCATGTTAGTCACTGAAGTGAAAATCACTAATACAAAAAAAAAAAAATCCAGGGAATTATTATACTTAGGGGCTCATGGTAACCTATGGAACTTTGTAAGTCTAAGTGATTTAAAAATACACCTCATAGTATTTCCCATAAACCCCCCAAAGATATAAATTAAGTGAATGATGAACCGTCAGAAAACTAGAGCCAAACAGTGCAGGTTCAAAATTAAAAAAAACCAAAACAGGCTATTTTCAAACCTATAGAGCTTTGCAAGTCTAAGTGCTTTGAAAATGAGCCCCATAGACTCATTATTTCCATCATCAGCCCATCAAAGAATGAATCCAATGTCCATAAAGTGTCCTTTATCAAAACATAACACAGTTTCTAATATTTAGCTTAATATCCCCATAGCCAGACTTCAAACTAGAGCTTCACTGTTGCCCAAAACAGCTAATTCAGCTCTGACACCTTACAAAACACCAGCAGGCAATGCACCAAAATTGCTGATTCCGTCCAAAAGGCACTATTAGATTCTTACTAATGCTGTTGGCACCACTCCATGACACACTCTCAAAATCTCCCAGCTCTGATCTGATCAAGGTTTGTGTCCTGTTTCAGAGGTCCGCAAGTAGTCCTACTTTCTGGCTAGCAGCTGGAATATATATCCTTAGCATAGTGGAGATTGATTGGACCACTTTGCTTTTTTCCCTGCTGTCACAGCTGTATAATAGGTGCTTATTTGAGCTCATAGCCACAAGTCACTGGATATAGCCCAGAAACTAAAAGCAGCAGGACTGCTCTTTTCACCCACACGTCCTCTCTGGCCTATGTATTCCATGGCTGCCATTGGCAATTCATATTAGCAGCTAGAATAAAGATATTTTCTCCAAGGACAAGTAGGCATATTATTCTCACATGTGGGGTGAGGTGACCCGCATTGCCCAGTCCAGAGCTTATATCTAGCTGAAAAGAGTTGTGGAGTGAGAAACTCCACTGCACGTGTTCGCCTTCCCACCCACCATGAGAGCGCGGTACCCACAGTTCTTTTTTTACCACTGTGGGGAGTGAATGCCATTTTTCTCTGCTCACAGCCCGGTTCAGAAAGAGCTTTTTGAGTGCTTTTCGGTGGCATTTTTCGTTGTATTTTCCCTTGTTTTCCATGTTCCTTTTTCCTTCCCTTGTTATTTTTTTTCCTGCTTTTAAGTTTCCTTTTTCTATGTCTCTAGGCTACTTTTAGGCCTTGACTCTTCAGTCAGGTTCTCCCCCTTTTTTGGCACCATCAAGTCATTTGATTTGGCCACAGCAGTTTTTCCTTCCATGTCCACAGAATCCCAGTGGCTTTAAGCACTGTTCCCGGTGCAATAGAACTATCTCTGATAAAGACACCCATTCTTGGTGTCATCAGTGTTTAGGGCCTGATCGTAGCCCTTATAACTGTGTCCCATGCCTTCGCATGGAAAAAAAGGACTCAGTTGGCCAGAAAGGCTTGATGAGAGAAGATTTTTGGAGCCCAGTCCGAATCCTCAGCATCAGATGTTGCATCGGTCCGTATGGCTGCTAGACCTGTAGACACTGGGAGCAGTTGTGCATCGAGTGGGTCTCCACCTGATTCGGTGCCGACTGCTGTGCAGAGCCCCCAGGACCACCCTGCATTGGACCTGACCCGAGGTGACATGAAGATTTGGCGTCGTCCTCATTGGCACAGAGGATCCTCAATGACTGGCTTCAGGCGAAGGCCAAGAAGAATCAGCCTTGATCCCCCTCGACACACAGTGCCAGGAGCTCTGGAATGCCAAGGGATTTGGCAGGAGGACCACTCCCCCTCCATACAAGAGGTGCTGGTGTGGCAGTCTCCATGCAGCTAGGACCAGCCTCCTGTCTCAACCCCAGCTTTTCCTGGTGTTGGCCCTCGATGAGTGCATCCGGGCTTTTTGTTCCCTGAACTGCTGGCTGGCTTTTTTCAACAGAGTTCATTGACATTGAGGGTACTTGTGCCTGCCGTGCCTCTAGTTGCAGCCCCGCTTGGCCCTCAGCCTGCGGTGAGGCCTCTGACACCAGTGTCGCATGCGGTCCCAGCGTTGGCTGCTGCCCAAGCCAGCATTCGACGTCGGTGAAGGAAGCTTCGCTGGAGTCAGTGTGGGAACCGACTCCTAGATGCCCCTCTCAGGGACGTGGCGGCTGTAGGTCGAGGCAAGCTTGATTACAGCCTTCAATCTTTTTCTTATACTGTTGTTTATGTTACAATGTCTTGATGTACGATAAACTGTATGTTGATGATATACTGCCTTATTATTAAAATGGACTTGGGGAAAATCCACTATTTATTTCTAGGATAAGCAGCATAAAATGTATTGTACTGTTTTGAGATCTTGCCAGGTACTTGTAACCTGGATTGGCCACTGTTGGAAACAGGATGCTGGGCTTGATGGGCCTTTGGTCTGTCCCAGTATGACAATACTTATGTTCTAAAATTAAGATTATGCCTTGCGAAGATTGTTCAGTGGATGGAAGGTAACCGTTTTCAACTTAATATCTTGAAAACTCAAATACTTTTATCTGGTACAGTTGGAGTGGACTATCCTAAAGTATTCAGTATAAATTCAATTGAAATTCCAATACTGAATGAGATCAGGAATTTAGGTGTCCAACTTCATACCACATTATCTGTGAAGAAACAAGTGCAGAGCATGATTCTGAAAGTTTTTGATAAACTTAAGATTGTGAGATGCATTAGACCCTTTGTTACATCAGATAATTTTCGTAAGATAGTCCGATCGGCGGTTTGTCCTTTAGTAGACTACTGCAATGGCCTATTAATAGGAATTGCAGGTGGTTCATTGAGAGTCTTACAAATCGCTCAAAATTCTATAGCAAGAGTGATCAGAAGGGGATCTCGTTATAACCATGCAAGTCCTATTTTGAAATCCCATCATAGGTTGCCTGTAAAATTTCAAATTAAATTTAAGGTCTTGTTGCTAATTTTTAAAATATTGAATGGTTGTATTTCCTCAACACTCAGCACCACTCTAAGATATCACTAACACTCACGCTCTCCGAGATCCTCGCAAAAAACAATTACTTGAGGTTCCTTTTAAGCAGATTCGTCTAGAAGAATATAGGTCTTCTATATTTTATGTTAAAGACCCTAAGTTGTGGAATACGTTGCCCATGGAACTTCGCTCTGTGCAGGAAATTATTCAGTTTAAGAGAGATCTAAAGACCCGTATGTTTGTGCATATGGATTATAATGTTTTGCTTTATAACAGTGATTGATGTTATATTTCTATTTTCATTATTTTGTGTAAGTTTATAATAGATGTATGATTTTGTTTTATCATTGGTTGTTTTTGTTAAATTGGATTTTATGTATTTATTTTTTGTTCCCCGCTTAGATTGTTTTAGATACAGTGGGTTATAAAATTTTATTATTATTATATTATTATACTGTGCTCTTGCGGCAGGCAGGAAGGCACTTGCACATGCACAGTGGAGCGAGTGTCTCGCTCCACAAAGCTGTTTTTAGCTTGATATAAGCTTCAGACTGGGCAATGCAGATCGCGTTACCCTACATGTGAAAATATAAGGCCTGCTGTCCTTGGAGAATTCCTGCTACAGGTGAGTATCTTCGCTTTATCTTTGTAAAAAAATAAATCTACTGCTTATCTTTGAGGCTCTGCTTCCTGGATTGGTACAGTGACACCTGTTTCCCCCAGTTCTTTCAGGAGCTGCTGCTGTTTCTTCTTTCTCCCAGGGTGGAGTTACAGGGTTTTCCAGCTCCCTCGGGTGTGACTGAGAGCTCCCAGTGACCCCTTCCATAATGTAGTAAATGTTGGCAGATAAAGACCTGCACAATCCATCCAGTCTTCCCAATAAGGTGGCCAAAGTTGAATCTGGCACTCTGCACAAGTTCCACTTCATTATGATTAAACACTGGTGTACTTAATCCAATCTCTCCCTGCCAATTTTGGGACACAGACCGTAGAAGTCCGCTCAGCCCCAGTCCTACTTTCCAACTACTGAAGTTGCCATCGAAGCCCCCTCCCAACCTCGATCCTGTCTGTTTTATGCCATTTTTGGAACCCAGAACGTTGGTCTAACTTTCCAGTGTCTGAAGCTGCCATTAGAGCTTACTCCAGCTGTGAGAACATGTAAATTTCAGTAGAGCTTTAATTGGATTCCATCCTTGAGTTGTATTATTATCTCTGCAGGAACTTATGGAACTGTGTTTAAAGCAAAAAACCGAGAGACGCACGAGATTGTGGCGCTGAAGCGAGTGCGACTCGACGATGACGATGAGGTGAGGCATGCTGTGCTGTAGGAACCAGGGTGTTCCAAGAATGGACCCCACCTAGGGGTGTGCAGCAAACGATTGGGAAGCGTACAGGGAGGTAATGACTCCCAGCTGGGAATATACTGGAAGCATTCACTGTTTAGTTCGTTCCCAGATTGAGGTTTCAAACCTGTCTCCATTTCTGTAATCAGTTAACTTAGCATTTCTGACCAGGGGCCTGCAGTCCCCCATTCTGTTTGCAGATGTTGGTCAGCCATGCTTCAGATGGATGAAACCATCCCCAGGTAATGGGGGGAGAGAAAACGAAGGGAAGATGAGATTATTATACCTGGGATGAGGGGTAGAAAAACAAGACCATATATACTCCTTGCCAGTGTGTGCTTTTCTGGATGGGGGTCATTAAAGCATGTATGCTTGCATCTGGGGAGGGGGGGGGGGGGGATTTATTTAATGTATTTGTTAGGATTTATTTACTGCCTTTTGAAGGAATTCACTCAAGGTAGTGTACAGTAAGAGTAATCAAACTTGAACAATAGGCAGTTACAGCAGTAAAAATATTCAAATACAAAATATGGCATAGTATACTACTTACAATGTTAATACAATATGTAATAGAACATTTTAATTGACAGTGAAGGGTATAACCAAAGATGAAACATATAGATAGGTAAGAGAGTAAGAAGAGTTTAGTTACTTCTTCCATTAAAGGCCTGGTTGAAGAGCCAAGCTTTCACCTGCTTCCTGAAGTAGAGATAGTCGTGTTAAGCTGAGCCTTTCAGGCAGGACATTCCAGAATGTGGGGGCTACTCCGGAGAAGGCTCGCTTGTGGGTATCACATCGTGTAATGTCTTTTGGAGAGGGTGTAGTTAGTGATAGTCCTTTAGTGTCCTTGGCAGTGTGTAAAGGATCATCCTGTTCTTCAGGTACTCGGGGCCATTTCTCTTGAGGGCCTTGAAGATCAGATATAGTTTTAAATTTAGCAGTGTATTGTACTGGTAGTCAATTAAGTTTTTGCAGAAACAATGTGCTGTCACATTGCTTGCAACCTTCTATGAGTCTTGCTGCAGCATTCTGAATCAGTTGGAGCTGGTTAAGGCCCTTTGTAGTCAGACCATTGTATACTGCATTGCAGTAATCCAGTCTTGATGTTATCATGACATGCACAATTGGGATAAGATTTACTTTCTCGATGTAAGGAGAGAAGCAGTGTAGCTGTCACAAATAGTAGAAGCAGCTCTTGAATGTTGCTTGGATTTGGGGAATCAGAGTAAGTATTGAATCTAACTGTATTCCAGGGTTCCTGACTTGTGATTTGAGGGGTAGTTCGTACTTCCCAAAGGAGATTTTGATGTCGGGTATGTATCCATTTGTGTTAGGGACCAAGGAAATGGAGCCAGGTACAGTTGTTGTGGAGATGGGGGAAGGTGGGCATGTTTTAAACCTCAGGAGTGGGTGGTGTGATGGCTGGGAATACTGGTCTCAAAGACAAGTGTTTATTCAGTCACTCCTTATTAGCATACAAAGTAGGCCTTCTAAGAGAAAAAAATCTCTCCTAGGCAGCTCAAGACAGATCTCTGCCTTCCCTAAGGGTAAGGGCCCTGTATATAATATTTCAATTATACTATGCATGATATACATTTTTCCTGATTTGTTCACAACTAAAAGAATATGTGCCATAAAAGGTATAAACAGGAAGGCTTCTGTTTACAAGACAGTTGCAAGCAAGGCTTCTAGAAAGTATAGGTTCCTTCTTTCACTTAACACATGTATACATAACAAAGTCTTGAT
The DNA here is from genome assembly GCF_901765095.1 of Microcaecilia unicolor. NCBI lineage: Eukaryota > Metazoa > Chordata > Amphibia > Gymnophiona > Siphonopidae > Microcaecilia > Microcaecilia unicolor. Next base: position 36,701,760 of record NC_044031.1, on the reverse strand, counting down.
CTAAGTCTAGAGGCCTTCTGGCTTGGTTAATTCTTTTTGGAGCTTATCTGCTCCAAACAACTTCATTCTCATTAGCAAACAAGTGATATATTGACGCCTGAAGCGTTTCTTGGAGTATATACTCCAGAGCGTAATGCTTTTCTAGCTAGTTTCTTAAAGCGCATGATAAACTAGAACTAATTAGTAGTTGTGTGTTCTCATCCTGATAGGGACTGACTGCTTCAAAGAAATGTAAATATACGCTTCCATTCGAGCTACCTGCCCCCTCCCCATATGCCATTGTCAATGCGGAATGGACCCAAGCAGATGTTTGCTATCCAGGAATCAAGGTCTGCTTGGCCACATTTTTGTCATGAGCCCAAGAATTTTAAGCTCTCCAGTCTAGAGTACCTCCACGCAGGAGCCTCCACCTCTGCAAAAGGAAGGTGGTCCATTTATGAGGTATGGCTTCTCAGCTTAGGTTGATACATACATCCTCCTTCCACATCTCCTTGGCCCACTGTGGTTAATATGTTTGACTTCTGCATAAGGGAGCAAGATGGGACACCCAAAAAAGAGCAACTAGGAAACAAAGACAAGTCCCAAACAGTATCCGATAACCATTAAGTTGTGTGTCTCCTGTATTTACTCCTCTGTTTCCTTTCCTTTCTGTAAACGTGCAGTGCACACATACTCATTCTCAAGTAATTTGACAGGTTTTGTGAGAGCTTTCACAGTACACATATGATAATACTTGACAAAAGAAAAGGTTCCATAAAAAATGAAAAGGAGGATGCTCAAGCCATACATAATATTGGTACTCAGAGAGCCAAGCAACCTTCCCCACCAACCCCACAGACTCCAGTCCTTTTCTGTCTCCTGGTACAATTCAATGGCGATCTTGCATGTGTTCAGCACTGTGAAATATCTCCTTGACATTAGTGAGTATATACACACAACACTCCTTCCCAGTCACAACACACACCCCTCCCAAGCTTGCTTACAGAAAATTCAGAGCTATATGGTTTTGAAGAATCATGGTATGCATAGCAGTCATCTGTGTTGTTAATTTGAAAACAATTAACTTAATCCCTTGAGTCAAAAGTGAGTTCTGAAATCCATATCCACAACCTTGTCAGAATTACCTGAATGTTTGGCGCACCTTACACCGGGTAGAATGGGATTATACTCAGTCTAGGGCGCATGCCACCATGTTCAGGATAAATTACATTTTTATTTCGCGTTGTCTGTTTACAGTGATACAGGCAGCAAAGATTGTACCCATTAAAATCTCAGATCATGCTATGGTATCCGCCTGCTTGGAGTTCCACGGGGCATTCTCACAACATTGTCAGTGGAAGTTCCCTATTCGGCTTTACGGGGATGGGAGATTTTTAGACTTTATTTCACTGAAATATCATATGTTTAAGGAAGCGAATTCTGCCCATGGGGATAACCATGTCTTATATTGGGATACTGCTAAGGCAGTGCTTGGAGGAGAAATTACAGCCTATGTTAGTCATCAAGAGAAGGTCAGAGACAGGGATCTGCTCCGGTTGGAAAAGGAGGTTCCATGTCTGAGACGTCTTTAAGGGATATACCATAATGTACAGATTAAAGCCCAGCTTTTAGAGGTGCAACATACTCTAAATTAATTCATCACAATACCCAAAAATCACAGTCATTTTCAATATCAATTATACAAGCATGCAAATAAGTGTTAGATTGCTAGCCCGCTTGGGTCGTCCCCATCAGGGTCCATTTAAGATTGATGCCCTGTACTCCTCCATTGGGGTTTTGGAAAATAAGGATGTCCAAATCAACCGCATTCTGAGAGGCTACTGTGCCCAACTGTACTCATCCCCTGATCCTCCTCCGTTGGAAAGCCCCATATATCTTTCTGGTTTGGATCTTTCGCTATTGGATCCAGACAGTTTGGCTATGCTAAGTGCTCCTTTTGAGGCGGAGGAGGTATCTTGGGCCATACAAAAGGGACCCCTCGGTAAGGCTCCTGGACCTGATGGCTGTAGAGGAGAATTCTATAAGATGTTGGGGGGGAGGGGGGTATAGTAGTGGGAAGGGTAATGTTCAATGCATAATAGAGGGACATGTGTATTATTAGATAGGAGAACAATCCTTTGAAGGAGCACATTAAGAGGACCCACCAGTAAATATTGTTGGGATAATACACTGAGTAAAACACGAGTTATAAATATTGGAGTTTCATATAAAAGTGTATTGTTAATAGTTATGCAACTGCACAGTAATTATACATGTACACATTATAGATATAGGAGTAGACAAGAAGGAAGGGATAGGGGAGAAAAGTTTGGAAAACATTGATGGACGTTTCAGTTTTAGTAATGTGTACTAGACTTCGCTGTTATACGATTTATATTGACTGAGATGGAATTGTATACCATGTGACCTCATCAGTAAAAAATTGTTGAAACATAAGATGTTGAGAGAGGAGATTGTACCCCCGCTGACTTCTACGTTTTAACACTATAGTAGAAGAGGGACGGTTGCCTGAATCCCTGCAACTAGTCCAGATATTTGTTTTGCTGATACCAGGTTGAGATCCACTAAAACCGGAATCATATTGACCGATCTCATTGCTAAGTTATGAAGCAAAATTATTTGCGAAAGTTTTGGCGAACTGACTATCTCATATACTTCCTGATATAATCGAACACTCTGAAATGGGTTTTGTGCAAGGCCGCAATATTACTAAGAATATGAGAGAGATTCTTGAGACTCTAGAGTTGGCAGCTGATCAATATGTTCCCTCATTGCTGATGAGTTTTGATGCTGAAAAGGCCTTTGACAGAGTGGTGTGGGACTTTTTGTTTGGGGTATTGGATGCTTATGGCATATATAGTTGGTTTTTTTCAGGAAGCGATACAGGCTTTGTATTTTCTTCTGCAAGCTCAAGTGTTGGTGAACGAATTGCTGTCCTCCCCCTTCTCAATATATCGTGGTACTAGACAGGGTTGCCTGCTTTCACCACCTTTGTTTGGATCCCCTCCTACGTGAGATTCAGAGGAATCTGGACACACAAGGCTTTCAATTAGGTACAGATACTTTAAAAATAGCAGCAGTTGCTGATGATTTGTTGGTTCATGTGATTAACCCCCAAGTAACTATAGGGGCTTCGTTACAATGCATGACTGAATTTGGGGATTTTTCAGGCTTTAAGTTAAATCTTGACAAATCAGAGGCGCTGCAAGGGGACAGGGTGGGGATTGGTGGGAACGTTATTCGTTGAATGAGCTGGTGAATCTTTTCGATATTTGAGGGTGTTGTTGGCTAGGGAAACTTCGAGATTATTTCGTTTGAATGTTGATAGGTTGTTAAAGGACACTAAGCTTCATTTCGAGAAATGGAGTAATTTACCTTTATCTCTAATGGGCAGGATAAATCTCTTTAAAATGATAAAATGCATCTAGAAATCTCTGATTCCTGGCTGCAGGGAGGTTTAGGTTTTCCTTGCCTTAGGCACTATAATCAGGCTTGTCTTTTGCGACATCTTAGGGACTGGTTGTTTGGTGCTGAACAATTTGTTCTTACACGATGGGAAACGGAATTGTTTGCACCTTGGCATTTGAATTTTCTTTTGCATGCTCAGACACAGAGTGAGTTTGCCTCGCTCTTGTCGTGGGAGTGTATTGCTATAGCCACTGAGGGGGGTGTCTGGCAGGCTCTTTTGAAATGTTGGAATCAGAATCTGAATGTTAGTGATTTATTGCCATGTAGGGGTAATGCTGATTTTCCACCGGGGCTGGAATGTGGACAGTTTAAGAGATGGGTGGACATGGGATTGTTTTGATTGAGCATATTCTCAATGAGGAGGGTGTTTTTTATTCTTCTCAGGATTTCCAGCAGAGGCTTTCCCTAACTCACACAGACTATTTTGCTTATCAGCAGTTGCACCACTATTATACTAGTTTAGAACATGGGGCTGTGCAAACGAAGCAAGGTCAGAAAATTGAGATTTATTTTGCAGGGAGCTGCTTTTGGCCAGGTTTCTGTATCAAGTCTACATAGAGCTTTGGTTTCTCTTCTTCCTTCCTGGGAGTATGGTCCTCTTAAAGAGGCTTGGAGTAGGGATCTGCAGGGGGTGGATTTTCAAAAACTGATTAAAACTATTCCAAAGCAGATTGGAAATGCTGAACTTCAGGAGAGTCAATACCGAATACTCCACAGGGCATATATATCACAACATCAGGCTGCTAGAGCAGGTTGGGTGCCCGTTGGTCAATGTTTCAGATGTCGGGGGGGGGGGGGGGGGACGACAATACTTTTTTTCATGCTTTTGGGCGATGTAGTGACATTCAAGCAATTTGGAGGTTACTTCATCAATATTTAGGGATTGTTTTTTTCCTGGAAAGGAGTGTTGCTGAATAAATGGGAGGCATATGGGATTTTGGACAAAAATTCACGGTTATTACTGAGTAAAGCCTATACATTGGGGAAGAAGTTCATATTTAAGCACTGGATGCAGGAGGAGCCCCCCCTGTTTTTGGTATTGGAGAAATAGACTGCATGCCCTTATGTTATGGGAGGCAAAGTCTGTTAGGAATTCCCCAAACGGAAGAAGAGCTTTCATGTCTATCTGGAATTGTTACTTGCAAAATATCTCCAATAAAGCAAGAAGGTGCAGTATTGAATAGATTTCAAAGCGTTTCCTACGTTGGTACTGTTATTTTGGGGGTTCTCTGCTTGGTTGGGAATTCTAGATGTTATTCTTTCAAAGATGACCTGGGGTCATAAGAGTCTAGATACCTGGTCATCTTAGTGTATGTTTAAGTTCTGGGTACAGTAGGGTTAGAGGGGGGAGGGGTGATCTTGTACGCAATAGTTACTTTGACAGGGACTAAGGTAATGAGGGGGGAGGGTAGGCGAGTCTTCTCACAAAACAAAAATGGGATCATGTGTTATCCAGCATTTTGATGTCTTTGATTATTATTCTGTTATGTTTGATTGATGTTCTTGTCTGGACTTGATACTTAGCTGTCAGATGTTGGATATGTTTGATCCTGGATAAAAATCGTTCAGACTTAAAAAGTATAAACAGGAAGACTTCTGGTTACAAGACGGTTTCAAGCAAGGCTTCTAGAAAGTTCAGGTTCCTTCTTTCATTTACACATGTGCACATAAAAAAAAGTCTTGACCTAAGTCTAAAGACCTTCTTATAAAGGCTTGGTAAATTAGGTGCTGTCAGAGGACAGATGAAACCATGTTAAGGCCAGGTACTGTCCTGTTCAGCCTGGGTGGATGTATTGACTGGATTGTACTCTCTCTCCTATCTCTCTCTTCTTTTGCTGTGTGTCCCTTCCTTCTTTTCTGTTCTTCCGTTTTCTGTTCCCCTCTGTCCGGGTTCCTGTCCAGGGGGTCCCCAGCTCAGCTTTGCGGGAGATCTGTCTGCTGAAAGAACTGAAACATAAAAACATCGTGAGGTAAGGATCTTCTGCAGCAGCCAGCTCTGGCCTGTGACATGCAGGAGAGGGCTTCTCTAGTTGTGTTGTTTTCAAGACTACTGGCAGGTAGCACAGGTGTACATCACATTATCTAGTCTGATGATAGATGTGAATATTATATCTGCCTCTGAAGAAATTGGTTAACCGTGTTGGGCTCATGGGTTCCCCAGGCATCAGTTTGTGACAGCTGAACTGTCTGATGGAACAGTCTAGATAGGTTTCACCTTTTAATAGGGCTCTTGGTCTTCTTCCATTTTGAAGCCATAGTAAGGGCTGCAAAATTGAGACCTTGCTACTGAATTGCTGAGTTCTCGTGGAATCCAGAAATAGGGATGGGCAGGTGCTTCTGTCTCTCTCCCTCTCACCTCTCCTCACCCCCTGATCTTTCATTTACCACTCCTTGACCCCCTCTCATCTTCCTCAATCTGTGCCAGACTGCTACTGCCATTCTTCTGTGCCAATCTAGGCTGTAATAGGAGGAGAAGAGTGGTGGTATACAGGTCCGCATTTTCCTATACTCCTGGAGCTTAATGCATTCTTTAAACTACGAGGTACCACAGAGTCTGAGCTCAGCAGCAGCAGAGAAGGAAGTGGCCAGATACACTGCTAAATTCTCACCCTCCTGCAGATGCAAGGTGAGGGGGGGGGGATGTGAGATGAGAAGGGATAAAGTGGAAACAGAATCGGAGAGGGGTGAACGAGGGAAAAGGGGTTGGGTAGGTCAATTGGAACATTGGCAAGCACTGCTATAAATTTTGTGGCTGTGACCCCATAATAGCGGCCAAATAAAACTGGATGAACCTCTGGAGGTGCAGAATAATGATGCACCTATGAGGAACCCACCTAAGCTTTGACCCCTGATGTAGGTTTTGTGACTCCATTTGGGAAGCTCTGACTTACAGAGGATATGAAGGGCTTTTAAGAGGATTGATGGGAAGAGAGGAGCTGGAATGGGGAGAAGAAACTAAAGGCTTGTTTCAGAGGACATTGGCTGGGGACTGAGAGGATGAAAAGGGGTATAGGATGATATGAAAGCACCTTGGTAGTCAGTATGGAGTGCAGGGAGGGATGTGTGAAAGGGGGCATATAGGATTGTTGGTGGTGGTGAGTTCCGCCTTTCTCCAGATCTCAATCTACCCCCCCCTCCCCCCATAATTGTAGATTCTTTCCCTATGTAATCCTTCTCTTGTCCTCTCTGCTCTCCACCCATAAATCCCAGACCTTCTCTCCTCCTTTCCTTACCGGCACCATTCCCAGAATGCCCATCTCTAACCCCTCCTCTCGTCCTGGTTTTTTTTTTCATCCCTGATCCCCAAGATGCCTCTTTTCCCTTTCTTGCCCTCCCCCCCAACTACTTTATTTTAGTAGAGGGGAAACTTTAAAGCATGCAACTTGTAACACTCGTGAAGAAAAGTAGCTTCCAGTTTTATAGCATTAGTTCTCCAAAGTAAAATGCACACATACTTCCCCTCTGAAAACTGGTTAGGAAAAAATATCTGCAGAAATTTGTGGGTACATATTTTCCTTAAAAGTAGTCCGGCCGATATTCAAAACAATTTAACTGGCTGGAAACGGCCGCCGACTGGTTAAATTGCTTTTTTTGCGGCTATCCTGTCTTTTTCAGTGGCATTTAACCAGTTATTTCTGCTGAAAATGACTAGTTGGCACCAAATTCAAAAATGGCTTACTCGTGGGCATTTCAGAGGTGGAATTAAGTGCCGATATTCATCTCCTCACCACTTAAAGATAGGACCGTTATTTATTCAACCTGATTTAAGTGGTTTACAGATGCGGTGAGGTGCTGAGTATTGACTTAACCGACTAAAAAAAATAATAATAATTGCCAAAGCCCAGACAGGGTCCAACATTGAATATCTGGGAATAACACCAGTGACAGGCATCCAAAAATGCTTACTGCCGCCGGCTGAATACCAGCTGGCTCATGTATAAATATAAAACTACTTGTGTTGTCACCTCTGAACACACCCACTCCTTGGCCCTACCCAGGAACATCTCCATGAAAACATGGTATAGGTATCACATTGCAGGTACATTTCAGACAGAGTGGCCAGTTTTCAAATACCCCCTTTTCCCCAGTAATAGTTATTAACTTGGTTAATGGCTTTTGCAAATTGCCCTTCTATTGTACGGGTACAGTGTATTTTATAAGTTTTGCAAATGTGTCCCATAATTACCACATAATCTACCCCTGATGTACCATGGGATTTTAAACTAAAATTAGTGATGGCCTGTTTCAACCCCCCCCCCCCCCCCCTTCCATTTTCCAATGTCCTGGGCAGACCATTGCAGAATATTTGAAAATCAGCCTAAAATCTAAGCCCATCCACCAGGTCTGCTTTCTTCAGGTGTGAAGACCACACTTTTGCCTTCCTTCCGCTCTGCCAGTTTTTTTCGTCTGTTCATCTCATCGCTGGTTTTCATGCTACTTCTGTACTGTGGTATATCTCACGTCATGCACTGTTTGGTGTTGTGGGTGGCTTAACGTTTTATAAGAGCCATTATTGATACAGTAGACACTACAGATTATATGTGTACCAGTGTGGGGAGATGGGTTCTGCTGAGGTGACATTTTGATGCTTCATTACATAAGTGTTTTTATTCCCTTTATTCTTGCTGTAAATTATTCTTCTTTGAGTGCCTCCTTAGCTTTGGAGGTGGAAACTCCCATCTGTTTCAAGGGCTGGTGACCCACTAAGAGGGAGGGACTAAGCTTTGTTTGTTTTGTTTTTTTTTAAAGGTACTGAGAAGTACTGCATTTTTCTCAATGTCTGTCAAGGTCAATAGCATACTGAGTTTGTCAGTGCTAGGAGGAGACAGGGCCAGATCTTCTCATGGCCTTTGGGTAGAACTTCCTTCTGGATAAAATGTTTGCTTCCTTTGCAGTGCCAGCACAGATACCCTGCACATTAATGCCTACTGCCTCTCTCCTTCTCGCAGGTTACATGATGTCTTGCACAGTGACAAGAAGCTCACCCTTGTGTTTGAGTACTGTGATCAGGTAAGACACAGGGATATGGAAACATTTTCTGAGACACAGGTTCAGGGACTCAAAGCTGCTCATCTCCTAGGGCTGCAGGGCTCTGAACACGGAGCCTCTCACCTCCTAGGGCCGCAGGGCTCAGGAGACAGGCTCAGGGACACACGAGTCTCTCCTCCTAGGGCTGCAGGGCTCAGGAGATGGGTGCAAGGATGCAGAGCCTCTCGCCTCCTAGGACTGTAGGGCTCTGGAGACGGGCGCAGGGATGCAGAGCCTCTCATTTCTGATAATCCAATTCATACTAAATAGTTTTAGTTAGCATTATCTACATTATGGCTTGGAAGCTTATCTTTTCTGAGCAGTAAGTCACGTGTGGTGAGTTATGTTATGCTCTTGATCCGTTTCCTATGTGACCACTTGCCTCTTCTCTCAGGATCTGAAGAAGTATTTTGACAGCTGTAATGGGGACCTGGATCCTGAGATTGTGAAGGTGAGTTGCAAGGGTGCAGCCCTTGTTCTGGGGCCATTGATAGCATGGAAGGGCTCCTGAGAGACCTCAGGTCATCCATCTTTCCCCTGCTAGGATCTCACACCACTTATAGGGAGTTTCTTCCCAGGGGTGGTCTGGATGAAGAAACCTTCTGTTCTGGTGTATGTGACAGCGAGGATGCGGCATTAGCTCTGGTGAGCAGGGTTTCAACTGCAGCTCAAAACTGTACTAAGGTTATTGTAATTCTTGTATAACTTTGTCTTCACATGAAAGAGACATAAAGCAAAATTATTGTTCAGCTTAACTTGGTCCTTTGGGATCCTGCCAGGTACTAGTGACCTGGATTGGCCACTTTTGGAAACGAGATACTCAGCTTGAGGGACCTTTGGTCTGACTCACAAATCTCATCTTCTTGTTATGATTTGTTTACTATGAGTGGGAAGAGCTGTGTCAGGGCCATGATTTGGATAGCAGAACGGATTCTGCTCTACAACCATAGCTTTCTGTTTTATAGAAAATGAGGGCATCCTTTTAGAGGCTACTACTTTCAGTGCTGGTGATGTGCATCATCCCAGCTTCACCTGTATTTTGAGGTTAATATTCCCTTATGCCTATGATGTTTGCTTTCTGAAGTTACTGTTTCCTGTGCTAGCGGCTTATGTTGTCCCAGCACTGGGAAAATGAAACCCCTGCTTCTAGGCGCTGCTCCTTTTAAGCTTAGCGGAAATCCTCCACCTACAGTCCTGCCAGTGGGAAGTGCTGTTTCCAGGGAACCTGCCTATCCCTATCGCTTGATAACCAGTGCTTTTTTTGTAAGAAATAAAGGTACCGATACTCGTGGGCGGGGTCACCATCTATGGCTCCCCCCCCATGGTAGCCACACCCCTTATACCAGTCATGGCGCATATAAAATACTATACCAGTATAGGAGAAAATAATAACTTGTGATTTTTTTTTTTCAGTATAAATAATTTCTGTAAGCTGTTACAACTCCAGTATACCCAGTGCAAAATAAAACAGCAGATATAAATTCTCAAATTGGACATCTTCCAAATACTATAAAATGAAAATAAAATGATTTTTTTTCTACCTTTCTGGTGACTTTGTTTTTCTGATCATGTTGGTCCCAGTCTCTGATTCTGCTGCTCTCTATCTATTCCCTTAACTCCTTTTCTATTGCTTCCTTTCCATTTATTTCTTTACTTTCCTCTTTTCTTCTTCATTTCTTGCCCTACATCCATAGGTAAAAGCTGGGTCCTCCATGGACTTGACTGGAGGAGGTATAGAGTGGATCCAGCTTTTGCCTATTTTATCCATCCATGTGCAGTTTTTCTCTTTTCCCTTTCTCTCATCTCGTCAGTATGCATCTCCTTCCCTTTTCCATCCATGTCCAGCATTTCTCCTCTTTCCTCCCCTCCATCCATGTCCAGCATTTCTCCTCTCTCCTCCCCTCCATCCATGTTCATCTCACTTCCTCTCTTCCCTCCTCTCCATCCATGTCCAGCATGTCAACTCTCTCCCCTCCTCTCCATCCATGTCCAGAATTTTTCCGCTCCCCTAAATCCATGTGCATCTACTCCTCTGTCTTCTCTCCTCTCCATCCATGTTCAGCATTTCTCCTCTCCACTCCATCCATGTGCATCTACTTCCTCTTTCTTCCTTCCCCTCCATCCATGTCCAGTATTTCTCCTCTCTCCCTTCCCCTCCAACCGTGTGCATCTCCTTCCTCAGTCTTTCCTTCCCTCCAACACTTCTCCTTTCTTCCCTGCCCACCACTCCATCCATGTCCGGCATTTCTCCTCTCTCCCCTCCATCTATGTGCATCTCCTTCCTGTCTTCCCTCTCCTCTATCCATGTCCAGCATTTCTCTTGCCCTTCCCTCCATCCATGTCCAGCAACTCTGCTCTCTCCCCTGCCCTCCTTTCCTATCCATGTCCAGCAGTTCTCCTCTGCCCTCCCCTCCCATCTGTGTCCAGCAATTCTCCTCTGCCCTCCCCTCCATGTCCAGCGAGTCGCCTCAGCCTCCAACTGCCCCCCTTTTCAGCCCACGTCGAGTTTCCAGTACCAACCCCAGCCCCATCTTCCCGCCCTTAGCTCCCAGACAGCCCTGCTTTCTCTTCCTCGACGCATTTAAGTCTTTTTTTTTTTTTTTTTACCTGAAGTCGCAGCACCAACAACGGCATTAGTGAAAACAGCACCAGGCTCGTGTCCTCCAGCCTTCCCTTCCCTCTGCCCTGCCGCGCCTTCCTCTGACGTTTCCTGTTTCTGCGAGAGCAGGACACTGAGAGGGAAGGGAAGGCTGGAGGAGACAAGCCGGTTGTTTTCACTAATGCTGGCGCTGCGACTTCAGGCAAAAAAAAATAAAAGATTTAAATGTGTCATGGCAGGAACAGAAAAGCAGGGCAGGAACAGAAAAGCAGGGCTGCCGAGGATCTAAGGGCGGGTAGGTGAGCTGGCCCTGGGAAAAAAAGGTGCCAGTACGCTGTACTACTACTACTATTAAACATTTCTATAGCGCTACTGGACTTACGCAGAGCTGTACAAATTAACATGAAAAGACAGTCCCTGCTCAACAGAGCTTACAATCTAAATTGGACAGACGAACAGACAGCTAGGGGTGGGGAAATTGCAGTGGTAGGGGTGATAAGTGAGGGTGTTGAGTAAGAGAGTCATGGTTAGGAGTCGAAAGCAGTAGCAAAGAGGTAGGCTTTAAGCCTAGACTTGAAGACAGCCAGAGACTGAACCTGACGTACTGGCTCAGGGAGTCTCTTCCAGGCATAGGGAGCAGCGAGCTAGAAGGAACGGAGCCGGGAGTTAGCAGTGGGGGAGAAGGGGGACGACAGGAGACATTTACCCAGCGAACGGAGTTCACGGGGAGGAGTGTAGGGAGAGATGAGAGCGGAAAGGTACTGAGGAGCTGCGGAGTGGATGCACTTGTAGGTCAAAAGGAGAAGTTTGAACCGTATGCGGAAGCGGATAAGGAGCCAGTGAAGTGACTTGAGGAGAGGGCTAACGTGAGTATAGCGACTCTGGCGGAATATAAGACGCGCAGCAGAGTTTTGGACAGATTGAAGAGGAGATAGATAGCTGAGCGGGAGACCAGCGAGAAACAAATTGCAGTAGTCTAGGCAAGAGGTGATAAGGGTGTGGGTAAGGGTTTTGGTAGCGTCCTCGAAGAGGAAAAGGCAAATTTGTTAATATTATAGAGAAAGAAACACGGGAGGCGCAAGGGTGTTCAGAGCAGAAGAGCGAATAGCATTGTAGGAAGAGACGGCCTCATTGACAGACTGAGATGACATAGCGTCAGAAAAGAGATTTGAGACATTGGAGGACAGAGTAGAAGGGTTAACAGCTTGCAAATTTCTAAATGTATTGGTCAGAATCGGACGAGACTGGGGAGGAGGGTGTTTAAGAGTGAAAGTTATAAGATGGTGATCAGAGAGGGGAAGAGGTGAGGCACAGAAACTAGAGGGCGAGCAGTTGGATGAGAGGACAAGGTCAAGACAGTGGCCATTCTGGTGAGTGGAGGTAGTGGAGCACAGTTGAAGATTGTAGGATGATATTAAAGCGAGAAATTGAGAGGCATAAGAGTCAGAGGGGTCATCGACATGAATGTTGAAGTCACCAAGAATGAGGGAGGGAGATGAAGGCTCATGGAAGAATGAAAGCCAGGCATCAAAATCAGTGAGAAAGGAGGAAAGAGACTTATCAGGGGGTCGATAGATGACAGCTACTCGGTGAGGCAGAGGAGCGAGTAGGCGGATGGAGTGGACTTCAAAGGAGGAAAAACAGTGAGATTGAGGCAGGAGAAGAGGTTGAAACAGGAGGAGAGTGGCTCTATCTCCAAGAGTCTGGATTCTCACTGATTTATTTGCTCTAAGGGTGTCTGTTTATCTCCAGCAGAGCTAGCTGCCACACCCACAAAGTTTAAACACAGAGTGGGGGGAAGGGAGAAACAGCAGTTGTTAGCAGGTGGTGAGAGAGCACTCCAGTGCCAGAGATATGCCACTTAAATCTGAGAGCAAAAGAGAATCAGCTCTAAACTCAAACAGGAGGAGAGTGGATCTATCTCCAAGAGTCTGGATTCTCACTGATTAATTTACTGGCACAAAAAAGCACTGTTGATAACACAATATTGGCAGCAGTGCAGTTGGAGGATTCCTGCTTAGCTTAGAGGGAACGGTGCTCCCATGTATTCCTGTCAGACTAATATCAAACTATGAGAGACCTCTTTCTACTGACAGGACAAATGTGGGGTACAAATGTAACAAATAAATATGTCCATAGCTGACAAGCTAATACAGAGTGCAGAAAATAGGTTAGGCAAAGCATAAAATGTACAAGAAGAGAATAGAGCTTTCCACACCAACAAGGTCTTTAAAAATAAATGTATTGGAGCTAAAAACCCAGTGTGGCCACATTTTGCCCTCAAACTGCATCAGGGGAACACCATCACATACTAAACTATGTTTGTAAAAAAAGGAAACAAATATTCGATGGTTAAACACATTAATAAACATAAAATAAAATGATAAACTAATACTCTGACCTGAACTGTCGTGGTGCTGGTTGAGTCTGAGAGGTCATAACTAAGTGCAGATAACTACCAGCCTAATTGTTTCAAAAGAATTATTCAAGTTCTAAGAGGACCTCCGATAACTCCAGTGTGTTAGGATCCTAGTCTTGAAAGGCCGTTTACTATCTTAGCTCTGAATTTATTTCTTTTTGCAGTCTTTCATGTACCAATTGCTGAAAGGCTTGGCCTTCTGTCACAGCCGCAACGTGCTTCACCGAGACCTCAAGCCTCAGAACCTTCTCATTAACCGGGTAAGTGACCCACATGCGGAGAGGGAGTGGGGAAGGAGATGGGATTGATTGTGAAAACCCTGATGTTGGAGAAGGCAGGTGACGCTGACGCTCTTTCACCTGTCATGTTCCACAGAATGGAGAGTTGAAGTTGGCGGATTTTGGTCTGGCTCGAGCGTTTGGGATTCCAGTGCGCTGTTACTCTGCAGAGGTGGGCTCTGGTTCATTTGCATTTCATTGTGGGTGATGATGCTGGGTTTCCTGTGTAACCAAGGCACTTGCTGTGTTTGTTCATGAATAGTGGGATGATATGAAAATACTTTGGGAATTGGTTATATCCCAGTTTGTATTTTTTCAAGGCCTTGTACGTAACCCACTCTGATGCACAAAACATTTGTTATGGTGCCGCCATCTTCAGGAGGCAACGGGGGAGGACGATGCTCACTCCGCCTGTCCCCCCATAGTCACCCTGAGCATTATTTTTCTAATTTAATTAAACTTTTGAATGGGGGGGAGGCAACCCCCTTGGACAGGTCTGATTGAAGTTCTTGTGGTATGTATGATCTTGTCCTAATGAATATGTATTAAAATCCAGAAGAGTTGCTTCAGCCAGTTATACACTTCTGACTGTACTGCGTAAAGCTGTAGGCCACACGCCATGAATCTAAAAAGGAAACCTCAGAGACGTATGGTGGGAGGGAGTGACGGCATTTCCTCTCCAGTATACTGCTTTAAGTTTAACAGAAAAATATGAATGTATATGGACATGTGAGAGTCTGCTGTCTGTCTGCCTCCCCCTCAGGTTGTGACTCTCTGGTATCGCCCCCCTGACGTACTCTTTGGTGCCAAGTTGTATTCCACCTCCATAGACATGTGGTCGGCTGGCTGTATCTTTGCAGGTATGTGGCTCACAGTTGGCATCCAGGATGTGGGTAGTGTGTGACCTGCACACCCAGTGTTCGTGGTTTTACACTACTGCATTAGAGCTTTCTGGAGAAACATGACTGCTGTAAATATTTAATAAATGGAGGCTCCACCCTCCATCCTCTTGCTTCTTAGGGGTGCCACAGATGGAGGTGCTGGTAGAGAGCTTCACCTATCTTGCTTCTCTTCTGTTCATGTAGAGTTGGCTAATGCAGGACGACCTCTGTTTCCCGGGAACGATGTGGATGACCAGCTGAAGAGAATCTTCCGATATCCTTTCGTGTCCCGGTGTTCTGGGTGACTCGCTTCTGAGGAGAGGGGGAAGGGGATGGGATACGGCCCAATCACTGGTTATGAAAGCGTTTGCTGTTCAGTGCTGAGGTTCTTGGAGGGGGAGGGGCATGTGATGAGACAGTGCCTTATAAGTTTTTATACCCTTGTACGTTTTTTTCACATTCTTGCTTTCTAAAAAAAAAAAATACAATTCAGAATGCATTGAAGTAGGAGTTCCATTGATCTACCCAACATACTCTACATTTTCAGTGCAAAGTAACAACAGAAATGTTCAAAAACTAATTAAGAATAAGGAACTAAAAAGTCTTGAGGTGGAGGAATGACCTAATGGCTAGAGCAGTGGACAGAGAACCAAGGAAGCCAGGTTTGCATTCCATTCCCACTTCTTGTGATCTTGGACAAGTCATTTAAACCTCCAAGGCCTCAGATTCAAACTTAGAAGTTGATATTCAGTGGCACTTCAGGCTTATGTAGGTAGTACTCTGGCAGTCCTGGGACAGATTTGGGAGTTACCCAGGCAATGTCAGTATTCAGTGGTGGTTAATTCGGGACAGCAAAAAGACTGTCCTAAGTTAACCAGGTAGCTATCCGGTACTGTCACTGAATACTGAATGTCAGTGATATCCGAGTAACTCTCGGAGGCCATCTTGTGCTTAGTCAGGGCTGGCATCTGGATAGGGACCAACCCTGAATATCCAGGTTTAATTCGACCACTGGCGACCAGAATTTAAAGAAACACTGACCACCGCCAGCTGAGAATTGATTGATCAGTTAGATTATAAGCCCTCTGGGAACAGGAAAATGCCTGTATCTTGTCTACTGAGAAATGTGTGAGCTAAATCCAGATCTTGATTGCATAAGTCTCCACACTTTTTATCATAGCAAACTCAAATTAGTTCAGTTGTCAAAAATGTGTTTTAGCAAAGCCCATAAGAGGGTCTACCTGTGTCCACACAGAAGACTTGAAAACTGGATTTAGAATCAAGCAGGTTGTGTTATATGAAGCAAATTTGAAGCAAAGGTCTAAACACATTGAATATGGAGCACCAGGATAATCAAAGATGTACTGAACCAAACTGACAAGCTAGAGTGATAAATCAACAGGACTGGATGAAATACACCCCAGGATACTGAAGGAACTGAAACATAAAATTGCTGATATGTTAGTGATCTGTAACCTGTTAAGATCATCCATAGTACCTGAAGATTGGAGGGTGGCTAATAATAATGTAAATTTTTAAAAAGGGTTCCAGGGGTGATCCAGGAAATTACAGATGGGCAAACCTGACTTCAGTGCCGGGGAAAATAGTGGAAGCTATTATAAAGAATAAAATTATGGAACACAGACAAGCATGGTTTAATGGGACAGAGTCAACATGGGTTCAGCCTAGGGAAGATTTGCCTCACCAAGTTGCTTCTTTTCTTTGAAGGTGTAAATAAACATGTGGATAAAGGTGAGCCAGTTGATCTCAATGTAGTCTATCTGAATTTTCAGAAAGCTTTTGACAAAGTTCCTTATGAAAGACTCCTGAGAAAATTAAAAAGTTATGGGAAGGGAGACAGGCAGTGTCCTTCTGTGGATTAGGAATTGTTTATTGGACAGAAAACAGAGGGTAAGGTTAAATGACTATTTTTCTGTATGGAGGAGGGTGAATAGTTGAGTGCTGCATGGATCTGTATTGGGACCAGTGCTATTTAACATATTTCTAAATGATCTGGAAAATGGAACGATGAGTAAGGTGGTTAAATTTGCAGATGACACAAAGCAATTCAAAACTGTCAAAACACATGCGGAGTGTGAAAAATTGCAGGAAGAGCTTAGGAAACTGGAAGACTAGGCACACAAATGGCACATGAAATTTAATGTGGACAAATGCAAAGTGATGCACATTGGGAAGAATAATCCAAATCATAGTTTCCTGATGCTAGGATCCGCCTTAGGAGTCAGCACTCAAGAAAAAGATCTAGGTGTCGTGGACAATATGCTGAAGTCTTCTGCCCAGTGTGTGGCAGTGGCCAAAAAAGCAAACAGGATGCTAGGAATTATTAGGAAAAGGATGCAAAATAAGACCAAGAATATTATAGTGGCTCTGTATTGCTCCATGATGTGACCTCACCTTGAATATTGCATTCAGTTCTGGTCACCGTATCTCAAAATGTGTGGGGGGGAGGGGGGCATGGGATTTGATATACCATTTTTCTGTGGTTACAGTCCAAGCGGTTTACATATTATCTGCAGGTACTTATTGTGTACCTGGGGCGATGGAGGGTTAAGTGGCTTGCTCATAATCACAAGGAGCTGCATATAGTGAAATTAAAAAAGGTTCAAAGAAGAGCGACCAAAATGATAAAGGGGATGGAATGCCTCCCATACGAGGAAAGGCTAGGGTAGGGCTCTTCAGCTTGGAAAAGAGACTGCTGAGGGGGATATGATTGAGGTCTATAAAATCCTGTGTGGTGTAGAACAGGTAGAAGTGAATCAATTTCTTCACTCTCAAAAAGTACAAAGACCAGGGAGCACTCAATGAAAGTACTTGGAAATACTTTTAAAACAAATAGGAGGAATTATCTTTTTCACTCAAAGAATAGTTAAGCTCAGGAACTCGTTGCCTGAGGATGTGGTAATGGTGGTCAGTGTATCTGGGTTTAAAAAAGGTTTGTACAAGACCTTGGAGGAAAAATCCATAGTCTTGTTATTGAGATGGACATAGGGGAAGCCACTGCTTGCCCCAGGATTAGTAGCATTTTGTAAACATTACACAGCAACTATGCCATATACAAAACTTTATTATTGAATCTTACAAGAGACAGACTGGAGGAAAACAGAAAATTTCAGTCATCTTTTAGTATCCCTTGGGGAATTGTCAGGTCCATCATTGTAAAGTGGAAACAGTTGAGCAGTACCAAGACAGTACTTTGATCAGGCAGTCAGTAGCCATTTCTTAAGGAAGCTGCTGAAGAAGGTCAGTATGAGGCATAAGATTATTTTGGAAGAGCTGTAGAGGTCGCTGGCTGAGTTTGATAAAAACACATTACTACTGAACAATTTCAAGGTCCCCCCCCCCCCCCCTCCTCAATATAACCTGCAAGAAGGAAACCACAGATGAAAAAAAGCCATTTAATGTGCTGCATAGTGTTTGCAGAGAAACATGGGGGACACTGCTTGCAGATAGGAAAATGTTTTGTTGTTGGCTGAGACCAAAGTGGAACTTTTTGGTCTTCATGCTAAACAATACTTGTAGGGTAAAACTAACCCAGCATCTCAGCCTTCTAACCCCATCTGTACAGTAAAGGAGGTGGTGGCAGCATTACAGTCTGTTGTAGGAATACAGCGGGGGTGGGGGTTGTGAAGGCTGAGGGAAAGACGGATGGTGGAACGTACAGGCAGATCCTGGAGGAAATCCCATTCTAGATCTGAGTCTGGGGAGAACTCACCTTTCAGTAGGACAGTGCTCCTAAATACAAAGTAAAAGTAACAATGCGGTGACTCAGTAAGAAGAAGGTGAATGTCTTGTGGCCCTTACCTGAGTCCAGTGGAAAATCTGTAGCCTGACTAGATAGGGCTCAGCTGCTGGTACTTATGTGGGTCAGACATTTATGTAGGTATCGGCTGAATATTGACCAGAGCTCACATAAAGGTATCTATTCGGGTCCCCTACCTCCCTTTCCCCAACAGCATTGCCCCCTGTCCTTGCCCCCTCAGTCTGATGCCCCCTGCCTGAGAGCATTGATTTTCCCCAACAGGAACCCCCTCAACCTGTAAGCCCCCCCCCCCCCCTAGACCTATCTTTACAGTTCCTGGTAGATAGGGTTACAAAGGGCTCATCGCAACTCCAGCCTCAAAATGATGGTAGTACCGGTACAGATTGCAGGGGAGGTGTACAGGAAGGGATTGTGGGGTAGTGCTCTTTGGAGAGGAGGACAGGACCACTGCCTTTTGGGGGATCAGGAGGGGGGGAGGGCAAAGTAGGACGACTGCTTTTTATGTGATCCTGTCCCTGTCCGCTTAGTTAGCTATCCAGGCATTGGCACTGAATATCTCTGGTGCCCGGATAAGTGCCTGCTCTGCCCAGAACTCCCCCCCCCCCCCAACTGACTCAGTACTACCTGAATAGTGCGGGGGGCAGTCAGTGCTGATATTCAGCAGCACTACCCGGTTAAGTACTGCCTAATATCAACGGATAGCTAGGTTCAGCTGACTTAACCAAGCCAGAGCCTCTCCTGCCTTGTTAAATTGCTGTGAATATTGACCTCAGAGTGTTTACAGTGCTACACTAAGCCTCTGCTGCTTGGCCAGCAGGAAGAAAGCTCCTGGGTGACTGGTGCCTTGAAAACAAACTGGCCATGCCTCTAGTTCTGGTCACCTTCATCACAGGGCTTCCTGCAAAATATTTTCCTTTAACCTCCTCACGTTGCTCGGGACTCCAACAGAAGAACAGTGGCCAGCGATGACCAAGCTTCCAGATTATAAGGTAAGAAAACACTTCTGGCTACTGTATCTAAACCCTGAGCTACAGTGGTTTAGCTAGACACTGTGAAGGGCTCTGGGATCTACAGTGGAGGGTGCAAGTTACTGGTTCTTGGTCTCCGTGGTCAGGACTTGAAAATACCGTTTGTCAATGGTAAGTGAGCCGAGTGCGAACTGCCTCTCGTCCTGAACCATGAGTGTATGCAAACCTTTGTCAGTGTGTGCATATTTCGCTGCCACTGGGGATGTATTGTTTCCCCTCCCCTTGGCTTCCTTCTTCTGTTCCTCCATCTTCTTTGTTCCTCCCTTAACCTCACTCCTTTCATTTTCCCTGCAATTACTTACTACCTTTCCACCATCTTCATTCCACAAGCTCCCCGTGACCTCTCGCCCTTTCCTCCACCTCTCATCATAGCCACTCATGCCATCTTCCCCATAATATTCTAGCAACCCTTCTCTATCGCTCTGGACACCTCTGGTTCAGCTGCTTTTTGAAGTTTCAGCATCTCCCATTGAACCAACTGTGGGTGGGGAAAGGTAGAGGCAGGTGCTGGAAAGCTTCAGAGAAAATCTGATGAGTGGGTCCCCCCTCTCCTGCCACATGGTAAGGCCTACGACAGGGATGCAGGAGTTCAGGCCTCGGGTGTCCACAGACAGGTCAAGTTTTCATGAAATTTAATGAGCGAGATCTGCATGGATACTACCTTCATTGTATGAAAATCTATCTCATGCATATTCATTAAAATCTAGTTTTTCAAAGTAACTAACTACAGTATAGAATATTCTTCTGTATTGGTATAAAAAAAAAATTTTAAACCATTAATTTTTAAAACTTTTTCACAATAATGCTACAATGCATTTTACCCGGTTTTCCTGTGCCATTGCTCCAGACACCTGTAGGAGACCCATCCTGACTAGGCAGTCGGCATTTTGATAAAAGGTACGAATTTAAGAGTATAGGTAGGCATTGTGGAAAGTTTAAAGTAGGAAAAACAGGTAAAAAGCATTGTAGCATTATTGTGAAAAAGTTTTAAAAATTAATGGCTTAAAAATGTTTTTGATACCAATAAAAGAGTTAATCTAATATAATAAAACGCACCGTGAACGTTCTGAAGACAACGTTCTGTGAAGCCGGAAGCTTGAAGCCGGAAGCTTCAAGCCCTGAAGCCTTGAAGCCATCTGACGTCACTCCCAGTGAAGCCTTCAAGCCAGCCAGCCGTCTCTGCCCCGCCCTCACCTCAAACCAAACAAATCGGGAAGCGAAGCGTCAGGGAAGGAGGCGGCGCTCCCGACGTCTAGCCTTCCCTTCGCGGAACACAGCGAAGGGAAAGCTAGACGTCGGGAGCGCCGCCTCCTTCCCTGACGCTTCGCTGCACGAACCGCCACGGAGGTAAAGTTAAAACGAAGAAGAAAAAAAAAAAAGGGATGCATGGATGCGAACGGGGGGGGGGATGCATGGATGCGAAGGGGGGGGCATGGATGCGAGGCATGGATGCGAAGGGGGGGGGAGAAGAGGGCGGGCCAGGCTGGGACATGGGAGAGAGAGTAGCATGGATGCGAGGGGGGGGTCATGGAAGGGCAAGAGGGAACTTGCTGGAAAAGGATGAATGGAGGCGGCAGGGGACAGAGGAGCATGGATGGGTATGGATTAGGAGGGCAGGGCACAGGGAGAGAGGGGAATTACTAGAAATGGATGAATGGAGGGGGCAGGGGAAAGAGGAGCATGGATGGGCATGGATTGGGAGGGCAGGACTCAGGGAGAGAGGGAAATTGCTGGATAGGGAAAAATGGAGGGGCCAGGTGACAGATGAGCATGGATGGGCATGGATTGGAAGGGGCACGACACAGGGAGAGGGGAATTGCTGGATAGGGATGAATGGATGGGACAGATGGGCATGGATGGATATGGATTGCACAGCAGGCCTCAGGCATAGAGGGGAAATGCTGGATAGGGAAAAATGGAGGGGCCAGGTGACAGAGGAGCATGGATGGGCATGGATTGGAAGGGCAGGACTCAGGGAGAGGGGAATTGCTGGATAGGGATGAATGGAGGGGACAGATGGGCATGGATGGATATGGATTGCACAGCAGGCCTCAGGCAGAGAGGGGAAATGCTGGATAGGGAAAAATGGAGGGGCCAGGTGACAGATGAGCATGGATGGGCATGGATTGGAAGGGCAGGACTCAGGGAGAGGGGAATTGCTGGATAGGGATGAATGGAGGGGACAGATGGGCATGGATGGATATGGATTGCAGAGCAGGCCTCAGGCAGAGAGGGGAAATGCTGGATAGGGAAAAATGGAGGGGCCAGGTGACAGATGAGCATGGATGGGCATGGATTGGAAGGGCAGGACTCAGGGAGAGGGGAATTGCTGGATAGGGATGATTGGAGGGGACAGATGGGCATGGATGGATATGGATTGCAGAGCAGGCCTCAGGCAGAGAGGGGAAATGCTGGATAGGGAAAAATGGAGGGGCCAGGTGACAGAGGAGCATGGATTGGAAGGGCAGGACTCAGGGAGAGGGGAATTGCTGGATAGGGATGAATGGAGGGGACAGATGGGCATGGATGGATATGGATTGCAGAGCAGGCCTCAGGCAGAGAGGGGAAATGCAGGATAGGGATGAATGGAGGGGGCAGGTGACAGACAAACATGGATGGCCATGGATTGGGAGGGCAGGGCTCAGGGACAGAGGGGAATTGCTGGAAAAGGATGAATGGAGGGGGCAGGGGACAGATGGCCATGGATTGGGAGGGCACGGCTCACACTCTCTCTCTCATATACAATGTCTTTCTGACTCTCACTCTCACACACTCTGTCTCACACTGTATCACATTCACTCTCTATGTGCCACACAGTCACTCACACACTCGCTTGGTCTCATACACTCACTCAAACAGAGAATCTGTGTCTCACACACACTCTCTCTCTCGCCCACACACACACACTCTCACTCACACTGTGTCTCACATACACACTTGCACACACTCTCATTCTCACACACACACTCTCTCACAAACACACTCACACCCAGACTCACGCTCTCTCTCACACAATCACACAATCACACTTTCACTCTGACTCTCAAACAGACACTCTCACATACACTCTCCCAAACATACACACTCCGAGGAAAACCTTGCTAGCGCCCGTTTCATTTGTGTCAGAAACGGGCCTTTTTTACTAGTATTCTATATTGTAGTTACTTTGAATAAAGTAGATTTGAAGTGTAGTAACTAGTGTGAAAATTTGGAATCTCATTTGAGTAGGTGGTTTCTTCATATTCATTAGGGATATCTTTTTTTTTTTTGTAAGAAGTCTTTATTATGCAATTCAAGAATACAGATTTGCTTCGGTACAAAAAGAATGATGCACCAGTGCATAAATATTACATAAACGTAGGTAGAGCCAGTACACCCCTCGTCTACAACTGTAACATTCAAAACCAAACCTCAGTAGACTTCAAAGATTTCTTAAACATTTCAGAATACAATAATTATCCCACCCTCCCTCCCAGTAGGCTTAGTGGTATGACCTTACAGGCTGCAATCATTATAACATCACGCTACAGATTTCGCATAGTGGTCAGAAAAATGTTTCCATATCGATTGACATTTATTCATCCAGCGTTTTCTTACAGCTATCAACCTCGCCATCTCACACACATAACTCAATTTGCTATGCCATTTTGTGATTGGCGGGACCCCTGTCTGTTTCCAATGGGAAGCTATGGTTACTCTGGCAGCCCCTTCATTAGGGATATCTTGAAACCTGATCTGTTTGTGGCACTCAAGCCCTGAACACCTCCATCCCTGCCCTAGGAAGATTTTAAAACCCTAAACAGGGTAGAAAATGGAAGAAATAAAGAAGTAAAGGTCATGGTGTGGGGGGGGGGGGAGAGAGAGGAGGGTATCCGAAGACACTTATCTTTAGGAATGGGCTAAAGCTACTGAGGTCTCCCAGAATATCCTTGGCTGCCAGTTGCTTCATGCTGGAGCCCTTCACTTTCAGCATTCGTTCTTTTATGTGCCCTGTTTCAAAAGATGCTGGATCAGCATTACTCGATAGCTGAAGGGATAGTTGTTACCTCTGAATCAGTCTGCTCTCTCTACGGCCTTCTGGTTTGTAGTCTTGAACGAATGACCTTCTTTTCATTCCACCTTCTCTCTCTGTCTTCCTTTAGCCTTATCCAATGTATCCTGCCACCACCTCTTTGGTGAACGTTGTTCCGAAACTCAATGCAACAGGACGAGATTTGCTACAGGTAAATGTCAGTGGGGGTGTTAGGGTGCAGGAATTTGGGATCACAGAGAGGAGCATATGGGGTTGAGACTGGGAGAGAAAAATTGAGATTGGTGAGCATTGGTAATTTTTTTTTCCTCTTTGTTTCGATAGAATCTGCTGAAGTGTAATCCGGTTCAGAGGATTTCTGCAGATGAAGCACTACAGCATCCTTATTTTGCGGACTTCTGTCCCCCATAGGACCAAGAAGAACAGTTCCTAAGATCCTGCTGACCCCTCCTCCAGTTGCTCTGCTGGTTCTTCTTCTCGTAGCCAGAGCAGGAGCTGGATTCCCTACTGCTCAATGCTTTTGGCCATGGGATTATGTGACTGTGGAGCCCAGCTGGGCACTAGCCCTCTTCCTTTACCCACCCCCTCCCTCGCACACTTTCCAGCATGAGTTAAAGCCAGAAAAAACCCTTTTTAGGTTAGGGTATCTGAAAAAACCCCTCCTCTTTTGTATATGGTGACCAGCCCTAACTACCTCCACTGTCTCTCTTGGCCTCAGCGCTCTGGGTGTTCTAGTGCAGTGCACTGCACCAGTGGCCATTGATGCCTGCTGACCCAATAACTATTATCTCATTATTTTGCTGCTGTGCTAGGTAAAGTGCTGGACTGACTTTTGCCAAGGGTGGTTTTAGGTGGTACAGTAAGCTCATGCACACTTGGGTGAGCTAGCCCAGTGGCTTAGCTATAGCTCTGTGCCCTGCTATGCAAAAGACGTAGGCTCATTTCCCAGATCAGGCTTCTCAATCCTGAGCTAAGTGGGGCTTCGGATAGTGAGGAGGTAGCACTCAGCCCCTCAGGGGAAAGAGTCTTGATAATTGCTTTCTCCCCCCCCCCCCTCCCCCCCCCCAACGCTATGCTCCAAGTGAAAGTGCTACCTAGGATCTCACAGTGCCAAATATACCCTCCAGTGCTGGCCAAAACCTAAGCAGAATGGATTGCTGATGGCCCTAATTAATGCCACCTTGATGTGAAAGGCAGCAGGTTCCCTCTAACCATATGCTGCCCCAAGCTATACCAGCCTGGTCTCTCCCAATACCACAAGCCCCCGAAATTGTATGGGCGGGCCATCAGTGCTAAGAAAAACATACCTTAGGGTGTGGTAAAAGATTATGCAGGCCAGAAGTAGCCCATGAGCCATTTGGTTTCCCACTCCTGGATTAGAATCCTCCCCCTTTGGTAATAGATAGTTAACTGCAAGTGGGGATATAGCAAGGTATATAGTGGGTGTCAGAACAGAACTTTGATGGAGGGGAGCATTTCTCCATATGTATAACTTGTGTGTTTTAGAATGAGTTGCCAGTGCTCAACTTGCTAGAATTCCCCATACTATCTGTATGTCTTTCAATGATGGCTGGTGCCCTGATGAGGTATGCCTGTGTTTATGATTTGTATGTTGTGCATGACACCCCATAGGGCCTTGGTCTTCATTCCCAGTCCTTGAGGGCTGCCAACAGGTCAGTTTTCAGAACAGCTCAGATTAAGTGCATGAGGGAGATTTGCATGCAATAGGGGTAGTAAGCATGCCAGCTTCTCTTATACATATTCATTATCAACCATCAAGTAACTACCTCATTCTTTATTGAAAATTCTCAACATTAAAATGATGTAAAGTCATTAGGGATGTCCTGAAAACTTGACCTGTAGGCCCTCAAGGACTGGGAATGACGACCAAGACCCTAGGTCAGTGGTATTCACTCCTCATCCTCGGGGACCACAGTGGATCAGGTTATCCCTAATAAATATGCATGAAAGAGATTAGCATACATGGAGCTGGTATGCACACAAATCTGTGCCATGATTAGGGCTATCCTGAAACCTGACCCATTTGCAGCCCAGCTGTTCAGTATGTGTGTCACATAATAAGGAGTCTGTCTGCGTTAACAAGAATCTCTGATACCAGGCAAGCAATGCTTCTGCATCCAGGTCCCTTTTGCTCTCTTGGTAGGTCTTCTCCTCTTGGTCTTTATTTGTGAACATAAGAACACAGCATTAGTACAAAGGGAGGAAGGAAACCAGATATCGTGTGGACAAATCAGTCTGCTCGTTTTGGCTAGCATTGTGGGGTTGTTTGGGGGTGGGGTGGGAAGGGGGTTGGAATAACTAACCTGGTAACAGCAGGATTAAGCTCCCCTTTTTTTCTTGGTGACTTTTGTCTTGCTGGCCCATGGTGGCACTGACAGCTGAGTTTGGTTGCCAGGGCTTTACTCTCGTAGGTTCATTTTTTTCCATTTTCTCTTTAGTGAAAGCTCTCAATATCATGACATTGTACGTCTTTGTGCTCTTTTTTTAATATTATTGACTGTGTCTTTGTTCTATCTTGTATATTTGTTAAATATTTCATAATAAATGCAGTTTGTTTTGCAAAGGCGTTGGCAGCATATTTTGATTTATATTGTGTTATGCACCAGAGGTCCATCATCACCTTGCCTGTTTAAAAATATTTGTTTATAAGGAAAATGGGACTTGATATACTGCCTTTCTGAGGTTTTTGCAACTACATTCAAAGCAGTTTACATATATTCAGTTACTTATTTTGTACCTGGGGCAATGGCGGGTTAAGTGACTTGCCCAGACTCACAAGGAGCTGCAGTGGGAATTGAACTCAGTTCCCCAGGATCCAAGTCCACTGCACTAACCACTAGGCTACTCCTCCACTCCACTTAACAAATGTTAAGTGAAAATATGGCGTTGTACAGAGACTAATTCAGTCTCTACATGTATATTTATATCCCAGTTCTGGACAAGATTCTTTGAAAGTCAGTAGCTTTCAGGTACTGTAACCATGTGACTCTGAGGAATAGATCTAATGGCACTCTGTTTTGTATGTTGACTTCACATAACACATGATTAAGCTATGCTGCAGCCAAATTGTTGGGCAGGCTGGATAGACCGTACAGGTCTTTATCTGCAGTCATTTACTATATATTACTATATAAATAAGTGACCAAAAACTGAAATCAAAATTAATACAAAGAAGGCTATAAAAATGTTTTTATTAAATTAAAAAAACAAAACCTTATTGAGACAAATCCTCTAAATAATTTTTTGTATCATCAAAAAAAAATATTTTTAATGTGAAAGAGAGGGTTATCATACTCCAAAAAAAAAAAACAAATTCAAGTCAGATGCCAACTATTTTAGCGTCCCCTCCCCCTTTTTTCTTTACAAACCACACAGCAATGCCAACACAGCCCATTTTTTGGGCTATGTCAGCATTACCGCACCAGCATCCGCTAGCGTGGCTGTGTAAAAGGGGGGGGGGGGGAATCTTTTATCCTATTCAATACTTTAACCAGGACATCACTGTGAATGCAAAGTTCCCCAAAATTTTCTCTTAATATCCTATATAATAATTTGCACCTCCAACATTCTACGTCTGGATGCCTGGGTTCGTAACATCCATAAGCACTCATTGCCCCGCCCTCGAGTCAAAACGTAATGACGTGAGAGGGAAGGGAAGCCAGCGCCAGCCAGCCAGAGAACGTTCAGGTACAAATCGAGGAGAGGAGAGAATCTCAAAGGGAGGGCAGGGCAGAGGAGAATGGTTGGGATGGGAGGACAGTGGAGGAAAGAATAGCGGGACACAGATGGCAGGGAAGAGGAGAATCGCTGGACATGGAGGCATAGGCGCCGACTCCGTGGGTGCTCCAGCACCCCCAATATTTGACCCGCCCGAAGTCCTGGAACGGAAGTTCCCCAGCCAGCCCGACCTGCGCTGCCCGCCCTCTTCTCCCAGTCCTTTGCCTGCTCCTCTCCTTCCTGCGTGTCGCCCAGAATTTAAAAGTTCTTACCTCGGGGTCCGGCGGCAGCAGTGAAAGGCGAGCAGGCTTGGCGCTTCAGCCTGCCTTCCCTTCTCTCTCAGCTCTGCCTCTGGTCCTGCCGAGGGGAATTCTTTCTTTGTCACAAATTGTAATCTACCAGAGTCTACTGTGGCCCATCTGTTCTTGTGTTTTATTCTCTGTGGCAGTGTGAGGAAATTGGCTAGTTGCTGGAGATCGATGGGACGAGCCCTAAGTCTCCAGATGGATCTGCTGTAGGAATAATGCACCTCTGATATTGCAGTGAGTGAAAGGTGTGTTAATTGGTTGGAATTAGTTTGAACAGCTGTACTGTGAAAAGGAATACCAAGCAAACAAGATTACTTGAATGTCACTTGATTGAAGAATACTATATATGTGTACTGGGATGGCAATATAAAAACAGCACGCTAAGGGATGGGTGGGATTATAAGTGAGAAAACTTGCTCCGTGTGCTGTTCCTTTATTTGCCACCCTAATATACGTAGTAGTCAATCAAGTAACATTCAAGTAAGCTTGCTGCTTGGTATTCCTTATCAAAGTACA
This sequence comes from Microcaecilia unicolor, assembly GCF_901765095.1. Taxonomy (NCBI): domain Eukaryota; kingdom Metazoa; phylum Chordata; class Amphibia; order Gymnophiona; family Siphonopidae; genus Microcaecilia; species Microcaecilia unicolor. The sequence goes on along the minus strand of NC_044031.1, from coordinate 36,673,686 downwards.
GCTGTTCAGGCTCATTCCAACCAATCAACACTACTTTCATTCACTGTAATATCAGTGACTCCTTAGGTCTAAGGCAGACCAACTGGAGGGTGAGGGCTCACATCATCTGTCGCCAGCTCTCTGCTATGAAAGAGGAGCTCACCAAACTGAAACAAAAATCGCCTGCAATTAAAGGAGCTTCCGGGTCTACAGAGCATCCAGCCCATTTGCTCCTACTGTTAGAGAATAAAACAACCCAAGTACAGATGTGCTACAGTAGGCTCAGGTAGATTATAAGTCATGACACAGAGGAATCCCCCCCCCCCCCCCCCCATTGTTGTCCCTACATCAGTCTTTTACTGCATTAGAACATTATGATGCTCAAGAAATAAGTACTGAGGTGAAGCCAGAGACGGACATCCGCAAAGCTCTGATAAAACAGGAAGTTCTTGCTGTTAGGCAACCATACAGAAATATTTTTTCTTTAGTAGATATAAATAAAGCGACACAGGCAACTATGGAGAGCAGAACATCGCCAAACAGTTGAAATGTATAGTCAGTTTTCAGCGCTGGCCCCCTGCCACAGCACCAGGGCAAAGCCAGAAAGACAAGGGGAGAATAGGGGATATAGAGAGAGAGAATGGGAAGGGGGGGGGAGTAATGCTGGACCTTGCTTGGGGGGGGGGGTATAGATAGAAAAGCAAGAGAGACACCTGGACCAAAGGGGAGCAGATGTTGGACTTGGGAGGGAGTGAAGAACAGATGAAATAGACGGAGAGATAGACTGATCCCTGAACCAAAGGGGACGAAGAAGACAGGGCAGATTCTGGACTTGGAGAGAGAGAGAGATCTGGACCAAAGGGGAGGGAGAAGAGAGGAGGGAGGGAAGAGAGAGAGCAGTGGACCAGGGGAAAAAGGGGTTGAGATGCTGGATTAATGGAGGGAGGTAGATGTCACACCACGGGGGGTGCAGGAGAAAGGGAAGAGAAGCAGACGCACAGAAGAGATGCCATGGATGAAGCATAGGGACAGAGCCAGAAAGGGGCAATACTGGATACAAGGGAAGAGATACTGACCGGGAGGGGGATAGGGACAGGGCCACAGAGGAGAGACGCTGGACAGGATCGATAGGGACACACAGGAACGATGGATGATGGACATCCCCATTTATCATTTTGGTCACTCTGAACCTTTTCTAATTCCGCTATATCTTTTTTGAAATTCAGCGACCAGAATTGAATGCAGTACTCACATAGGCGTAGTTTGACTGTTTCATTTGGGGGGGCAAAGAATGGGTGGGGCATTTTAGCATATCATTTGCATATATATATATATATGCAAATGAATATGCTAATATGGAGGAAGGAAATGAAATTTACAGGCAAAATATCACAGATGCACATTTCAAAAAGCTGACACATTTCAATTAATAAATTATGAATAAAATACTTTTATTTACCTTTGTTGTCTGATCATTTAGTTTTTCTATTCGCTTTGATCCCAGTGTCTTTTGTTTTATGCAGTGTCTTCTTTCCAGTAGGCTTCCCTCTGCTCCCCACCCTCCCAGTCCCTTCCATCTCTTGCTCCTTCCCTCTGCTCCCCACCCCTCCCAGTCCCATCCATCTTCTGTTCCTTCCCTCTGCTCACCATCCCTCCGTCCCATCCATCTTCTGCTCCTTCCCTCTGCTGTGCCTGACCTCTCCCAATCCCATCCATCTCCTGGTCCATCCCTCTGCTCCCCACCCCTCCCAGTCCCATCCATCTTCTGCTCCTTCCCTCTGCTCCCCACCCCTCCCAGTCCCATCCATCTTCTGTTCCTTCCCTCTGCTCACCATTCCTCCGTCCCATCCATCTTCTGCTCCTTCCCTCTGCTGTGCCTGACCTCTCCCAATCCCATCCATCTCCTGGTCCATCCCTCTGCTCCCCACCCCTCCCAGTCCCATCCATCTCTTGCTCCTTCCCTCTGCTCCCCATCCCTCCCAGTCCCAACCATCTCTTGCTCCTTCCCTCTGCTCCCCACTCCTCCCAGTCCCATCCATCTTCTGTTCCTTCCCTCTGCTCCCCACCCCTCCCAGTCCCATCCATCTTCTGTTCCTTTCCTCTGCTCACCATCCCTCCGTCCCATCCATCTTTCCTCTGCTCCCCCCCCCCCCCCCCCGCGAGGTCCAAGATGGTGACTCCGTTTACCCCCTCTCTTCCTCCCTCCCTCCGGCGCAGGCAGCAGTCTTTTCCAGCGTTCCTGGCAGCGGTAGCGATATACACGCTGCCTTCGGTCTGCCCCGGAAGCCTTCTCTTCAAGTTCCTGTTCCCACCTATGCGGGAACAGGAACTTGAAGAGAAGGCTTCGGGGCAGAGCCAAAGGCAGCGTGTACAACGCTACCGCTGCCAGGAACGCTGGAAAAGACTGCTGCCTGTGCCGGAGGGAGGGAGGAAGGAAGAGAGAGGGGTAGACGGACACGCTCCTCTCCGTCCGCTTGGCTTCCCTGCCCTCTCTGTCTGCGTCCCACCCGAAAGGAAATGATGTCAGAGGAAGGCGGGACGCAGATAGAGAGGTCAGGGAAGCCAAGCGGATGGAGAGGAGCGCGTGCCTGCATGTGTTTTTTTTTTTTAACTAATGGCGCAGCGGCGCCTCGCGTCGTTTGGGGGGGGGCATTGCCCCCCCCCGCCCCCCCCAGTCTATGCCTATGGTCTTCCCTCTTTCTCTCCCCATCCTTCTACCCATCTACCCTCTCTCCTGATCCTTCCATCTAATGTCTCTCTCCCTCCTTCTAACCAGTGTCTATCTCTCTACCCTTTTCTGTTCAGTGTCCCTTCTCTCTCCACATCCTTCCAGTCTCTCCCCTTTTTCTCTGCATCCTTTCATCCATCTCCCCTCTTTCTCTCCCCATCCTTACATCCAGTGTCTCTCTCCCCATCCTTCCATTTTCCCTCTTTCTCTCCCCATCCTTCCGTCTGTTTTCCCTCTTTCTCTCCCCAGCCTTCCGTTTTCCCTCTTTCTCTGCCATCTGTTTTCCCTCTCCCGATTCAGGCCCACCAGCCTCAGCTCCCATTGCTGGCCACTGCTGCTTTTCCTGATGAGCAGCAGGGCCGGCGCTACAAAAAGAAGAAGCACTCAGCTGACTGAGCTGAGCGCCAACGCTAACGCAACGAGAAAAAATGTTTTAAAAAAAATGTGGCACCGCAGGCAGCCTCGAAGCATTGGCTGCTGGCTCTGCAGACTCCTCCCGTCTCTTACGTCACTGCCCCTGGAGCGATGCCTGTTTAATGAACTGTAAGGATTGCTGTGCCCTCCGGAAGGGGTTGTTTTCCGTAGGTAGCCTTTTTTTTTTTGCATGTTTTGGGCTGGGATTAGTCTGTGATAGTTTAGTTTTGGGTGAGTGCCCCTTTATTAGTTATAATAAAAGAAGGTAAGAGAGTTTTTCATCTCATTTGCTTTTTCTCACTAAATGTGAGTTTTTTTGCGTCTGGGTTTTTTTTTCTCTTTTTCCTTCTTAGGGAACCAATGATATTAACCTACTCCTGATAAAACAAGGATATAATAAATACTTTTGTATTTTTCCTGTTTTGAGGTTTGAGGTTTCAATTGTTTTGTAATATATTTAAAGTGGAGGTTTTTCCACAATTAAAGGGACACTCACAAACTAACTATATATAAACTTTGCAAACTCCTTTTAGAGAGTTAGAATAATGCATTGATTTGTGCAATTTCTTCCTCTCTCAAAACATGAAGAAATATCCTCTTGTAATAAGATCTTGTTCCCTTTTGTATTTTTATTCTTGCATGCAGCAGCTTCTAGATAATATAAGAAAACACAGACACACGTCAGATATCCCATACAAATTTAAGGTCTTCATTGAATAATAAGTATCAGATCACATGTTTAAAAACATATAACTGAGTACCACTTCACTTTTGAAAATGGACATGAAAGAATTTGTGATCAAAGTTCCTCTGATGCTTTTGCAACATTAATAAATAACTAATTAGCACATAGTTTAGCCTTAAGTACATAAGTAAGTACATAAGTAATGCCATACTGGGAAAAGACCAAGGGTCCATCGAGCCCAGCATCTTGTCCACAACAGCGGCCAATCCAGGCCAAGGGCACCTGGCAAGCTTCCCAAACGTACAAACATTCTATACATGTTATTCCTGGAATTTTGGATTTTTCCAAGTCCGTTTAGTAGCGGTTTATGGACTTGTCCTTTAGGAAACCGTCCAACCCCTTTTTAAACTCTGCTAAGCTAACCGCCTTCACCACATTTTCCGGCAATGAATTCCAGAGTTTAATTACACGTTGGGTGAAGAAAAATTTTCTCCGATTTGTTTTAAATTTACTACACTGTAGTTTAATCGCATGCCCCCTAGTCCTAGTATTTTTGGAAAGCGTGAACAGACGCTTCACATCCACCTGTTCCACTCCACTCATTATTTTATATACCTCTATCATGTCTCCCCTCAGCCGTCTCTTCTCCAAGCTGAATAGCCCTAGCCTCCTTAGTCTTTCTTCATAGGGAAGTCGTCCCATCCCCGCTATCATTTTAGTCGCCCTTCGCTGCACCTTTTCCAATTCTACTGTATCTTTCTTGAGATGCGGTGACCAGAATTGAACACAATACTCAAGGTGCGGTCGCACCATGGAGCGATACAAAGGCATTATAACATTCTCACACCTGTTTTCCATACCTTTCCTAATAATACCCAACATTCTATTCGCTTTCCTAGCCGCAGCAGCACACTGAGCAGAAGGTTTCAGTGTGTTAATCGACGACGACATCCAGATCCCTTTCTTGGTCCGTAACTCCTAACATGGAACCTTGCATGACGTAGCTATAATTCGGGTTCTTTTTTCCCACATGCATCACCTTGCACTTGCTCACATTAAACGTCATCTGCCATTTAGCCGCCCAGTCTCCCAGTCTCGTAAGGTCCTCTTGTAATTTTTCACAATCCTGTCGCGAGTTAACGACTTTGAATAACTTTGTGTCATCAGCAAATTTAATTACCTCGCTAGTTACTCCCATCTCTAAATCATTTATAAATATATTAAAAAGCAGCGGTCCTAGTACAGACCCCTGAGGAACCCCACTAACTACCCTTCTCCATTGTGAATACTGCCCATTTAACCCCACTCTCTGTTTCCTATCCTTTAACCAGTTTTTAATCCACAATAGGACATTTCCTCCTATCCTATGACCCTCCAATTTCCTCTGTAGCCTTTCATGAGGTACCTTGTCAAACGCCATTTGAAAATCCAGATACACAATATCAACCGGCTCCCCTTTGTCCACATGTTTGTTTACTCCTTCAAAGAATTGAAGTAAATTGGTCAGGCAAGATTTCCCCACACAAAAGCCGTGCTGACTCGGTCTCAGTAATCCATGTCCTCGGATGTGCTCTGTAATTTTGTTTTTAATAATAGCCTCTACCATTTTCCCCGGCACCGACGTCAGACTCACCGGTCTATAATTTCCCGGATCTCCCTGGAGCCTTTTTTAAAAATGGGCGTTACATTGGCCACCCTCCAATCTTCCGGTACCACGCTCAGTTTTAAGGATAAGTTGCATATCACTAGCAGTAGCTCCGCAAGCTCATTTTTCAGTTCTATCAGTACTCTAGGGTGAATACCATCCGGTCCAGGAGATTTGCTACTCTTCAGTTTGCCGAACTGCCCCATTACGTCCTCCAGGTTTACCGTGAAGTCAGTAAGTTTCTCCGACTCGTCCGCTTGAAATACCATTTCCGACACCGGTATCCCACCCAAATCTTCCTCAGTGAAGACCGAAGCAAAGAATTCATTCAGTCTCTCCGCTACGTCTTTGTCTTCCTTGATCGCCCCTTTTACCCCTCGGTCATCCAGCGGCCCAACCGATTCTTTTGCCGGCTTCCTGCTTTTAATATACCGAAAAAAATTTTTACTATGTTTTTTTGCCTCTAATGCTATCTTTTTTTTGTAATCCCTCTTGGCCTTCTTTATCTGCGCCTTGCATTTGCTTTGACACTCCTTATGCTGCTTCTTGTTATTTTCAGACGGTTCCTTCTTCCATTTTCTGAAGGCGTTTCTTTTAGCCCTAATAGCTTCCTTCACCTCACTTTTCAACCAGGCCAGCTGTCTTTTGGAGTTCTATCTTTCTTTTCTAATTTGCGGAATGTGTATGGCCTGGGCCTCCAGGATGGTATTTTTGAACAGTGTCCACGCCTGTTGTACAGTTTTTACTCTCTCAGTTGCCCCCCTAAGTTTTTTTTTAACCGTTCTCATTTTATCATACTCCTTTTTTAAAGTTAAACGCTAACGTATTTGACTTTCTGTGTACAGTTACTTCAAGGTCGATATCAAAACTGATCATATTATGGTCACTGTTATCAAGCAGCCCCAGTACCATAACGTCCCTCACCAGATCATGCGCTCCACTAAGGACCAAGTCTAGAATTTTTCCTTCTCTCGTCGGCTCCTGCACCAGTTGCTCCATAAAGCTGTCCTTGATTTCATCAAGGAATTGTATCTCTGTAGCGTGTCCTGATGTTACATTTACCCAGTCTATATTTGGATAATTGAAGTCAACCATTATTATCACATTGCCCATTTTGTTCGCGTCTCTGATTTCTTTTATCATTTCTGTGTCTACCTGCTCATCATGGCGAGGCGGACGGTAGTACATTCCTATCACTGTTTTTTTCCCTTTTATACATGGAATTTCAACCCACAATGATTCAAAGGTGTGATTTGTGTCCTGCTGAATTTGTAATCTATCTGAGTCAAGGCTCTCGTTAATATACAATGCTACCCCTCCACCAGTCCAGTCCACCCTATCACTACGATATACTTTGTACCCCGGAATATTGTAGCACTGTGGATGAAAAAGAGAGGACAGAACAGATTATGGAGTGACTGTGTATCACATTAATCAGTCTTTATTACAAAAATTGTCTATGACAACAACAGTCTATCCTCATGGCACAGAGGACTCAACATGGCCTGTGTCATAGTTACAACCTAAAAACAGTTGTAACTATGATGAACAGAAAAAGCCTTGTTAGGAATATTTGAGTAAAACCACTGGATAGTAACCTTCATATTGCAAATAAAACAAAGCATATCTGTAATACAGGGTCGCTTTGGTGTAGCACTGGCCCAGGATAATCTCCCTGAGTCCGTTTTGTTGGGCAGAATTCACTATTTTCCTCTGTCCAGAGATAAGGCAGGGTGCTTGTATGAACTTTCATGTACTGTTTCACATGCTTTATTTATTGTCACAAGTGCAAACTTAAAAGACCTTAACTGGAAGCAAGTTGTGACCTACTGGTGACGTGACAGACTCTGTTAGTCATTTAGCAAAGAAGGGAATTTAGGAATGAGATTAAAGATACAATTCCAGGCTACTCTGACTCTCCACTGAAGAACTAAGGCCTTGAACATTAAATTGAGCCTTGTCAGCTTCCCTACAGATGACTTCCACCAATTAAAAAAGGTAAAGGGTAATGGAAGAGCTTAGGGCTCTTCAGCTTGGAAAAGAGACTGCTGAGGGGCATATGATCAGTGGTGTAGCCACAGGTGGGCTGGGGCCCACCCAATTAGGGCTCAGGCCCACCCAACAGTAGCACACATTTAGTGGTAGGTGATGGGGATCCCAAGCTCCACCAGCTGAAGACTTCCCCCTGATGGTAACGAAAACACAATAACGGCACCTGTGCATGCTCAGTTTTTAGTGTATGCCTGCTGCAGACTGCAAAGATGGAAAGAAGCGTTTTCTCACCAGCTGAAATATTTTTTGGGTGGTGGTTGAGGGGAGGGGGAGAGAACACTTGGTGCCCACCCACTTCTTGCCTAGGCCCACCCAAAATCTGTTGTCTGGCTACGCCCCTGCATATGATTGAGGTCTATAAAATCCTGCATGGTGTAGAATGGGGTAAAAGTGAATCAATTTTGCACTCTTTCAAAAAGTACAATAACCAGGGGACAGTCAATGAATTTACGTGGAAATACAAAAAAAAAATTAGGAGGAAATATTTTTTTCACTCAAAGAATAGTTAGGTTCTGGAACTCGTTGCCGGAGGATGTGGTAACAGCAATTAGCGTATGTGGGTTTAAAAAAGGTTTGGATAAGTTCCTGGAGGAAAAGTCCATAGTCTGTTACCGAGATAGATATGGGGGAAGCCACTGCTTGCCCTGGGACTGGTAGCATGGAATGTTGCTATTATTTGGGTTTCTGCCAGGTATTTGTGACCTTGCTTGGCCACTGTTGGAAGCAGGATACTGGGCTAGATGGACCATTGGTCTGACCTAGTACATTTATTCTTATGGTCTTAAATGCTTGAGAACATCTCCAAGAAAGCTATCCTCAAATACAAGCTCACTTCCTGTCATCTAAGAAACCTTTCAGAATATCTCTTCCCAGACATTTAATTTACCCACAAGTTCACAGCTAAGAAAGGGAAATGGGACTTGATATACTGCCTTTCTGTGGTATTTTGCAACTACATTCAAAGCGGTTTACATATATACAGGTACTTATTTTGTACCTGAGGAAAGAAACCTTTCAGAGTGCCTCTTGTAGGAGACTTCATTTGCCCACATACTTATTCTGATCTTCAGTATGCTCCTTGCCATCTGTCTCAAGATCACCAAGCATTCTGCAAGCTAGTGGGATACTTATATTTAAATAAAGTTGCTAAATATAACAAACAGCTAGTTAACGCTGAGTTTAACTGCAAACACATCAGACCAATAAAAGATGAAACTGTACTCTATTGCTGGATTACTTCAGCTAACGGTCAGAAATATAGGTTGAAAAGGGTAGAGGAAAACATCCATTTATTCCTGAAGAACACTTTAAGTAGGGAGCTGAGACATCCAACTGTTAAGCCAACGTATTTATTTTATCCAGTGAACATCTACTCATCCTGCCTTTCATAAGGATTTGAACCAGCACATTATTCCCAATACCCATAGACTTCAGATACTGAAGAAGTCATTGATGATCTACTGCGCTGAAGACTACAGACAAGTCAAGCAATTCCAACAGGAAGTGGCTGACCTTATCTGTATGTCTTCATGTACTATCAGTTACCAACGGTACATGCACAGACCAACAGCTGAAAGTGTTCCTTATCCTAGATTCCCCTGAAGAGGTCAAGTGAAATGGAAATAAAGCACATACACAAAATATATATAAAAAATACAAGCAAAGGCCAATGCGGAGCAGAGATTCTACAGGGCTGGCTCAGAGATACATTTCAGCCCTCTTCTTGTTATTGGTAAGTAATCAATGCCACATCATCAGTAGATTCAGGAACCAATCACACATTATCAGCATCACATGGAAAACATTACTCATTAATCATTATCTTTCTTATGAAAGTTCAGCAGAATCATGGAAAATTGTTGTAATATCAGAATATGTCAGCAGTTGTCCTTCCAGCATATTAGTAACAATCTGACCTATAATTTGTCTTTCTAATTCAGTGTCAAGTGTCTGGTCAGGCAACGGATCTTAAGTCACTTAATGCTGACAAAGGGAAAATTAGGTTCTTACCATGATAATTTTCTTTCCTTTAGTCATAGCAGATGAAGCCATTACATATGGGTTGTGTCCATCAACCAGCAGGGGGAGATAGAGAGCACTCAATTTTTCACAGTGCCTCATGGCCAGCTAGCTCCACTGCCTCTTCAGTATTTGAACTTAAGCTTCCAAAGCAGTATGGCAAACCGCAATGGGAATAACATGAACTTTCCTCACAGCGAACGATGGCCCCTTAACAAGGGCATAAGCTCAAAAAAGGAGGGAATGAACTCATCCTCCTGGAGGGAATAAACTTGTCCTCCACTTTGTATAAATGGAGGGAATACTTGCATCCTCCTGGAGAGAATAAACTCATCCTCCCAAAACATGAACTGGAGGGAATGAACTCACCCTCCTATAACTGTAACAAGAATCCTGAAGACTGTTTTCCGACTCCCCAAGGAAGGAATATAACTTCAGGAAACAAGAACAGCACCTAAAATCAGAATCACTGCAATACAGACTATCATACAGGGAGGCTCATGGCTTCATCTGCTATGACTAAAGGAAAGAAAATTATCATGGTAAGAACCTAATTTTCCCTTCCTTGTCATCAAGCAGATGAAGCCATTACGTATGGGATGTAACAAAGCAATCCCTAAATAGGGTGGGAACAAGCCACACCACGCGCTAGCACACCTGTGCTCCAAAACGCGCATCCCTCCTGGCAGCCACATCCAGCCTGTAATGTCGGGCGAAAGAGAGCTTAGAAGCCCATGTTGCAGCACTGCAAATCTCATGAAGAGATAGTGCTCCAGTTTCCGCCCAGGAAGAGGAAACCGCTCTTGAGGAATGTGCCTTAAAGGCTTCAGGCGGAGCCCGGCCAGACAGCAGATATGCTGAAAAGATAGCTTCTTTGAGCCAACGGGCAATAGCGGCTTTAGACGTTGAAGACCCTCTGCGAGGACCTGCAAACAGCACAAAAAGATGATCAGAGGTCCTGAAAGAATTTGTAATTCGCAGATACACGGTCAAAAATACAGCACCTTTTTCCAAACCAACCAGTCACCCAAACAATCAGAACTCACAACATATTTGGGAACCCCCAAGCCTGAAAATAAAATAAATTCTGAACTTTTCTTCTTCTTCTTTGGAAAATGGCTTTTATTCTTTTGGCCACAGAATTCCAGGAAGAACTAACTGTCCACTAGGAGGTTTGGCCAAACCTCTTGGATCCATCAACATGGGACTGTGATGTAGACATTCTAATCCTATTGTTCGGGTACAATTAGATCCTTGCAAGCAGTAAAGGAAACTTAACTGAGTAACTGATGTGCACTTGGCATCTGCCATAAATACAATTAATGTATGACAAGCTCAGCAGTTTTATATCAGTCCCTCTTATTACTGGACTCACCTGAGCAGCTGCTTTTTCTGGTTTCTCTTTCCTCTGATCCAGGCTCATCCCTGATTTCTCATTCAACGTAGGATATAATATCAGGGGTGACAGTTATGGAGCCTGTTCCTGGGGATAAGAACGCCACATTAGGTTTCCTATAGTCACTCTGGATTTGATTCATCCTAATTCAGGCCTTCGAAAATTTCTAGCATAACAATATTCACCAAATGCATGGAACAAATTATTCAAATCCTTGGCTGAGGCCCAGACACCTCAGTAAAGTTGTACAAACTACTTTTATGAAATGTGCTAAGTCCACTTCCTGCTATAAATCAGCTTCAATAACTCTTATACACCAAATGAATCTCCTTCATCCTCCATAAGAAACACTCACAAGGGATGGGATCAAGTAACTGGCTCATGCTGAGTGAATCATCGTGCAATGCTGATGGTTTGGAATCTTTCATTTTGGCCAGACACTTTTCTTCTGCTCCTTTGGGTGACTAGCTCAGTTGACAGAAGCCTCTGTTGAACTATGGTGCCGTGAGCCTTCATCTACTACTTCCTGAGCTGGTGGGGTGGGGTGGGGTGGGGTGGGGGTCTTTTATCTTCATTCAGGCCCCAATGCTCAAAGCTTACCGTGCTTGCGATATTTTCAGCGTCTAATGCACAATGGGGTTCTGCGGGGTTTTTACCATTTGCGGTAGTAGTTATCGATAATCCTATGCAAATATATTACAACAAGCTCATTAGTATTAAAATGAGCATTCTGTGCAATGCACAGAAAGGAGCATCTACCTTTAATGTTCAAAATATTCCAGCATGTCTGAAGCTGTCATTGCATGAGGGTGATTTCTCAATTTGCATTTTTTTGGTTTACAGTATCTGCATGTGTGTGTGTGTGAAATGTGCCATGTGAGTGTATTATATGTGTGTGTGTCCCACACGTAAGAGTAGTGTTAAAAAGTTGTTGGGGGGGGGGGAGGAAACTCCATGCCTACAACATGGTTGTCACCTTTTTTTCCCGGGCATGTGTAGAACATAGATATTCACCACAAAACTGTTCTACACATGTGCTAGGCATTTTCCCTACTGAGCCGCTTTCAGAATTTCCGCACATCTCATTTGCATGCGATATCCTTTAAGCATCGATCAGTAAGTTCAACCGCATATATAGATGCGCTCTGTATTTAATGGCAACTTTTGAGCACTGGGGCCTCAATTAACTGAGTTACTTAACAACAGCCCTTGGAAGGGATCATGCACCAGGGGCTTCTTCCTGAACCTGCATTCATGAGCCCTATGTCCAGCCACTAGGTGTCACCACTGCACAATGAATAAGACTCCCTCTCCCCAGGGGCTCTGAGTGTTATCTCTATACCATCTTTAGGTCCGACTAATCTAGGGAAAAGGAAGATCTGATTTGGGAACTTAAACCCAGGCCCTTCACTTTGTAGGGAGTATGACAACACAGCAGGGCTACCTCATTGCCAGCAGCTGCTCAGAGGGGTGCAAGCGGTACAGCCCCCTGCTGTGTCCTAATGAGCAAGTATCCTAGGGACAGGCAATCATTTCAGAAAGGTTAGGTGCCATTTATATTTGTAATTCAGGCTATACATAGTTACATAGTAGATGACGGCAGAGAAAGACCTGCACGGTCCATCCAGTCTGCCCAACAAGATAAACTCATATGTGCTACTTTATGTGTATACCTGACCTTGATTTGTATCTACTCTCTACTCAACCGGAAGAAAAAACATATAGACTACCCAAGTCCTCAAATATAAATATTCCACCAAAAAATACTTGGGAAAAATTAAACTAGATAACCATTCATACATATAATCGTTAATATAATTATTTAAATTTTAGATTGTGCTCAGTCCATATCCATTACACCCATAGCGTTCCCAGGGAAAGCATGTGGTAGTATTTAGATGGAACCATCATAGCACAGCCTGTGTTCCACCTCCTCAAAATGTATGCGCACACACCTACTGTTACTTGTAATGCAACTTGCAGTTAATGATGTTTCAAATTTTTAAGACAGATCTCATTAAATCAACTATACAATCAAACCATATAACAATTAGTTCTTATTATACCCCACAACAAGTAACTGCAGTTATAATATGAATCCTAATTTTAAGTAACATTCACTTGTAAATCACATACAGCTAATAGTAACCACTAAATTCTACACATACCACAAACACATACTCAAAAAACCTGAATATGTAAAAAAGAAAAACAAAAAATAACTTCCCTTAGGAACCCAGTGTGCTCGTGCAGGTGATTTAAAATTTCATCAAAGGTTCATTCGTGCTCTTCAACACCATCTCACTTTTCCCTTTAACTCAAGCTGAGTTTCAAATATCTTCCTCAGAAAGGGAACTACAAACATAAATTTACATTAATAATCTAAACAATATTTTCACCCTATACTAGAATATAATTAAATATTTATACAGCTTCAGTTTCAAAACTTAAATTCAATTACTCACATAAATCCAATTCATTGTTACCATCAATGTCAGGTACTATCCCTGAGCAGGTAGTGTCTGGAACCCTCCTTACTCTCCAAACCAAACAGCTGCCCAACACCTTACTCTGTTCAAATACCCAAGGGGAACCTCCCCATTGGTTCCCATGCAGCCAATAAGATTGAGAGAGGGAAAGGGACTCAAAATAGCTGGAAACACCCAAAATTATTTAAAGGGGCCATTACTCTCAAGGAATTCTGGCCCCACATTTCATAACCATTCAACCTCTCTATTTAAACCCCGGGGATAAACAGTGTCCCACATATAAATAAACCGTTGTTCCTTCCTAATCAAAATATCACTCAAATTTCCTCCCCTCTGTAATTTAATTTGAAGGATCACTGTATATTTCAAATCTTCAATCTGATGATGAAACTCACTCCAATGCTCACTCAGAGGAGCTTCCCTTTTACAGGTACGAATGTTGCTAATGTGTTCCCCAATGCGTATTTTAATCTTCCTCTTCGTGTGCCCTATATAACAAAGTCCACATGGACACCATATACAGTACACAACTCCAGCTGAATTACAATCAGTCCTGCTTTGCATGTAAAAATTTCGATGATTATTATTGGGTACACTAATTTTGTTACCCTCATAAACATGCTGACAATATATGCAGGATCCACATTTAAAATGTCCCGGTTGTTTATGCCATTCCGGACACCGACCAGATAACATCTCTCCCAAATTACGCCCTCTCTTATACGCAAAACAAGGGCGATCTACCAAGGATGCATGTACTTGAAGAACATGCCAATGTTTACATATTAATTGTCGGATCAAGCTGGACATATTTGAAAAAGGAAGTACACAAACCAGAGGATATGGATTGTCTTGATCCTTAGATTGCAATAGCCATTGACGTTCCGCATTGGAAGCCCTTTTATAAGCCTTCCGGATAACCTTGTCGGGATATCCACGCTGATAAAAGCGCTGGCACATAGCTGCTGCTTGTATTTTGTAATCTTTCTTATCTGTGCAGATGCGTTTTAATCGCAAAAGCTGACCGGAAGGAATATTATCCCGTAAGTGTCTGGGATGAAAACTTGAGTAGTGGAGCACCATATTGCTATCAGTCTCTTTCCTGTAAATTGAAGTACATAATTTTCCTTCCTGTAACATAATACTCACATCAAGAAAGCTGATAACCGAAGAATGCCAAGTAGCTGTAAATCTCATATGTGCATTCGCACTATTAAGAAACGACACAAATTGCTGGAAATCTTCCTCAGTTCCATCCCAAATGATGAGGATGTCGTCAATATAACGCTTCCATACCAAAACCTTACCTATCATAGGGGCAGTATATACATATTCATTTTCAAAGTTAGTCATGTAAAGGCAAGCTATAGATGGAGCGACTGTAGCGCCCATGGCCACTCCCTTGATCTGATGGTAATATGTATCTTCAAAACAAAAATAGTTATTTTTGACGACAAGCTCACTCATATGGTTCAGTAACCGAATTTTCTCATATGGGAGACGCAAAGGTGATAAATATTTACCTATAATCCCCAACGCATCTGACTGAGGAATGTTTGTATACAGAGCCACTACATCTAAGGTGGCTAAAAGTACTGATTTGGTAGTAGGGATGCTGATCTGATCAAGAATTTCCAGCAAATGAGCCGTGTCCCTTACATAAGATCGTGCTTCTTCTACATATGGTTTGATATAGTGATCCACATACTCAGAAAGTGGCTCCAACACTGAGCCACAACCAGACACAATCGGTCGACCAGGCGGGGCAATCAGCGACTTATGAATCTTCGGGAGGAAATAAATATGAGGGGCACGGGGGTACTCCCGATATAGATATTTAAATTCCCTATGGGTGATAGTACCAGCTGCAGTGGCCTCCGTAAGCATTGACAAAACTTCCTTTTTAATCTGAAGGGTAGGATCAGCAGGCAACACTTGATAATGAGCTATATTTGACAACTGAGCTAGTGCTTCCTGGAGATACTGAGATTTATCCTGAACAACAACTGCCCCTCCCTTGTCAGCTCGTTTTATGACAAGGGAGGTATCTGCAAGTAAATCTGCAAGGGCTTTCCTTTGATCTCTACTCAAATTCCGCCCATTCCTCCTATTATTGTTTTTAGTCTCCTGAAGAGCAAGTTCTCTCAAAACCAATCTTTCAAAAGCCACAATAGAGGCATCAGGAATGCCCCCTGGGACCCATGTAGACTGTATCCTGCCCTGCAACGGGAAATCAGTCTCAGGGCTCGATTGTCGATTGTCGTTGATTTGTATCTGCCATTTTCAGGGCACAGACCGTAGAAGTCTGCCCAGCACTAGCCCCGCCTCCCAACCACTAGCCCCACCTCCCACCACCGGCTCTGCCACCCAATCTCCACTAAGCTTCTGAGGATCCATTCCTTCTGAACAGGATTCCTTTATGTTTATCCCATGCATTTTTGAATTTCGTTACCATTTTCATCTCCACCACCTCCCGTGGAAGGGCATTCCAAGTATCCACCACTCTGTCCGTGAAAAAATATTTCCTGACAAAGAGCAATTTCAGAAGAGATATGCAGCGGCACATGGAGATTTAAAGGAGGCCTTTTTGGACAGTCTTTAAAAAGTATAGAACAGTAATGGATGTATACCTCGGAAAATTTCCCTGTCAGCATTTTACACTTGATCCAAGTCCTGGGATTTAGAGGAGAGAACTGTACAGGAAGTCACCTTCTTTTGCCAAACGTTTTGAGTTCTTGTATTCTTTTGTCCAGAAATAAGCAAAATCCCCTTCCAGCCTAATGTCTTGTGGGCAGATGCTCCACAACACAAGACTAGCCACAGAAAAGGTCAGTGCTGTGGGTTCCACAGCATTGGAGCTGACTCTGTGGGTGCTGTGGGTACTTGAGCACCCCCAATATTGAGAAAATTCCTTGTATGTGTCCAGGGAGGGGTTATTTTCATTGGGCTTAGCACTCCCAATAATTCTGAAAAGTTGGCTCCTATGTTCCACAGCCTAACTTTTGAACAAGACGTCAACAGCATCAGTTGCTCATTGACTGAGGACATAAAAGTCTACTAAAGTCTTCAAATATTTTGGAACCTGACCATTTAACACCTCAAACATCAAAGCCAAGACCTTGAATTTCACCCTTATGGGTATAGCTGCCAGTGGACACTGATAAGATGGGGGATAATATGATCATATCATCTTCAGCCTGAAATCAGGTGTACTGCCACATCCTGCACAATTTTCAGGACTTCACATGATGAATACAGAAACCCTAAAAATATCCCGAGCAATGCTCAGGCTGTGGCAGGCAGTGGTATTGTTTTCTTGAACACTGCCCACTGTGGCCTTACTTACACTCAGATACTCAGTGCTGGCCCTAGTCTTTGGTGGGTCCCAGAATACCCAGGTCACCAATATTTAGTCCTGGTGTCCGTAGAGCTGTCTGGGCCAGTCAGGACTGCTATAGATGTGGTCCTACTTGTCCAGATAGTTATCTGACCACTGGCACTGAATATCGGTAGTGCCAGGATAACTTCTGGCTTCACTTCTGCTCTGCGCCCGGACTGCCCCAGCAGTAACCAGAGGGCGCCACACTGGTCCATGCTGATCAAGGTGGTTTGATGAACAGGAGATGGCAGGAGCGTGCTTGGCCCATTATCTGGTCTGAAGCCAGTAGGAGAAGCTTGGCATCCTATCAATTACATTGTTTTAAGTGTACATAAACGCTATACTTGGTACTTGTGTGGGTAATAAAATCTTAAAGTACACTATCAGCAAGCATTTCCCTCTTCATTTATATAAATTGAGGAAAAAGACTTCAGACACTCGGTACCTGATGCTAATTAATAGCTTGACAGGCCGATTCGCTCAACACATTTAAGAGGTATTACCTTCTTTAAACTTATATGTTGTTGCGAGTATCGTCACCAGCCTAAAAAAAACTCAATTTTATATATTTTTTGATATTTTTAACATATTTAAATTCAACAAAACTGGTACTTAGCTGCGGTGCATTCTGTGATTGTTGGGTACGCCCGACAGCGAGCTCCTGTTTCGCTAGGTGCTTCGTAAGAAGCTGAACCCCAATTCCCTGTCACCGAAATCTAGAAAACAGTACACAGTCTTTAACTTCATGAGGGATTAGAGCTTTCCTGGAAAGAAGTCCCCTCGGGTCGTTTCTCCACCTGTCACCACCTTTCACCTTCTAATACAGAAATTCTCAAAATGGCGGCAGCTTTTTAAAGTTACCTTTACATCCGGGACTATCCTTACGTCATAGAGCCAATCAGAGTGGAACCGCAGCTAAGTACCAGTTTTGTTGAATTTAAATATGTTAAATATATCAAAAAAGATATAAAATTGAGGTTTTTTTAGGCTGGTGACGATACTCACGACAACACATATACATTTAAAGAAGGTAATACCTCTTAAATGTGTTGAGCGAATTGGCCTGTCAAGCTATTAATTAGCATCAGGTACCGAGTGTCTGAAGTCTTTTTCCTCAATTTACATAAATGAAAAGGGAAATGCTTGCTGATAGTGTACTTTAAAATTGTTTTAAGTGTACCAAGATGGCGGCAGCTGCATATGGGAGAATTAAAACCTCCTTCGGTGGAAAAGCTTCAACTTTGTGACGTCAAGCCATCTCCTGTTAATCAGACCTCCATGGTGCTGGTACTTCGGGGCACTCTCTGGTTAAGTGTCACTGAGTATCAGTGCCTCACGTGGTCAATGTGATTTAACAGGGCTGGGGCCCTCGTACCTGGTTAAATTCCACTAAAATATCAACCCCATCGTGCTGTAATAATCCAAACCTCATAACACCAAATCCTGAACAGACAAAAAATGGTCTCTTCTTCGACAGTCTTGCTGTTATCTTAACATGGTTGTCATTATCTGACTATTATTTTATTTTAGAGCAGTTCTTTGGCATGTGTAGACTAATGGACCTAGTTTTCCGAAACCTCCACAACCAACTTGGAGTTGTAATACCACAGCACCTGATGAGGGTACTGCTTTGCACTCTCAGGTACCCTCATCTCTGCATTCCTTCAGGCTTTCTTCCACTCTATAGGAAAGAGCATTTCCAATGAGACGATAAATTCAGTTTTGTGTCTGCCATAGCTATAAATTTATAGTTAATAGAGACTCTGCCACTGATCATTGAGCCTCTCCATTCTAACTGCTGCGGCATGATCCGGCCATAGCCAACATTGGAAAAAATAATGCTCCTATCCATCCATATCCACAGAAGATTCATGCTTGTCTTATATTTTTGTTACATTTGTACCTTCTACTACTACTTAACATTTATAAAGCGCTACCAGGGTTACGCAGCGCTGTACCCTATGCTTTCCCACTCATGGCAGGCTCAATGTAGCTTACATGGGGCAATGGAGGGTTAAGTGACTTGCCCAGAGTCACAAGGAGCTGCCTGTGCCTGAGGTGGGAATCGAACTCAGTTCCTCAGTTCTCCCCAGGACCAAAGTCCACCACCCTAACCACTAGGCCACTGCAAAGAGGCGCTTTCGACCCCTCTTGAGTCTTATCTCCCTATCCAATACTGCTCGCCTTTCCCGCCCTACCAGATTAATCCCACAGTTCTCTTGCCTTTCCTCCCTCAAAAGCCCAATTGCTACTTTTCTCTCTCCACTCATCCACCCCATCTACTCAATCCCCAGTCCATTCTTTCTACCAGTCCTAATCCCACATCCTCTCTTTACAAAGTGTAATTCTCGGTCATTTCTTTTCTCCAGCTCCCTACACTCCTTCCCACCCAGCAGGAGTAAAACTATACATTACACCTGCATCCAGCCTCCCCTACCTTACAGTCCCATTTCCACAGTTTGAATTACACAGTACAAGGAGACATTTTCATTCTAGCAATTCTACCATCCACAGGCACCACCCCACAATGCCTATTCTGCCTGTACTGTGACCCACAGATGCCACCCCATGTGACGCCCATTCTGCCTGCTCTGTGACCCACAGACGCCAACCCACGTGACACCCATTCTGCCTGTTCTGTGACCCACAAATGCCACCCCACATGACACTCATTGTCAGGATTCCTACCTGCACGGCTGGTCAGTCTGTGTTGCTGCCGCGGGGCCTGGATGCCGGCTGTGGTGCGTCTGGGCAACCGCAGTGCTTCTGATCCAAACCCTCAAGACCTACTTTCAGATGTACGTTAACAGCTGACAGGATGATTGGGTGTCTCTTCTTCCATGGGCAGAATTTGCTTACAATAATAGTTTCCACACTTCCTCTCATATGTCTCCTTTTTACATCGTCTATGGACACCATCCTTGGTTACCCCTCCCTCTTCCCCAACCCCAGGGTCCTCCTATCGTCCATCGAACCCTCCAAAACCTTCACAAGATCTGGAACTCCATCCAACGACACCTTCAACAAGCTGCCACCCGCTGCAAGTACTTCGCAGACAAGATACACAACGCCTTCCACGTGTCTCTCTTAAAACCATTTTTCCCTTCCAAATGGCATCCTGAGCCTAAAAGGCCAATCATTCCTGACATGGAGCCTGAACCTGAGTTTGAGGTAGCCGAAATCCTAGACTCTAAACAACGTAGTGGTCACCTGCATTACCTATTATCCTGGAAAAATTATGGACCCAAAGACAACTCCTGGGAACCCGCAACCAATCTACACACTCCTGACCTAATTCGAGAATTTCACTCTCGCTACCCCTCCAAACCTGGACCAGGCCGGAGGAGGGGTCCATAAAAAGGGGGTACTGTCAGGATTCCTAGCTGCACGGCTGGTTGGTCCACGCTGCCGTGACGCCTTGGGGTCTGGACACCGGTTGCAATGTGTCTCAGCGGCCAAAGCGCTTCTGTGCGGGGTGCCGCGGTATTTTCACTGCTGTGGGCAGGTCCGGTGATGCTTCCACCGCGGTGGGTGGGTGGTGTCCTGGCAGCCCCGCGGCATGGTCTCTGGACAGTGCGGGGCGCTTCCCTTTTCCAGCCCCGCCTCCTCTGCCTCCTGATTGGTCAGCCTGCTGTTTGCTTCCTGCCCTGTTATATTTAAGCCAGCCCTAGCCTACCCTCACTGCTTCGGCTACAACTTCGAGTTGTTCTCTGGACCTGCTCGTCAGCCCTAACCTTTCTTGTTCTTACCTTCCACCTTGACCTTAGCCTGGACCTGGACACTGCCTTTGCCTGCCTAAACCTTAGCCTGGACACCGTCTGCCGCAACCTTAGCCTGGACTTGGACACTGCCTCTGCCTGCCACTTGCCTAGACCATCGTCTGGGCTGGGACGCCTCTTCATAGGTCTTCGTGGAGGAATAGCCTAGTGGTTAGTGCAGTGGACTTTGATCCTAGGAACTGGGTTCAATTCCCACTGCAGCTCCTTGTGACTCTGGGCAAGTCACTTAACCCTTCATTGCCCCTGGTAGAAAATAAGTACCTGAATATATGTAAACCACTTTGAATGTAGTTGCAAAACACCACAGAAAGGTGGTATATCAAGTCCCATTTCCCTTCCCTTCTAAGTTCCTCTTCCGGTACACTAGTTCCTCTCCATTGGACTACTCTAGCCTTGTTCGCCAGGCTCCAGAATCCCCAAGTCCTGACGGCTGCCTGCACCCAGGTGCTCAACCGCTGGGGAACGGCCGTCATCGCAGGTGAAGCACCCGGGTGGCTGACAGCTGCTTCTGGCTCCAGGACAGCACAGGAACTCACTTCCCTACCACCCATTCTGCCTGCACTGTGACTCACAGACGCCACCCCACGTGATACCCATTCTGTCTGCTCTGTAACCCAGACACTAAACAGCGTGATGCCCATTCTGCCTGCTCTGTGACCCACAGATGCCACCCTACATTGCTATCAATTCTGCCTGCTCTGTGACCAATAGATGCTATCCTATGTGACAAGCATCCTACCCTTTCTAGAGTTACCCCATGTGACATCCATTCTCTTTATAATCCTCAGACATCCATTCTATTATCTTCATGACATATTACTCTCTAGTCATGTTGCATCTGCAGTTTGTGACCTGAGGAAGGGGTTGTTAGCGCCTAAAAAGTACATACAAAATGTATTAAGTTGGTTCAATAGAAGGTAATCACATCATTTTTCCTTTTTAACCAAATCACAGTGGGAATCCCTGACATTCAACACTGTCTTGTGTCATGATGACCCAAATCTATTAATTAAATATATATGAACATGGAGAGGCATTTTCAAAAGAATGTCCAAGTCAGAATTGGGATGTCCTGCTCATAACATCCAAAAACAAAAAATCCATCTCACAGCCATTTTCAAACATTAAAAACATTGGGATTTCCTGTTAGAAAATATGCCAGGACGACATTCTTGCACTGAAAAAGTCCAAAATGAACAGCTATTTTCCAAAATTAAACGTCCAAAATATGAACGCCAAAAAAGCAGACACAAAAACATCTGTCTGGCATGATTTGTATAAAAATAGCCGCACAGACATCCCTGCAGAGCAGAGGGTCAGCCTAGTGATCAATGCAGTGGACTTTAAACAATGGGACCCGGCTACAAATCCCACCTTAATCCCAATTTAATTCTTGTATATGTTACTGTGACCCCTCCATGAAAAGATAAAAACCTACTGTACCTAAAGGTACACCACTACAATAGCCACCACGCTTGCAGGTGTCTTATAAATTCAGCTAGAGTAGATATTTCTATGTTCCAGGAGGGATCACAATTTTGTGCAAAAATAAATTAAAATGGGAGTTATATCTGGGTCCCCTTGTTCAAAGTCCACTGCACTGGCCACTTGCTGCTCTATTAGCAATGCCCATAATACCTGAAAGCTGTCACAAAGCCTGTCTCTTTCACTTCTTGGGGGTGGGGGTGGGAGAGGGTCGGTAACCACTAGGAGATGAAGGAAGGCTGATACTTTCATCCCTCCAGTGCTCAGCTGCTCAGTCAGGGCACGGTTTTGTACCCTGGAAGTGTTTTTGTCTTGGACATCTCTCCCTATTCCATTATCACTGAAAGACATCCTAATTTTGCGCCTGCCCTAGTTCCACCCAAAACATGCCTCCAACAAACCCCTCGCTATTGGATGAACTGCAGTGGAAAACATCCAAATTCTGCCTTTCGAAACTCATACTTTGGGCGTTTTCAGCAGATGGATGCTTTTTGCTATTTTGAGACATCCATCTGCTTCGAAAATGAGCACCATAGTAACATAGTAGATGATGGTATATAAAGCCCTGTTCACACCATCCAGTCTGCCCAACAAGATAAACTCATAGCATATGGCATGTAAAATGATCCCTTACCCAGTGAGAGCAAGATCTCATAATTCTCCTTCATCACATCCTTCTGCCAGTCTTCTAAATCCTTCCATTCCTCCTGGGAGAAATAGACGGCAATATCCTCAAAGGTTACTGGGATCTGAAATACAAATCCTACCACACTCAGCACCGTTGGCATCACATCTATCAGGACAGCTCTTAAGCCTGGGGCTCAGCAGGGCAATTCACAGCCATAAAGCAGAATTACATTTGTCTATTATATATTTTGGTATATTTTGTTAAGTAGGCATTTAGTTTTATTTTGTGTTATATTTTTATGTGTTATAACTCACCTGAAATCTATGTAGACAGCCATTTTAAGTTAATTAAAATATTTATTTATTGCATTTGTATCCCACCTCTTTGCAGGCTCAATGTGGCTTACAATACATCATTTTTAAACTAACTACATACAGAACCTCAGATACAAAAAATCATCAGTGAGATGCCCGAACTCTCTCCTCACATTTAGGAGGGTCCTGAGGTGCCTTTTCCTCAGCCCCAGGTCTGCTCAGGGTCGTATTAAAGCCAGCACTGACTCTGCAATGACCTGGATAAGAGATTCATATAGAGAGGGCACGAAGCTGGGGGCAGTTAGTCTCCTACCTGAGCAGAAGCTCCCGCAAGCATTTCCCTCTCTGCTTTAGCTGCTTTGCAGGATTACAAATAAACTAGGGGCTTTTCCTCACTTTCTCTCCTGCAGTGCTGAAAAGAACAGCTTAGAAGTTAGAAGCTGTTACAAGTAAAGGAGGAAGCAGAGGTTGGGGGCTGGAGTTTTGTGGCTTCCAATTGCAGCTGAGACACTGCTTCAACCTCTACAAGCCAAAGCCCCTTCCTGCTAAGCACACATAGAAGACCATGATTGCAGCAGTGTCAATTGACTGAGTTATTTGTTTATTTGCAGTGACGTCATGTGAGTGACTGGACATAGTTAAGCCAAGGATATAAAGGCGCAGTATGGCGGTGTAGTTCATGCCCAGCACAAGAGACAGCATGATATTTAACCCGAGTCCCTGAAGAAAGTAGTGAAACCCGCGGTGTCGGGCGCGACTAGGGGAATTCTATTGGACTTTTTGTTATTGGCGGTTGAGGAACATCGGGGCGCTCCACCATTCTTTTGGAAAAAAGTGGACAAAAAATGTATACAAATCAACACGCTGAGAGAGGGAGCTGGCCTATGAATCATCTTAAAAGATAAGTTTTGATTTATTATTGAGCACCGTGTATTATTTTTATTTTCATTTTTGGGTAGCACGGTTGGACTGTTACAATAGCACATATGTGCACATATTAGAAATTGCCCAATGAAAGAGATGCTATCCCACCAAGCAATTTAAAAATTTATGATATTGCTTTGAAAGTGGTGGTGAAAACTGAGGGCTTTTTCAAACACTAATTGGTGACATTAACATTAAGTTACCACTTACAAATGTGCTGGGAGTAAGGAGAGTCTACAGTCTGGCAGTATCAGTTATAAGCAGTGGTGTGCTGGAGCCGGCTCGCACCGGCTCGCAAGAGCCGGTTGTTACATTTTGTACCGACTTGCAAGCCGGTTGTTTCCTACTGCGAGCCGGCTCTCCTCCCTCCCTCCCACCCGCCCGATCGATCGATCAATCAATCGCCCGCCCGATCCCTCACTGTAACCGACCGTCACTTGACTCTTTTAATTCTTCGGCGGGGCAGGCAGTCTTGCCTGCCCACTACCAGCGCTGACTCTCCCCTGCCGGTTTGCGCTTTAAAAATGGCCACTGAGACTTCCAGAGACTTCTACTGAAGTCTCGGCGGCCATTTTGAAGCGCAAACCGGCAGGGGAGCGTCAGCACTGGTAGCAGGCAGGCAAGACTGCCTGCCCTGCTGAAGAATTAGAAGAGTCAGGTCAGCGAGGGACGGGACGGACCCGGAGGGAGGGAGGGAGAAGTCACCGGTGAACATTTCGGGAGGGGTGGCAGGGGAGAGAAGGGAGTCCCTGGGCATGAGTGGATGGAGGGGAGAGAACTAAGGGTCGCGCTGGACATGGGTGGATGGAGGACAGGGGAGAGGAGGGTCACTGCTGGACATGGGTGCATCAAGCAGGGCAGGGGAGAGGAGGGTCACTGCTGGACATGGGTGGATGGAAGACAGGGGAAAGGAGGGTCACTGCTGGACATGGGTGGATGGAGGACAGGGGAGAGGAGAGTCACTGCTGGACATGGGTGCATCAAGCAGGGCAGGGGAGAGGAGAGTCACTGCTGGACATGGGTGCATGCAGGGCAGGGGAGAGGAGGGGAGAGAGAAGAAATGCTGGACATGGATGGAGGGGAGAGAAGAGTGAGGAAGGAGATGAGATGAGGGAAAAGGAAGAGAGGAGAAAAACTGCACATGGATGAAGAAAATAGGCAGAAGCTGAGGACCAGAAATCAAGAAGAAAGGAGGAAAGGAAATAAATAAATGGAAAGGAAGCCCTGGAAACGGAGTTAAGAGGACAGATAGCAGCAGAATCAGATACTGGGCCAGCATGATCAGAAAAACAGTCACCAGACAACAAAGGTAGAAAAAAAATCATTTTATTTTCATTATAGTGTTTGGAATATGTTCACTTTGAGAATCAGGTGCTCAACATTAAAAGTTTATATTTATTTACGGCATTTTATCGCACATTAAACATGAATTAGATTGGAACCTGGGATCATTTAATTTTTTTTCCTGGAGGAATGCATTGCCACCCCCCACCCCAGGCTCTCTCCCCGGCCATAGCCAGCTCTGCAATTTGGGGGGGGGGGGGGGGTGCAGAGGGGAACCGGGGGGCGCAGAGGAGGACCAGGGAGAGAGCCTGTTGTTAAACATTTACCAGCACACCACTGATAAGTCTTTTGTTTCGTATTGTATTTGGACTGTTTTACTTTAGACTTTAAGGAGGGGGAGTATATATTGTTCAAGCGCACATTGATGACATCATGCAGAGGCGGGGCTTCACTCTGAACCTTATGCAGTGCTTCTCCTGCGAGAGAGGTGTTTATTTTTCTGTCTTTGCAGGCTGTGTTGCTTGCAAGAGAATTTAATTGTCTGAAGAGGAGACATTTCTTTTATTTCTTTGTTCCTTCGTTCTTGTATGCTTTCCTATCATTTCTTCTTCATACTTGAGTGATGCAGACGACGATATTTAGATTTTTTGGAAAAACAAGCAAACATGCTGGCCACAACTAGCAAAATTTGCATGGGGGATCCTGTACATCCTGCTACCAGCACATCTTCTAAGAAGACAAGTTGCTTGTTTTTCTTATTGTTTTCTATTGGTGGTTTATAAACAACAGTTGCACAGCATCTTGTTCCTTTTGATACTTTAATAAAAAGATTTAAATATAAAATCATAAGTGTTCGAGGCTTCTACAGATGAGAACAGAGCCAACAGGGATGGGACGGGGACAGAGACAGAACCTGACCTGCGGGAACGGGGATAAACTTTGTCTCCGTGTCATTCTCTACTAAGAAAGGAGTGGTTTTGCTTCAAGATAGTTGGCAAGTTGTAAAGAGGATTGAACAATCCATACAAGGAACTACACCTTCATTGTGTAAATTCTCTCAAGAAAGTTTGGTTAAAATGAAAGAGATGAATCAGAGACTTATAAAAGCTGAAACAGCATTTCGAAAGAAAAAACTGTTGTTACCTTGCAATCCACTGCAGCTTCTGCTGTTAAGGACAGTTGGCCAATTCATTCACACCTGGAAGCTCTGGAAAATAAAATCTCAGGGGTCCTTTTAACTAAAGGGTTGCCGTGCGGTGGCAGCTCTAACCCGAACGCGCAGCATTTCCAGCACTAGCGGAAATATTGGAAAAATATTTCCGCAGGGGTTTACCGCTAAACGCTAAGTTAGTGACGGAACCCTTACTCCCACCTAGATACTTATCGCACGGCCATTTCTTTTTTGGGCTTTTTACCCACTGCGGTAAAATGGGGGACTCTGCAAGCATCAAAAATATGCGCTGACGCTAGTGCAGGACCACTTTTACTGTAGCTTAGTAAAGGGGACCCTTAAGACCCTTAAATTTTCTAGCGACTCATTATCTGCCTCCTTTACAGCTTCTGAAAATGTATCTAAAGAATATTGTTGGGCATCCTCTTGCAGCTGTTCTGTGGAAGGCAGTGCCGTAGCGAGGGCGGCTGACACCCGGGGCAGCACTGCTCCCCCTCGGCGCGCACCCTCTCCCCTCCGGAGTGCACCCTCCCCCCGGAGCGCATTCTTACTTCAATTAGGAAGTGAGGGGCGGGCAAGAGGGCCGATCTGCCCCCGAGTGCACGTCGCTGGGAGCTGCGTCGGCTCTGCTGGTTCCCTGCTCTCTCTGCCCTGGAACAGGAAATAACCTGTTCCAGGGCAGAGGGAGCAGGGAACCAGCGGAGCCGACACCCCCCCAGCGGCGTGCACCTGGGGCGGAACATCCCACCGCCCCCCCCTTCCTATGCCACTGGTCGAGGGTATATTTTATGTTAAAAGAAACTCAATCCAGATAAAAGGAGAGGGTGAAATGGACCAAGTACTATCTAGTCCTGTAGAAAGTTTAGATTTATCTCAATTTTTGGAGTCGTCACAGGATTTGATAGCAAAAAAGAGCTACTCTTCTGGTTAAATTTTCCTCTAAAATTGAAATCCCCCAATATTCTTAAATTATATTTCTCAAAAAAATCTGTACCTTCCTGATGTCTCCAGGCAGAAACAATTATGTAGAAAGCAGTTCCCACAATTAAAAGTAAAGTTTTGGCTGTGGGAGCAACTTTTTTCCTTAAATTTCCCCGTAAATGCCTTCAAGAGGGAAACAATAGTTATATTTTGAGGAATTGTTTCTTTCTGATAAACTGGTACTTGCTAATCAGGTTTCCTGAAATGTAATGGTTTTAGAGGTTTTGGAGTGATAGATGAATATATTTGCATCACCTGCTCTGCCTTACAGTGTTTCCATTTTCCTCTTGAGTTTCCAGCTTTCTCGTTAGCCTACTGCACTTTACTAGATGTGGACTAAGCCTATATATCTTTTTCTTAATTATTATTTTTCTAATTTTTGAATTATTCTTGGATGTTTCTCTACTTTGTATGGTAAAATTACAAATAAGAAAAAAAATAGAATCAGGAAAGGAACTCCATAAAAATGACAGGAGCAAGTAGAGGAGTGGCCTAGTGGTTAGGGTGGTGGACTTTGGTCCTGAGGAACTGAGTTCAATTCCCACTTCAGGCACAGGCAGCTCCTTGTGACTCTGGGCAAGTCACTTAACCTTCCATTGCCCCATGTAAGCCGTACTGAGCCTGCCATGAGTGGGAAAGCACGGGGTACAAATGTAACAACAAAAAAACACCCAAATGAGAAACCGTCCCTGTGGCTGCCTCCAAATGCTTTGTGAGTAATATCATGTCATTTCCATTCAGCTTTTCTTTTGAAAGAGTTATCATATTTAAAACATTTCAATGGTTTATGTCACGTGACAATTACACAACAAGATGATGAAAAGTCTCCACAAAAAAAACTAGGAATAACCAAACACAAACCAGAGTGAGGAACACCTTAATTATTACCCTACTTTGAACATTACAAATCAAAATACATATGCACCCGAATCAACACACTTTATCTGTGGTAATGGAGGAAAAAGACCTCAGGAGCGGCAGAAGCTCTGAAGATCAGTGGCTTAACACACCTTACAGACCAGCGGTACTTCCGAATTGCCACGCAGCGAGCCTGCAATAGGCTTTCTGCACTTCAGTAAAATGGTCCCTTTATACATTTGTTTTAAACCATTTTTCTCTCCGGTGAGACCCTATAGGCCATTGCAGCTTCACTTCTAAAACATTTAGAATATTTAACTGGTTTATTGTACAAGTCATTTCATGTCGTTGCAGCTCAATATGGCATTCAGGAACATTTAAATGGTTTCTCTTTTGTATGATTCATTATATGCCATTTGCATCTCGGTCTCCGTAACCAGCCCACCATACATTCATTGTGAGGTTTAACCTCTTCACACCACCTTTGCGATAGGGACATCTTACCCAAAAAAATTCTCGCACATCCAGCTGTCAAATTCAGCAAGATTCTCTTTATTTTTCTTACTTCAAGCAGCAGACAAAAATCATAAGTAAGGGCAGAGTGCAAGCAGCTACTGAAACATAAAAGAGAAAGATCAGGAGGGGAGCTCAGCTAGGGAAGATAAG
This sequence comes from Microcaecilia unicolor, assembly GCF_901765095.1. NCBI lineage: Eukaryota > Metazoa > Chordata > Amphibia > Gymnophiona > Siphonopidae > Microcaecilia > Microcaecilia unicolor. Next base: position 36,644,810 of record NC_044031.1, on the reverse strand, counting down.
ACTCCCCTCAAGCTAAGGGTGGATCCCCTTATATAGGTCTTCTATCTGTGCTCTCCTTCTCATTTGCTTATCTGTCTTTTCCACCTATCCTCTCTCACTTAGTTTCCAGCCCCTCCCATATTCCATAACCATCTTTCCCATCTTCTAACTTGTTTCTATGTCATGTCCAGCTACAGTTTTTTCTCTAAATTCCTAACATTGCAGAGACAGTTTGCTCCTGGTACCTTCCTTATCTGCTTAGAATACAAGCTTAGAAGCAGTGGTAATAATGAACAGAATATCTCCATACAGGCTTAATTTAATGTAATTTATATAAGTAAAGCTAATATAATTCATATATGTAACTCCCTGTCCAGAAGAGCTTATAATGTTACCATTTTTATAATGCTTAAAGTGCAAAGAACCCCTCCGAAGGGACACCACCTTGTAGCAGTGGAGGGGCTTCCGTGTTTCAATGACTTAGAAGGCTATGCTGAAGGGTTACCCATATCAGACAGGCCTCTGAGGAGAAACCAGACAAAGAGTGTCCCAAACTGGAGGATCCAAGATGGCGTCGAGGGAGGACGTACGTTAGTTGAGTTCCCGTTTTACACCAGAATACCTGAAGAAGTAGGCGCGCTCCCCAGAGAATGGGGAAGAGAAAAGGCAAAGCCGTGGTGTTGTCCTCCTCAAACACGTCTGGGGTTCCCACCACTTCTCAGTCTACTTTGGAGAGATTCGGGGTCATAACGTCAGGGATATCAGTTCCTGCTTCGGGGAACAGCAAGGCTTTATTGCCGAATCTCAGTGGAGAGGGAGTGACTTTGAGTCCCCCTGTTGGCATGACCTCTCCAAGACCCGGAAACAGTAACGTTTCTCTATGGAGGTCGGCAGTGGAAACGCCCGAAGTAGGTTAGGATTCTCACGCGATCAGAGGAGGTCCTGGCGCAGCATTGACTCCGGATAATAAACCAACTGGGGGATTGGAGAGTGAGCTCTTCCCCCCGAAGATATCTGGAGCGGTTTCTGTGGAGAAATTGGACCTTGTGAAGCCAAAAAATGTTACAATGGACGCACTATGGGAAGTGCTTGTTGGTGGAGGTGTACTTTGTACTTTTGAAGGCCTGAACCAAGCAGTTTCAGTGCTGCTAAGTATCTAATATCTAAGAATTAATATACAGACGATGAGAAGTGGAAATTTCTCTTTTTTTCTGTAAATTACAATGATATTAAGCAGGCCAGGTGGAGCAAGTACCCCCACCTCTTCCCCCCACCTTCCTCTGACCAAGCAAGTGAAAGACAATCCATTTGCTGTTTACATGAGTGTGTTTATTAGCCTTTGAGAGACCTTTAGGATGCAGATCAAAGGAAGTTCCAGGTGAAGGGGGCAGGGCTGACAGAGGAGAGAAATAGAAATCCTGTAGTTAGGACTGGATAAGAAAATATTATTGCAGAGGGGGGAGAATCTCTCCCATTGAATATGGTCAGGAGACAGAATTCTTTCCCATGTCCTTGGAAGTAAGGCTACTATCAAGGAGAGAATTACCCTCTTTACAACCATGAGAGGAAGACCAGGTAACACCTTATTTCCTTCTCTGCCTAGAACAATTCAAACACTATCTCCCTGATCCCTGGAGTCAATAGCAATTGTTCTATTGACAAGAGAAACCTAACACCTCTATAGCAACTGGAAGCAGTAGTTAACTTTTGTCTCCTCTTTTAGAATAGGGGAAATACTAATTAAAGGTTTGAGAAATGTATTCTTGTGTGAGAAAGGCTGTAAAGATTAATAGAAGAGTTCCAAAACACTTGGACAACAGACCAAATGCATCTTCAAAAGGAAATAGAAACAGATGCTATATATTTCTTTATTGTCAGGAGATCCTGCCTGACTGTAAGATGCTAATTAAGGGGGTAAGAAGAAACCCTCCCCCCTTCTTGTGCTCCTCTGGTATTGAAAGGGAAAAGAAATCCTATATAATATCTCTCTGCCAGATAGGAGATTGGGCAGTGTACATCTCTTTTGGCTCCCAAGCCAGGGAGTTTGGAAGGATGTCCTGTTCCCACTTTTCATTTGTAATTTCATTTTCTGTAATATGTTCTTCTTTTCTATTCTATACTGTATCTATATTTATTCCTTATTTTTCCTGATCTTGGGAAAATAGAATAAACTTGTGTTTTCCCCCAACGGAAGCTTCTCTTGGTTTTTTTTTCTCTTTTTGTTTTTATTTGTTGTAGTGCAAATGGTCCATAATCCAGCTGTCCGGTTTCTAAGATACATTTGAGAGGATTGTATTGTGTAAGTAGTGCTGACCGTGATTAGAGACCCTGGAGGTGTGGCACGAAAGGCACAAACAAAGTGGTGTTTCTGCTCGGTTGAACCCGCGTGGACTTCTACTGCCCAACGTCGCTGGACCAGTGTCGGCCGTCTGCTAACAAGTGCACGTGTTGCAACGGCTAATATCCAGTGAGTGGGCCTCGACAAGCAACTAACCAAAGGATGAAAGTGTTTGGATCTTATGAAACAAAAGTGACCGGCGACCAGGATAGGTGAACAGTCAGGATTCCTGGTTCCCACTGCCGCGGCCTGGGTTTGACTCCTGGGATGGGAACTGGAGGTGAGGTGAGAAGACAGCATGGTAAGTACTTCATTTCACTTTGTGGGGATTGTCTTTGTATTCTTTTATTTATGCTTTCTCTCTCTCTCTCTCTTCATTCTAAAACTTTAGATTAGAATCTGTTTAGTTGTAGTTATGCAGACTGCATTGGAGCAGGTCTCCACGGCAGTGCCGGCTTATAGAAATGAAATTTTAAAGTGCCACAAGAAATGGGTTAATGGAGCTAAAAAAATCTAAGCATTAATTGGCCTCAGTCAGGCAGTTTTGACAAAGAAATTCTAACAGCTTTGAAATTGTGGATATAATGTACTAAGACTAAGAAATATAGTAGAGCACAAACAGATTCAGCAAGGTACAGTGAAGACAGACTACATACAGAAACCAGACTTCTCACAGTTCCAGTGTTGGAGCTGTGGGCAAATAGGACACGTAAGCAGAGGCTGCGGGACCAGGAGACAGCGAGATGCAGGTCCAGCCCCCAGATATCAGGCACTGGGAAGGGGGAATTTTCGATCCCCAGGGAATCCCAGGGGAAGTTCAGGGCTCCAGTGACTAGCTCAGCAGCAGGTTCTGAGGGCAGAGATTGGGCTAGAAGATCCTGTTGTGGAGGGTAGGCTAGCTACTGTACAAGTCCAATTTTTGATTGATACAGGGGCTACAATATCCACCATAGGCTCGGGTCAAAGCATATGCCCATTTCCCCTTTCCTCAGAAACTACCAGCATAATAGGATTCTCTGGACAGTTCCAAGAATTAAGATATACAGTGCCTTTGAATTTAGAATTGGGTGGGGAACAAATAGAGGGAAAATTCTTGTATGCCCCGGACTCTCCCATTAACTTACTAGGGAGAGATCTACTGACCAAACTGGGGGTGCAGATTCTCTGCAGAGCAGTGCCCTTGAAAGATTTCAGGCATTAGGTAAGAGAATGATGTGTGCCTCTTTTTTTTCTAAAATATTAGGAAAAACACTACAGGAGTTTGTTTTGTGAAGTTTAAATATTGGTTACACCTTTGAACTGAAGCAGTAAAAGGACTCCTCTTTGTTCTGTTTACCTTTGTGCAGCTCATATGTATTTTGAGGCATCTTGTTGTTTGACAGGTCTAAGTAGTGTAGGGGAGGGTAGAACTTTAGAAAAAAAAATAACACAGCTAAAAGACTTGTGCTTAATATATAGGACACTGACAGGATCAAAGAAATGTATATCTCTACTCCTCAGTATTTCTAAGATTACCTGAGGATTGAGTGCTGGACTGCTTAAATCCTAAACTATGCATTTGTGCATCCTCTCCATTAACTGAATTTAGTAGAGGCATTTAAGGGCAAATTTTATTCATGATTTTTTCCTTTTTTTTTTTTCTCCCTGCCTTTTCCACTGTATTGTCTGCTACTCTTTCAGCCATGCTGGCAAGATCAAATTACTTTTTCCTCTACACTGAAGACAGGGGCAAGGTCTGCTCTGCCCCTCTGTAGAGTTAAACAGTGTGCCTTAGTAGGTGTTCAAATCTGCTGTTTACTTAATACAAATTCCATGTTACTTTGCCCTTTGTGAATACGGTTACTAGATAAAAGTTTGTTTCATGATAGGCTTGCTAAAAAAAATTCTTAAGTGTCACTTTCAGAGTGTGTTTAAGCTTTTAGAAAATTAATTGGTCCACATTCCAGTATGATTAAGTTTGTTTTTGCAAGATTGATAGAAAATATGTGGTTCCATCCCTTTTATAGGGATTTTTTAGTTTTAAAATTTGACTAACAGGATAACAGAAATTAATTGACACTAAGCGTTTTTTCTTAAAAACAAAGTACACCTCCATCAACATCTGCACAAACATGCTGCAGAGTGTGAATAACTCTCTTCTTCAGATGTCAAAAAATTTTTCAGGAATAAATATGTGATTATATCAATACTTATCTACAGTGGCGTTCTATGGTTGGCTGACACCCGGGGTGGATCGCCGCTGCGCGCACCCCCCCCCCCCCGGGTGCAGTGCAACACGGCGCCCCCCCGGCATGGCACGGCACCCCCCCTGGCATGGACCCCCCGGTGCAGCGCCTCTCACTCCCCCCCCCCCACCAGCCTACCAGCTGAGCTCCGTGCACCCGGCACCTCGAATCTGCAGCGCTGCTGACTGTAAAAGAAGAAAACCGTCTCGTCGTTGGCCCTTCCCTCACTGTGTCCCGCCCTCTGATGTAACTTCCTATTTCCTCGAGGGCAGGACATAGTGAGGGAAGGGCCAACGACGAGACAATTTTCTTCTTTTATTCTTTTACAGTCAGCAGCGCTGCAGATTCGAGGTGCCGGGTGCACGGAGCTCAGCTGATAGGCAGGTGGGGACTGTCGGCGGCTGGGGGGGGGGGGGAGTGAGAGGCACTGCGCCGGGGGTCCACGCCAGGGGGGGTGGACGGAGCACCCCCCACCCGTTGACACCCGGGGCGGACCGCCCCCCCGCCCTGCCCTTGCTACGCCACTGCTTATCTAACAAAATGGAAGTCCAAGATATAAAAATAGAGACTTTGATTACCGAAATGGTTTCTCTACGAAAATCAGTTAATCTGGTAATGAAGGACAGTCATGTTTCTTGCAAAAAATTGGAATTTCTGGAGAACCAATTAAGGAAAAATAACTTGAGAATGATAAATCTTCCTAAAATATCCTATATAGAGAGCTATATTATTAATGACTTTTGTCTTTGATTTAGATAGGAACAATGTTTTGAAACTGTATTTCCAACATATGGCTGATAGTTTTTTGGGTTCAAAGATAAATATATTTCCTGACTATCAAGGGAATCGCAGACTAGGAGGTGTGAACTCTTGGCTTTTAAGCCAAGAATCATTGCCCTAGGTGGAACCTTCCTAGAGCGATTCCCTTGTAAGTGTTTATTTCCTTATTACTTATTTGTTGAACCCAAGAAATTACAAGAGTTTGTGGAGTTAAAAGAACAGATGAAGAACCCTCTGCAGCAACTTCCTTTAGTTACCACTGTACCAGCTGCAATTACCGATTAACCTTCCTCCCTCAGAAAATATGAATTGTAAGATTAACCATTTTGCGTTTGTCTTATTTTCTTTGAGATTGTTTTCCTGATCTTGGATCCCCCAATTGTGGACAATTATATAACATATATTGATGTGAGAAAATGTTTTCTTTTTCCTTTATATTAATTTCTGTTTTTCCTTACATTTATGTGATAAATGTGAATGTAATTAAGTAAAATGATAAATAAAAAAAATAAAAAAGTGCAAAGAACTCCTACACACTCTCTACTGAATTGCCACATAGTTCACACATACTGGTCCACGATCCTTGTTCTTAAGCATGTCTCAATGCCTTAAACTATGTGACAGGCCTACGCAATCCCTCTTTTCAGATATTCCTAGTTGTTTGTCCAGGCCATTGGCCTGCTCTGACCTTCCTTTCTGACAGTAACCCCTTGTTTTTGAAACATGTATAACATCTTGAATATTTAAGTGGTTTTTCTGCTATTTCAATCGGACCATCTTATTAAAACATTTATCACATACTTAATATTAAAATGTTTTTTCTTCCATGAGTTTTCGTGAACATTCTCCTTGGCCTTCCTTCTGAAACATTTATCACATTTGGAACACTTATGGTTTCTCTCCCATATGAGTCCTTTTGTGCTGTTTCAGTTGGTCCTTCCTATGGAAACATTTATCACATTCTGAACATTGAAATAGTTTCTCTCCTGTATGAGTTCTTTCATGAATTTTCAGCTCGACCTTGGTTCTGAAACATTTATCACATTCTGAACATTGAAATGGTTTCTCGCCTGTATGACTCATTTTGTGGTTTTCCAAGTGCGCCTTCGTTCTGAAACATTTATCACATTCTGAACATTGAAATGGTTTCTCTCCTGCATGACTCATTTTGTGGGTTTCCAAGTGCGCCTTCGTTCTGAAACATTTATCACATTCTGAACATTGAAATGGTTTCTCTCCTGTATGAGTCATTTTGTGGTTTTCCAAGTGCACCTTGGTTCTGAAACATTTATCACATTCTGAACATTGAAATGGTTTCTCTCCTGTATGAATCATTTTGTGGTTTTCCAAGTGCACCTTGGTTCTGAAACATTTATCACATTCTGAACATTGAAATGGTTTCTCTCCTGTATGAGTTGTTCCATGAAGTTTCAGCTCAGCCTTGGTTTTGAAACATTTATCACATTTTGAACATTGAAATGGTTTCTCTCCTGTATGACTCATTTCGTGATGTATCAGCTGGGTCTTGAAGCTAAAGGATTTATCACATTCTGAACATTGAAATGGTTTCTCTCCAGTATGAGTCATTTTGTGGTTTTTTAAGTGCGCCTTCATTCTGAAACATTTATCACATTCTGAACATTGAAATGGTTTCTCTCCTGTATGAGTTCTTCCATGAATTTTCAGATCAGCCTTGGTTCTGAAACATTTATCACATTCTGAGCATTGAAATGGTTTCTCTCCTGTATGAGTCATTTTGTGGTTTTCCAAGTGCGCCTTGGTTCTGAAACATTTATCACATTCTGAACAGTTAAATGGTTTTTCTCGTCTTCCAGGTTGTACAAGTCTTGGGAAAAAGCTACAGTTTCTCTTTAGTCTTTCTAATCTTTCTCCTTTCTGAGCTGCTGCTCTCGTACCGGTTACTATTATGCTATCGATACCTCCTTCACAGTCTGCTGAAGGATCTGTGCTGTCTCTGGAGGAGTCTTCGTGTTTCCATTCCTCTTTCTGCTGCTCATCGCACATTCTCACTCTTTCACTCTCATTCCCAAATCCATCATCTGTTGGATAAAATAGAAGAGTACGATCATTAATTGTACAGCTATGGAAAAGGATATACTTAAGGTGTGTAGGAGGCAAGGAGAATGTGCTCCTACCCCAGAAAATCTACTGGAGCACCTGGGCTAGAGGTAGAACCGGGGGGGGGGGGGGGGGGGGGGGGGGAGAAAGGATGGAACATTGTCAGGAGAGCCGGGTGGGGATGGGGGAGTTTGAAATTTAAAAAAACAAAATTATGAGGTTGGTTATGTGGGTGCCAGCCCGATATTCAGTAGTTCATGTCCTATGTGAGTCAGCTGGCACCCGCATAACCCTGGACTCCTCCTATATGCCTCCCCCTCTTAACCGCCCCTTATTTTCTGAGCGATCAGAGGCAATATTCTGGGTACCGGTACTACCTGCTTTAATGCCACTGAACATTGGGGGTTAGGCAACCCCAGGGGATTCTTGAGAATATGGCCTAGTAAATATGAAGGGTACAGATTTACAGGCGTGAAGATATTAAATACATTTCTCTTACCGTGGATTAAACAAAACACAAAAACATTCCCCTGTACTACTCAGGCCAAAGAAATTAAATTACCTCAGAAGAAACCTCCCCCTTTCCCTGAGAGGAACTCTGCTACAGTATAATTATGTCCACGACTATGTTTAATGAAAGAGGGAAACAGCAGGAGAGAAGGAAGCAGGTGGCCAGTGTTTCCATCAGCGCTATATTATGGCTGGAGGGTTATGGAGGGAACAGGGCAGGTGAAGAGACCTGGGTGCCTTAAGGCGAGAGAGAAAAGATGGAACAGTAAAACCAACTGGTTCCTGGGAACGCCACCTTTTCCTCAGAACCATGACCCCTTACCTTGTACAAGTGCAATAAGAAGTTCTAACAAGAATGGGCCCAATTGGGTCCCAGGAAATGCATCTTTTATGTGCCTTCTCAATCAAAAATTGACATTTTACAGAACCAACTTCTTTGAATTCTAAGCTAAGAGAAATTGTACATAAGTCTCTTGTAAGGAAGGGGCAAGAAGACCACTGACCATCTCTCACTTGTTGACCATCTCTCTCTCTACTGTGGCACCATCCACGTCTGTCAACGAGGCTGTTTCTTCTTACAACAATACTCTATCCTCTGCCTTAGACACTCTTGCACCTTTGATGACCCGCCCTGTAAGGCGTACAAAACCCCAACCTTGGCTGACTTCTAATATCCGCTACCTACGTTCCTGTACCCGCTCTGCCGAACGCCTCTGGCGGAAATCTCGGGCCCTTGCTGATTTCTTACACTTTAAGCTCATGCTGACCTCCTTCCAATCTGCTCTTTTACGTGCCAAACAGGATTATTATATCCAACTGACCAACTCCCTTGGCTCTAATCCTCGACTTCTCTTCACCACATTGAACTCTCTCCTCAAGGTGCCCCTCCCCCAACTCCCCCTTCATTATCTCCTCAGACCCTTGCTGAATTCTTTCACAACAAGGTTCAAAAAATAAACCTTGCTTTCTCTACCTCACCACCTCTCCCTCCACTAGTCCGTTCCCCTCTCTCTCCTTCCCCTCATTCCCTTTCCTCCTTTCCTGAAGTTACTATTGAGGAAACTACACTTCTCCTTTCTTCCTCAAAATGTACCACCTGTTCCTCTGATCCCATTCCCACCCACCTTCTTAATGCCATCTCTCCTGCTCTTATTCCTTTTATCTGTCACATTCTCAACCTCTCACTTTCCACTGCGACTGTCCCTGCTGCCTTTAAACATGCTGTGGTCACACCTCTCCTTAAGAAGCCTTCACTCGACCCTACTTGTCCCTCTAATTACCGACCCTCCTTCCTTTTCTCTCCAAATTACTTGAGCGTGCTGTTCACCGCCGCTGCCTTGATTTTCTCTCCTCACATGCTATTCTTGACCCACTACAATCTGGTTTTCGCCCTCTCCACTCAACCGAAACTGCGCTTACTAAAGTCTCCAATGACCTATTACTGGCTAAATCCAGAGGTCAATATTCCATCCTCATTCTTCTTGATCTTTCCGCTGCTTTTGACACTGTCGATCACAGCATACTTCTCGATACCCTGTCCTCACTTGGATTCCAGGGCTCTGTCCTTTCCTGGTTCTCTTCCTACCTCTCCCTCCGCACCTTTAGTGTTCACTCTGGTGGATCCTCTTCTACTCCTATCCCTCTGCCTGTTGGCGTACCTCAGGGTTCTGTTCTTGGTTCCCTCCTCTTTTCTATCTACACTTCTTCCCTTGGTTCATTAATCTCATCCCATGGCTTTTCCTACCATCTCTATGCTGATGACTCCCAAATCTACCTTTCTACCCCTGATATCTCACCTTGCATCCAAACCAAAGTTTCAGCGTGCTTGTCTGACATTGCTGTCTGGATGTCTCAACGCCACCTGAAATTAAATATGACCAAAACTGAGCTTCTCATTCCCCCCCCCCCCCCCAAACCCACCTCCCCGCTCCCCCCGTTTTCTATTTCTGTTGATGGCTCTCTCATTCTCCCTGTCTCCTCAGCTCGAAACCTTGGGGTCATCTTTGACTCTTCTCTCTCCTTCTCTGCTCATATCCAGCAGATTGCCAAGACCTGTCGTTTCTTTCTTTACAACAACCGTAAAATCCGCCCCTTTCTTTCCGAGCACTCTACCAAAACCCTCATCCACACCCTTGTCACCTCTCGTTTAGACTACTGCAATCTGCTTCTTGCTGGCCTCCCACTTAGTCACCTCTCCCCTCTCCAATCAGTTCAAAACTCTGCTGCCCGTCTCGTCTTCCACCAGGGTCGCTTTACTCATACTACCCCTCTCCTCAAGACCCTTCACTGGCTCCCTATCCGTTTTCGCATCCTGTTCAAACTTCTTCTACTAACCTATAAATGTACTCACTCTGCTGCTCCCCAGTATCTCTCCACACTCGTCCTTCCCTACACCCCTTCCCGTGCACTCCGCTCCATGGATAAATCCTTCTTATCTGTTCCCTTCTCCACTACTGCCAACTCTAGACTTCGCGCCTTCTGTCTCGCTGCACCCTACGCCTGGAATAAACTTCCTGAGCCCCTACGTCTTGCCCCATCCTTGGCCACCTTTAAATCTAGACTGAAAGCCCACCTCTTTAACATTGCTTTTGACTCATAACCACTTGTAACCACTCCACCTACCCTCCTCTCTTCCTTCCCGTTCACATTAATTGATTTGATTTCTTACTTTATTTATTTTTTGTCTATTAGATTGTAAGCTCTTTGAGCAGGGACTGTCTTTCTTCTATGTTTGTGCAGCGCTGCGTATGCCTTGTAGCGCTATAGAAATGCTAAATAGTAGTAGTAGTAGTAGTTGTTGGTCTCACCTAACAATGAGATATAGGTGTTCTTCCTGCCGGCTTCTCCCTTTTGCCTGTGTAGCCCAATTACCCTGCGTTATTTTTGCTGCAAAATACTTTCTTATTTTAACTTTGGTAAGAACAAGACAGAGAGAGAGAGTAAAGATGAAAAATGGCAGAGGGCACAGAAAGAGAGAAGGCTGCATGGCAGGGGGAACAGAGAGAGAATGAGGGAGAGAAGAGACATTGCATGGGACAGAAAGAGAGAGAAAGAGACAGAAGAGGCTGGATGGCAAGGGGTATATATAGAGAGAGAAGAAGCAGCTTTACTGCAGGGGGCAGAGAGAGAGAGAGTGAGTGAAGAGGCTGCACTGCAACGGGCACAGGGAGATTGAGAAGTGCAGATGAAAGAAGTGGAAGTGCAGAAGAAAGAAGGGGAGGAATGGGGACACAGAAGGCAGATACTGAACATGGGAATAGGGACAGGGACACAGAGGAAATGATGGTGGAAAAAAAAGTCAAATAGACAAGAGATCCTGGAAAGCAGAAAATAGATGAAACTGGTGGGGGGGGGGGAGGAAGGAGCAGAAGATGGATGGGGTAGGGGGAGAAGCAGGAGGCAGATGGGGCTAGGGGTTATGGGTAGAGGGGAGGGGAATGAAGTAGAAGATGGGGCTGGGTGGGGGAGGAGCAGTAGGTGGATGGGGCTAGAGGGTATAGGTAGAGGGGAGGGGAACAGAGCAAAAGTGATGGACAGACTCTTCAGGTGGCCACAGGGCAGGGGCGTAGCTACGGGTGGGCCTGGGTGGGCCCAGGCCCACCCACCCAAATTGCAGCAGCAGCAGCAGCACGGCACGACGATGAGGACGGCACCCGCATGCACCCGCTGTGGCTCAGCTAATCAGGCTCTGAAGGGCCAGAATCCAGCCCAATTTCGCTCGCTCAGGCCCGCCCCCGGCCCACCACCACCCAAGCGCACACTGCTGCAGTTCGCAGCAGCGGCAGCCTAGCGCTAGCGTACCACATCGTTGCGGGCAGCCGGGCACCCGCTCAGGTCTCCAGGGCAGGCTCCGCCTCCGACAACATCAGCCACCGGGCCGGCGCCTACCTTCGGCTTCGGGAATACACTTGGCTTGCAGGGCCGCGCAGGCAGCGCGTCGTAGTTTCCCATCATCCATTCCATAATGACTGGATGATGTGCGCACGTGCACGCACGCAGGTGAGAGGCGAGCTTCAGCCTGGCCCTGCCTGGACGTGGGAATTGGCTTGGGAAGGAAGTTTGAGGAGAGATCATTCCAGAATCGAGTTCCAGGCTCCAGCAGTGTCTCCACTCTCCAATCCATAACTTTACTGCCAAGGTAAGCAGCAGCAGCCCAGCCCAGCCCAGCCCAGCCCAGCAGCAGCCAGCAGGACAGGTAATAAAATTGTAAATACTTTTTTTTTTATCATAATCTTTTGCCCTGCAGTGAAGAGCCCACCCCGAAGCCCACCACCATGACCTGCCAGCATTTTGCTTATTCTTTTTTGTAATCAAAATGATGGCTGTGGTCTGGTAGTGGGCTTCTGGATGGGGGGGGGGGGGGGTAGATGTGCCGGTGCCTAGGGCAATGAGGAGCCCATCCCCACCCAAAAATTCCCCAACAATAAATTTATATATATATATATATTGTGATAAGGAGGAGGCTGTCCTACCCTGGTAAGGCCCCTAGAGGGCGCTGTTCCCCTAAAATGTCCAGGGAGAAGGGCTGGGTGAGTTGTTGAAGGGAGCCAGTAAGGGGAGGTATAGCTGGAGGTCACTAGGACCGGGGAGAGTCCTGAGGCTAGAAACAGGTGCAGCAGGTTAGGGGCTGTGTCCTGTTTAGCCATTAACCATTTAATACCCCCACCTGAGTTGTGAAGAGGAAAAGGAAAGCTAGCTGCTGTAGAGGAGAGCTAGGGGCTGGTATCTGAAGCAGAGTAATCCCCCATGAGAAGTGCTGGCTGTGCCATTTGACTGGTGGTAGAACTGGGTGTTCCACAAGAAGGAAGCTGGCTGGGGTAAGATGGCCCTGGAGTATCAAGAGTAAAAGTCTGTGTGTCTAGACCAATGAAGAGGTATTGTGTGTTCCAGCTGAAGAGATTGTGTGTCCGGGGACTGGGGTAGTACTGAGCCCAAATGCCTGTGTGAGAGGGCTCAGTGGGAAGAGTCCGGGGACTGAGTAAATCCTGAGCCCAAAGGCCTGGGTGAGAGGGCCCAGTGGGAAGAGTCCGGGGACCGAAGAGTCCGGGGACCGAAGAGTCCGGGGACTGAGTATAGACTGAGCCTAAAGGCCTGTGAGGGAGGGCTCAGGGGGAAGAAATCTATGGGTAATGAACTGTGCAAGAAGAAATGTTTAAAATGGAAGATTGCACTGAGTAGGAAGAACTGAAATGGTAAAGCTGGAAGAACTGTTTAAGCTTGTGAAAGTGTTTGAAGCTAAAAGAAGTGTGCCCCAGAGGCTGGAATAAAGATTGGTATGAAAGAAATCCTGTTGATAAGACCTGACTCTGTTTGCCTTTTTGAGAAGCAGGTCACCCCGAGTAGAAAGGGGTAGGACAGTAATTTGCATGAAATCTGCATATTGTGAACCAGCTCACCCTGAGTGAGAGAGGGACCTGGGAGCCTGAGGTGGGAGCTTCATCATCACAGTAGCCTCATCTTTACAATATATATATATATATATATAGTGGCTACCCATATTAGCACTGGGCCCACCCAAAATCTCAGGTCTGGCTACGCCACTGCCACAGGGTAACCCCAGGCACGTGCTAGGTGTTTCAAACAGACGTACTGATTTTGGTAAAATGGGGGAATATCTGGAGCTGATGGCATGGGTCAGGATAGGTGAAGCGCAAGTGCAGTGGTCCAAGCTGAAAACTGCTATAAATAGGGCAACCGATCTTTACATAAGGAAAGTAAACAAAAACAAGAGAAACAGGAAGCCTATGTGGTTCTCCAAACAAGTAGCTGAAAAAATAAGAGCAAAAGAGGCTTTGCTCAAGAAATACAAAAGAACGCAACAAGAGGATCACGGAAAAGATTATCGGATTAAACTTAAAACTACTACTACTACTAATAGCATTTATATAGCGCTACCAGACGCATGTAGCGCTGAACATTTGACATAGAGAGACAGTCCCTGCTCAAAGAGCTTAAAATCTAGGTAAAACAGACAGACAAGACATTACGGGAAAGGGAATTACAGGGTAAAGAGGAACAGGGGAGGAGGAAGGCAAATGAGTAGCGGTTAGGAGCCAAAGGCAGTAGTGAAACGATGCGTTTTCAGCATAGATTTAAAAACAGCTAGAGATGGAGCTAGACGTAAGGGCTCGGGAAGATGGTTCCAGGCATAAGGTGCCGCAAGATAAAAGGAACGAAGTCTGGAGTTAGCAGTGGAGGAGAAGGGGGACAACAAGAGAGATTTGTTCAGAGAGCGGAGTTCACGGGGAGGAATGTAGGGAGAGATGAGAGAGGAGAGGTAGTGAGGGGTCATAGAGTGGACGCATTTAAAGGTCAGTAAGAGGAGTTTGAACTGTATACGGAAGCGAAGAAGGAAATACAACTAGTGACAGCACAGGCAGAAGAAAAATGGCTAAAGATGTAGAGAGGTGACAAGACCTTTTTTTAGATATATTGGGGAAAGGAGAATAAGGTGAAATTAGGCCTTACCTGCTAATTTTCTTTCCTCTAGATCCTCCAGACCGTTCAAGACGCTTGGGTTATGCACTCCTACCAGCAGAGGGAGACTGAGAACACTAAAACTTCTTATACAAGTAGCCTGTGCAGACCTTCTACTAACCAGTAAAACAGTAACAAAGCAGAGGAACAAAACACTACCACCTAAACAAAACCACTGAATCCACACTCAGATCCCCTCCCCTTAAGACAGGGGAATTCAACTGCAGATGGGCACAAACGGTACCACAAACTGCCCTTAGTAAAACTCCAGGACCCAAATCACAGGAGCTACTAGAAATATCAGCAACTGATGTCTAAAGAAAATATCATACTGAACTGTCCGATACACTGGATGGGCTCTTGAATGGTCTGGAGGATCTAGAGGAAAGAAAATTAGCAGGAGTAGTGGATGCTTGGAATGCCCTCCCGCGGGAGGTGGTGGAAATGAAAACGGTAACAGAATTCAAACACGCGTGGGATAAACATAAAGGAATCCTGTTCAGAAGGAATGGATCCTAAGGAGCTTAGCCGAGATTGGGTGGCAGAGCCGGTGGCGGGAGGCGGGGATAGTGCTGGGCAGACTTATACGGTCTGTGCCAGAGCCGGTGGTGGGAGGCGGGGCTGGTGGTTGGAAGGCGGGGATAGTGCTGGGCAGACTTATATGGTCTGTGCCCTGAAGAGGACAGGTACAAATCAAAGTAGGGTATACACAAAAAGTAGCACATATGAGTTTATCTTGTTGGGCAGACTGGATGGACCATGCAGGTCTTTTTCTGCCGTCATTTACTATGTTACTATGTAATTTCACCTTCCTCAGCAATCCTCCAGACCGTTCAAGATGCTTGGGACGTACCAAAGCAGTAAATACATCTAAGGGTGGGACCTGCGAAGCCCAGAGGACAGGACTGCAGCTCCAAAACTGGCATCCTCCCTTGCCTGTACATCCACTCTGTAATGTTTGACAAAAGAATGCAGGAAGGACCACACCGCCGATCTACAAATGTCCACTGGTAGAACAAAACTACTCTCTGCCCAAGAAGC
Source organism: Microcaecilia unicolor (assembly GCF_901765095.1). NCBI lineage: Eukaryota > Metazoa > Chordata > Amphibia > Gymnophiona > Siphonopidae > Microcaecilia > Microcaecilia unicolor. The sequence continues at coordinate 36,629,381 of NC_044031.1, read as the reverse complement.
CGCCATCCCCCTAGTGGAATGTGCCTTGAGCCCCACCGGCACCGTACGGCCATGCAATATGTAAGTCGAAGAGCTGGCATCCTTCAACCACAGAGCTATAGATGCCTTAGAAGCAGCCACTCCCTTCTTGGGCCCCCCATGAAGGACAAATAACCTGTCCGAAGACCTGAATTCCTCCGACCTGCGCAAGTAAACCTTCAACACTCTGCACATATCCAATTTTGCCAAACGACGCTAAGAAGCATCCCCCGTCCGGTCCCCCAAGACCGGCAACGAAATCACCTGATTGACATGAAAGGAGGATACCACCTTAGGCAAAAACGAAGGGACTGGACGCAGCGAAACCTTTTCCTTAGAAAACCACAGAAACGGAGGCCTACATGAAAGAGCCTGAAGTTCCGAAATCCTGCGAGCCGACGATATAGCTACCAAAAAGACCACCTACATAGTGAGGTCTTTTATCGAACAAGACTCCAAGGGCTCAAAAGGAGAACCCGCCAAAGAGTCAAGAACGATATTAAGATCCCACAGAGGCACTACCGACCGCTGAGAAGGACGAAGCAACTTTACCCCCTTCAAAAAACGGACCACATCCGGGAAAGATGCAACCGACCTGCCCTGCACCTTACCCCGAAAACACGCCAAAGCAGCCAGCTGCACCTTCAAAGATGACAATGAAAGGCCCTTCTCAAAACCATCCTGCAAGAAATCTAAAATGCACGACACAGAAGCTGTCGAAGGGACACATGCCCGGTCCCCACACCAATCTTCAAATATGCGTCACACACGCACATAGGCCAAAGACGTCGCACGTTTGCGAGACTGAAGCATTGTCTGAATCACCTGAGGGGAAAACCCTTTCCTTCTCAATCGTTCCCTCTCAAGGGCCACATCGTAAGAGAGAACCGAGCCGGATCCGGCATGACAATTGGACCCTGACACAACAGCACCGAGCCCCCCAGCCGCAGAGGCTCGCCTTCTAACAAGCGCATCAGATCCCCCGAACCACGGCCGACGCAGCCAATTCGGAGCCACCAACAACAACGGACCCACATGACATTCTACCCTCTGTAGGACTCGACCTATCAAGGGCCACGGGGGAAACACGTACAGCAACACCCGCTGAGGCCACTGAAGGACCAAGGCATCGATCCCTTCTGCTCGCGGATTCCGATGCCGACTGAAATACCGAGGAACCTGAGCATTCTGTGCCGACGCCATGAGATCCACTACTGGCATTCCCCACTTTAGAACTATCTGGTCCGACTGGTGCAGAGACCATTCTCCGGGGTCCAACATGTGTCTGCTTAGAAAATCCGCGTTCACCTTTCCGCCCAACTCATGAGCAGAGCCGTCTCGATTGCCAACCGCGGACTCTGTACCGCTCTGCCGGTTGACATACGCTACCGCTGTCACGTTGTCGGACATCACTCTTACCGCCTTTCCGACCACACTTGAGCGAAACACCAACAGAGCTAGCCGAATCGCCCTTGTCTCCAACCGGTTGATAGACCACTGAGCTTCCTCCGTCGACCACCGCCCCTGCGCGGACCGACCGAGACACTGAGCTCCCCAGCCCAGCAGACTGGCATCTGTTACCAGAATCACCCACTGAGGAGGTTCCAACGACATGCCCTTTTTCAGATGGGCCGAGCACAGCCACCACTGGAGACTGCACCGAGAAGCCCCCCTCAATGGCAATCGCAACTCCAAACTGTGTACCTGGGGAGACCACCGGGACAACAGAGCCACCTGAAGCTGACGCATATGCGCCCTGGCCCATGGTACTACCTCTATTGTCGCTGCCATGAGGCCCAGAACCCGAAGGTACATTTGAACCGTCGGACTCTGAACGGATATTAACAGCCGGACCTGCTGTTGAAGAAAGGCGATCCGAGAATCCGGCAGAAAAACACGACCCACTGCCGTATCGAACCGCACTCCCAAGTACTCCAGACTCTGCGATGGGATCAACTGACTTTTGACTACATTCACTACCCATCCGAGCAATTCCAGAAACGCGACCACCTGAGCCATCGCCGCAACACTGTGAACCCGAGCCTTCGCCAGGATCAACCAGTCGTCCAGATACGGATGCACCAGAATTCCCTGCCTCCACAAAGCCGCTGCTACCACCACCATTATCTTGGAGAAGGTGCGTGGAGCCGTTACCAGACCAAAAGGCAGAGCACAGAACTGAGAGTGCCTCCCTAAAACAGCAAAACGAAGGAAACGCTGATGGGCCTCTTGAATCGGCATGTGCAGATACGCTTCCGTGAGGTCCAGTGACGTGAGAAAATTTTCCTGACGAACAGCCACTATGACTGAGCGCAGAGTCTCCATGTGGAAGGATGGCACCTTGAGCGCCCCATTGACCCTCTTGAGATCTAAAATGGGTCGAAACTGGTCCTCCTTCTTCGGCACCACAAAGTAAATGGAATAACAACCCATTCCCTGCTCGTGCCGAGGAACGGGTACCACAGCTCCCAACTGGATTAAGCGACCCAGAGTCTCTTGAATAGCTTTTAACTTGACTCGAGAGTGACAAGGAGAGGGAAGAAACAGATCTGGCAGCGGATGCTCGAACTCGAGTGCATAACCGTCGCGAATGACCTCCAGCACCCACTGATCTGAAGTAATTTGGGTCCACCCCTGATAAAACAGACAAAGTCGCGCCCCGACCTTCACCAGAGGCTGGATCCACACACCTTCATAAGGAGGACTTATTACCATTTCCGGCACCTCCGGAGGAGTCCCGGCCTCCTTGACGACCCCCTCAAAAGGACTGCGTCCACTGGAAAAACCGGATTTTAAAAGAAGATACAAATCTGCCCGGCCTGTACCGCCTCGCGTCCTTAAACCAACCTCTAGCCGAACCACCTCGACTAGCCGCCTTAGGCCGTAACTCCGTGAGACCTTGGTAACCCCAAGACCACTCATCAGTTTATCCAAGTCCTCTCCAAACAACATAGAACCTTTGAAAGGTAGAGAACACAACTTTGCTTTAGAGGCCGCATCTGCCATCCAGTCCCTAAGCCAAAGAGCCCTGCGAGCCGTTACTGCCAGAGCCATATTCTTAGCCGAAGCCCTTAGCAAATAATAAAGGGTGTCCGCCAAAAACAAAGACCCCATCTGCAATTTGGCCAGGTCCTGAACCAAACCAGTCCTATCTAACGCAGGCTCATCCAAGAGCTTCTCCACCCAACGGAAACAAGCTGTGGCTACCAAGCCCCCACACACAGAGGCTTGCAAGGCCAAAGCCGACAAATCAAAGCTGCGCTTCAGAAAGGACTCTAGCTTCCTATCCTGAGGATCCCGTAAGGCTGTACCGCCATCCACCAGAATGGCCGTAGCCTTAGTAACCGCCGTAACCACCACATCCACAGTAGGTGGTTTCAGCAGGGCCAAATCTTCCGGAGGCAAGGGATACAGCCGCGCCATAGCCCTAGACACCTTACAAGCAGCCTCCGGCACAGACCATTCCTGAAAAACCATGTCTTTAATGTCTGAATTCATGGGAAAGGAACGGGAGGCTCTCCAAATCCCCTTAACCAAGGGATCTACCTGGGGTCCCTCCTCAGAGGGAATGGCTGCCGGAGCAAACTTCAAAGTAGAGATCACCTGATCAATGAGCTCTAACAACTCCTCCTCCTTATGAAAAATGTGAACCACTGAAGAATCTTCCCCAGGCCTTAGCCCATCCTGATCCTCAGACTCATCTAAAAGATCCTCCTCTCCTGGGTCACTCCAAACCTCTGACCCAGGCAGAGAAAGTATCTCCACAGGCTCCGAAATATCCACCCGTGGGCGCTTAACTCCCACTGAGCTAGCAGCCTCCGGGAACAAACAGCCTGAGAGGGGCAAGCTCTCCAGGCATTATACAGAGACCAAACAAACTCAGGAGGGAAAATAGACCCCCCCCCCGACGCTGCTGAAGCCCCAACAACACTTCCCGCAGTCTCCACGACGGACCCCCTCACTCCCGTGGCGGCAGGTCCATCGCGTGATCTGCGGCTAAACTAGGCGCGCTTCCCGCTACACACGGGTCCCCCGGCGCCGGTACGGAATGTGCGGCCAAAAGGGCCGTGCTTCCCACCAAAAACGGCACCGTCGAGGCCGACCTGGGACGCGCAGCCAAGATGGCCGCGTTTCTCGGCAAAATCGGCCCCGCCGTTGCCGGCCCGTAATGTGTGGTCAAATTACCGCCCAACACCTCCGCCGACTCAGGGGAAAGCACGGGGGGCAAGAGCACTGACAACTTAGGCTCCCCACAAAATTTACATTGACCACCTTTCACTTCAATGCCACGCTTCATGCAAAACCAACACCTCGTCAGCTTAGACATAGTGGTCGCGAACACAATAAAAGCAAACAGTTGCTTTGTGCTCTGACGGAATAATAGGCAACACCGCCTAAGGCCAGAACGCCCTTGAAGATGTTTTATCTCTGGACTGCCACAAAAACGGCCAAAATAGCCGCCTTTTAAAAACGTTTATTATTATTATTTTTTTAAATCTCGTTGCTGATGCCTAAACGCCTCAAGGGTAAAGAACGAGGTCTGTTGCCGAGGTCAAGCAGTCCTCCAGAGGAAGAGCACAGGGGGAGGGACCCGGCCACCCAGGTGTGACATCCCACAGGGAATAAGAAGCCCCTTAGGACTTACACCCTGTAATAGAGATCCAAGTGTGGGTTCTCTAACATTTACAACCCAACCTAGAAACCCCAAACGGGCCTACCAGACTGAGTACACTGCACAGGCTGCACACATCTACCCTCTGCTGAGACTGAGAAAATACTGGTGAGTAGAAGGTCTGCACAGGCTACTTGTATAAGAAGTTTTAGTGTTCTCAGTCTCCCTCTGCTGGTAGGAGTACAAAACCCAAGTGTCTTGAACGGTCTGGAGGATTGCTGAGGAAGAAAGGAATTGCAAGAATGAAAGACGCTGAGAATAGCTATGTGGAGAGTGATGAGGATAAAGTGAATGCGCTAAACAAATACTTCTCTTCAGTGTTCATGGAAGCAAATTCTGGAGAAGGATCATAGTTGGTTGAAGAGGGAATATCTGAGAATGGAGTGGATACTGCGCCGTTCATAGAAGAAAGCGTTTATAAACGGCTTGAAAACCCGAAAGTAGAAAAAGCTACGGAGATGGATAGGATACATCCCAGTGAAGGAGTGTTTTCTGCTTCTATGTCACTCCCTCCCTCACGGCCCACTATAATTAAACCTGATCAGGTAGGATTTATTACTGAAAGGCAAGCAGCAGATGGTAGAAGAGTACTTTCCATCTATGAAGGGTGAAATACAAAAGAGGTGTATAGACTCTTTGCTTTCGTATCAGACTGCTAAAATAGACAAGGAAATTTCTTCCTGGATAGTTCAGGCATCAAGCTCAAAACAGATTTGTTGAACATATTAGTTTTAATTCATGATAATGTTATGCTGTAATTTCTGGTTTGTCTAGTCTTGTTGTATGTAACCCACATAGAACTGCGAGGTATTGCGGACTATAAAAACAACGTATTATTGTCACCAAACACCTAGCGCCCACCTGGGGTTAACCCTGTGGCCACCTGGAGGGTCTGTCTCCAACACTGCTCAGGACCGCCTGCACCTGGGCATGTGCTCTATACTAGCACCCTCCTCCCTCTCAGATTATTCTCTGGTGATTTCTAGGACACACTCCAGGAGTTCCACAGTTTCTAGAAAGCAAACCCAAAAACACAAACCAGGATTCTTAGTCAGTCCAGGACGGCAGAACTAATAAACTATAGGTTTATTATCATCAAAATGAACAGTGAATGTTTGAAAAAACAGATGAAAAAGTACAGCAAGCAATAACAGATAACCACCAAAACAAGAGCCAACATTACAACTATCTAACACTAGTTACTACCTGGGTAGCACCTGGGGAGTTCAGGAACTTAACTGTTCACAAGCCATGAACAGGATCTCAGGACAGAGATGTTCCTCCTCTGTAGCCCCACACTGAAAATAAAGAAAAATCCAGTACCTCCTGACTAGTTTGAAGTCCAGGGCTAATCAGAGCCCCAGGGCATCAACTTTGAAAGTATCTGGCCAATGATTGCAGATTGCCTTCCCATAAGCTTAAACTGGAAAAGAGAAAGCCTTTTTTTCCACTACAGCTTTAAAACTCAAAACAAGAGCCATCTGCTGGCCAACTAGTAGAAAAACATTTCATGAAATAATACAGTTTTCAGGCTTAGAAACCCAGTGTTTCATCACAGTTATGTTATCTTTTGGAAAGCACATCAAGAGTGGATACTTATGATAGCAGTAGCAGTGTCACCCCTGTTGCTTGCCTTGGTGGTAGAACCTCTGGCACAAAAGTTTAGGGAAATTAAAGGACTTATAATAGAAGGTAAGGAACATAGAGTGTCATATAGAGTGTCCCTGTTTGCAGATGATCTTTTGATATTGACTCAAGGTACAGAACAAGCCCAAATGGCTTTGCAGGAGCAAATGGCAGAATATAGAAGCATGTTGGGATTCAGAGCTAACTCCACTAAGACAGAGATTTTGAATATATCCCTTCAAAAGGGGAGGAGATGAATCTTAGGAAATGTTTTCCCTTTCAATGGGTTTAGTATTTTGGTATCAAACTTGGGGCGGACTGGGAGACACTCTGTAGTTAGTACCGAGATTTAGAGAGATGGGATTAATTAATACCGTCCAGAATAAGAAGGATAAAGGCAGTGAGAATGATAGTTCTCCTTAAATGTTTATATTTATTCCAAGTTCTCCCTGTTGAACTACCTCATAGAAAGGTAAAATTATGTATCATACCTGATAATTTTCTTTCCATTAATCATAGCATATCAATCCATAGACTGGTGGTGGTGGGTGGTGGTGGGTTGTGTCCATCTACCAGCAGGTGGAGATAGAGAGCAATCCTTTTGCCTCCCTATATGTGGTCATGTGCTGCCGGAAACTCCTCAGTATGTCGATATCAAAGCTCCATCCGCAGGACTCAGCACTTAGAGAATTACACCCACGAAGGGACACTCTGCCCAGCTCACCACCGCCGAAGCGGGGGAGGGGAATCAACCCAGCTCATCCACGCGAAGCGGGGGAGGGACACCACACCCGCCGATGTGGGGGGATCTGGCTTATCCTGCAACCACAACTGCGAGAGGAGCTGGCTGACCCTAACACCGCCGAAGCGGGAGGGAAACAAAGCTACCCCACTACCGCACGAAGCGGGGGGGGAGCGCCAGCAGAATTTAGTTCTCAATCCAGCCACCGTCGAAATGGGGGGAGAGGAATGCAGCAGCTCACTGTAACACAAAATCGTCTCAACTCGATGAAACTCCAAGTAGAAGAACTTGAACCCGAAGTCCTCCTGAACAGGAACTGAAGATTAACCTAGAACCTGAAATATAACCAGAACAGAAAACAATACAGATATCTGGGAGGGGCTATGGATTGATATGCTATGATTAATGGAAAGAAAATTATCAGGTATGATACATAATTTTACCTTCCATATCATCATGCATATCAATCCATAGACTGGTGGGATGTACCGAAGCAGTACTCACCCAGGGCGGGACATGGAAATCCCAGAACGCAACACTGAAGCTCCAAACTGGGCCTCAGCCCGAGCAGCCACATCCAAGCGGTAATGTCTTGAGAAGGTATGAGCAGACGCCCAAGTTGCCGCTTTACAAATCTCTTCCAAGGAGACGGATCTGGACTCTGCCATCGAGGCCACCTGTGCTCTAGTGGAATGAGCCTTCAGCTGGATAGGCGGCATCTTCCCTGCAGCCACATAAGCTGCCGCAATCGTCTCCTTGACCCAACGTGCCACAGTAGGCTTAGAAGCCTGCAGACCCTTACGAGGGCCTGCAAACAGCACGAACAGGTGATCCGACTTCCGGAAATCATTGGTCACTTCCAAGTATCTGATGATGACTCGTCTAACATCCAGACATCGGAGAGCAAGGTACTCCTCTGGGTAGTCCTCCCTACGAAAGGAGGGTAGACAGAGCTGCTGATTCACATGGAAGCGAGAAACAATCTTGGGCAGGAAGGAAGGCACTGGGCGAAGCGACACTTCTCCTTCAGTGAACCTCAGGAACGGCTCTCGACACAATAGTGCCTGGAGCTCGGAAACTCTTCTGGCTGAAGTAATAGCCACCAAAAAGACCGCTTTCAGCATCAAGTCTTTCAGCGATGCCCTGGACAAGGGTTCAAAGGGCGGCTTCTGCAAGGCCCATAGCACCAGGTTGAGACTCCACGTAGGCACCATCGAGTGCAGAGGAGGGCGCAGGTGATTAACTCCTTTGAGAAAACACACCACATCTGGCTGCGATGCCAAGGAAGCGCTCTTCAGACGGCCCCTGAAGCAAGCTAGAGCCGCCACCTGGACTTTCAGCGAACTGAGGGACAGGCCTTTCTCCAGACCCTCTTGCAGGAACGCCAACACTGAAGATATTGCAGCAGTGAAAGGCGATAGAGAGCCTGCCTTGCACCACGATGCAAAGGTACGCCAAATCCTGGCATAAGTAGTAGAAGTAGAGCATTTCCTCGCTCTCAGCATAGTGGCGATGACCTTGTCTGAGAAGCCCTTCTTCCTCAGCTGCTTCCTCTCAAGAGCCAGGCCGTAAGACCAAAGGGGGAGGGATCCTCCATCACCACGGGACCCTGATGCAAGAGGCCCCGCTCCGCAGGCAGCCTCAGAGGGCCGTCCACTGCGAGCCTGATCAAGTCCGCATACCAGGGACGTCTGGGCCAATCCAGACCCACCAGGATTACCCGGCCCGGATGCCTTGCCACCCGGCCTAGAACCCTGCCCATCATGCGCCAGGGTGGGAACACGTAGAGCAGCTCCTGTGCCGGCCACTGCTGGAGAAGATAATCGACCCCCAGAGACTGAGGGTCCCGTCCTCTGCTGAAGAAACGTGGCACTTGGCAATTGGCCGAGGACGCCATCAGATCCAGGCTCGGCTGGCCCCAGCGCTCCGTGATGTCCAAGAACGTCCGAGCAGACAGCTGCCACTCTCCGGGATCCAAGGTATGGCGACTGAGAAAGTCCGCCTTGACATTCATGACTCCAGCAATGTGGGCCGCCGACAGCTGGTCCAGATTCGCTTCCGCCCACAGGCATAGCTTCATGGCCTCCTTGGCTAGAGGGGCGCTCCTGGTACCTCCCTGGCGATTGACATAGGCCACGTCCGTGGCATTGTCCGACAGGACCCGTACTGGCCTCTGTACCAGAACCGGGAGAAACTCTAGAAGTGCCAACCGAATGGCTCGGAGTTGCAGGAGGTTGATAGACCACTTCGCCTCTGCAGGAGACCAGAGGCCCTGCGCTGTCCTTCCCATGCAGTGGGCTCCCCAGCCCGTCAAATAGGCGTCCATCGTGACGACAACCCACTCAGGGGTCGTGAGAGGCATTCCTGCGGTCAGCTTGTCTGGCCTCAGCCACCAACTCAGCGCCGTGCGCACCGCTGGATCCAAGGGCAGGCATACAGTGTAATCTTCTGATACTGGAGTCCACCGCCGCAGCAGGGAATGTTGTAGTGGTCTCATATGGGCCCTAGCCCAGGGCACTACCTCCATCGTGGCCGTCATGGAGCCCAACAGCTGCACATAGTCCCAAGCCCAAAGAATCGAGGCTGTTAGGAACTGGTCCACCTGGGCCCGAAGCTTGCCGCTCCGGCTGTCTGGCAGGAACACTCTGCCCACCTGGGTGTCGAATCAGACTCCCAGATACTCCAGGGACTGATTCGGGCGCAGCTGACTTTTCTCCCAGTTGATGATCCATCCCAGGGAGCTCAGAAGAGCAATCACCCTGTCCGTAGCCTTCCCACACTCTGCATAAGAGGGGGCTCGGATCAACCAGTCGCCAGATAGGGATGAACTTGCACTCCTTCCTTGCGGAGGAAAGCCGCGATGACCACCATTACTTTGGAAAAGGTCCGCGGAGCAGTAGCCAACCCGAACGGGAGGGCTCTGAACTGGAAGTGTCGGCCCAGGATTGCAAAGCGCAGGAAGCGCTGATGAGGAGGCCAGATGGGAATATGCAAGTAAGCTTCCTTGATGTCCAAGGATGCCAGAAATTCTCCTTTTTTCACCGCAGCTATTACGGAGCGGAGAGTCTCCATCCGGAAGTGCCGCACTCTCAAGGCCCGATTGACCCCCTTGAGGTCGAGAATAGGCCGAGCAGATCCTCCTTTCTTTGGCACCACAAAGTAAATGGAGTAACGGCCCTTGCCAAGCTGACCGACTGGCACTGGGACCACCGCGCCCAGGCGGATTAGATTGTCCAAAGTCTGCTGCACAGCAGCTGCTTTGACTGGAGACTTGCAGGGAGAGTTCACAAACCCGTCTCTCAAGGGCCGGCAGAACTCCAGCTTGTAGCCGTCTCTGATGACTTCCAGAACCCATGCGTCTGAAGTTACCCTGGTCCACTCGCCCAGAAATGAGGACAACCTTCCTCCTATCTGCTCTGGGCCATGGACCAGGGCCCCGTCATTGGGTAAGCGACCCTGGGGGGGGGGGGGGCAGAGGACGAACCTCCGGGCCGGCGGTCTCTGCGAAAGGAATGCTGCTTGGGGGAAAAGTTTCTTTTGAAGGAATAGGAGGCAGAGGAGCCCGACTTGCCCGGGCGATACCGACGGGCCTCCTGAAACCGGCCCTTGGAGGAACCAGGGCGAGCACTGCTTGCCTGAACCCTGACCTCCGGCAACCTTGTGCCCTTAGACGTGCCGAGCTCTGTCACAATCTTGTCCAGCTCGTCCCCAAAGAGCAGCTTGCCTTTAAAAGGCAACTTGGCTAAGCGAGATTTTGAGGCATGGTCAGCAGACCAGTGCTTAAGCCAGAGCCACCGCCAGGCAGGGACTGTCTGAGCCATACCTTTAGCTGAGGCTCTCAAGACATCATACAGCAAATCTGCCAAGTAGGCCAAGCCCGACTTCAGGGCTGGCCAGTACGCCCTCAAGGAAGGATCCGAGGGGGAAGCCCGCTGCAAAACAGTCAGGCACGCCCTGGTCACATAGGAGCCGCAAACCGAGGCTTGCAAACTCAGGGCGGCCGCCTCAAAGACCGACTTTAAGGCCGCCTCTAATCTTCTGTCCTGGGCGTCCTTCAGGGCAGTGCCACCTTCCACCGGCAGTGCCGTTTTCTTAGTCACCGCAGTGATTAAAGAATCCACCATAGGCCAGAGAAAGGCTTCCCGTTCCCCCTCCGGCAAGGATACAGACGGGACATAGCCATGGTTACTTTAAGGCTCGCTTCAGGGGAGTCCCATTGAGCCGAAACCAAAGTCTGCATGGCTTCATGGATGTGGAAGGTTCTAGGCGGGCGCTTAGTTCCCAGCATAATGGCAGAGCCAGCAGAGGCTGAGAAAGGGCCTTCCTCTGGAGAGGAAATCTTCAAAATGCTCATGGCCTGCACTAGCAGGTTGGGCAAATCCTCTGAGCGAAAAAACCGCGCTGCAGAGGGGTCATCCGCTCCATCCGAGCGAGGATCAGTCTCCTCCAAGGAATCCCCTAAGGACCGTTGGGAGAACTCAGATACGCTGTCCTCATCCACATCCGAGGAGACCGAGTCCCCAAGGGCCTGGAATTCAACACGAGGACATTTAACCTCAGAGGCCTCATCACCCTTATCAGACAGGGGAGCAGGGGCAGCGTTCTGCATAAGAAAGGCCTGATGAAGCAGCAAAACGAATTCAGGGGAGAAACCCCCTAGTCTGGGCATTTCCACCATCTGGGCCACAGCCCTAGAGGCGCTCTCAACCTGCACTCCCAAGAGCGGGGGAGAGTCACGCTGCTCATCCAAAATGGCGTCCGCCGCGACACTCCGCGAAGGAGCCGTGCGGGAAGAATGGCGCTTAAATTTCGCCACCTTTTTACCGTCGCCCACATCAAGGGCAACCATATTATTACCGTCTCCCACCTCAAGGGCGGTCCGAGAAGAAGCCGACCGAGCAGCGTGGCCGGCCATAGTAGGGAGGGAGGCCAGCGGGGGATGGGCGCCCAAGGCGGGAAACACCGCCGCACCGGATGAAAAACCGGGGAACTCACCAGACTCCGAAAAAGCGCTCAAAAAAGGCAATTCTGCCTTCGAACCCCCCGCATCCCCGCTAGATGCGCGTACGCTGTCCGGGGAGCATCTTTTACGCCTTTGCCCTCCGATGCCATTCGCCACGCGGAGACCGTTCAGGGAACCCCCTGCCCGCCAGTAAAAAGTAAAATTACCTGCTTCTTGCTCCGAGCTGCGACGACCTGATTCCATTGAGCAGCTGCAAATGAACGTCCTTTTTGAACGTGTAAAAAAAAAGTTCGTTTTTTTTTTTTAATGGAGCCAGCAGGAGGGGGGAGAAAAGGAGGGACCTGGCACCACCAGGTTTGCACTTGCTCAGGAAGAGCCCTCAACCCCAGGTACTCAACAAAACCTAAGAATTAGGCTTGGAGACCTAGCCAGAGCTGCTGCTGTGTGACCACCACCTGCTGAGATAGAGAACATACAGGAGGAGTTTCCGGCAGCACATGACCACATATAGGGAGGCAAAAGGATTGCTCTCTATCTCCACCTGCTGGTAGATGGACACAACCCACCACCACCAGTCTATGGATTGATATGCATGATTATATGGAAAGATATTTTGCTTTATATAAGGAAGGAAGAGATTCAGAGTAGCCCGGGAGGCTGTGTTCCAATCTAAAGGGAATGGGGTGATGGATATACCCAATCTGGAAAAATACTACCAAGCTGCACAACCTAAGGCAGTGTTAGAGTAGCAGGTACCCCCAACCCAACCCAAACAATCGGTGCTAGCAGAAGAAGAGGCTAGTACGTTTCAGTTGAAGTTTCTCTCCTGGCCAGCTAGCATGCTCAAACACATTCAAGAGGTCCAAAACCTGTTTACGAGGACCACTATGAACCTATGGCTCATGACACATCCCCATTTATTGAAGAATAAGATATGGGACATATGGATAAGTTTGTACCCGAGCTTGGCAATAGCTTGTTTCAAAGATGGGAAAGACATGGTCTTCTCTATTTTGGTCAATTTATAGGAGATAACCAAATTCTACATTTTGGAACGTTACAAGTTCACTATCAACTGGCAGCTAGAGATGTTATTCCCTTACCTTCAAGATAAACATTTCATTCAGGTAGAACAACTAATTGCAGGGGGTGGAGGCCTTAAGTCAGCTTTTGAAACTTTTGTGGGTGGACAAGTTGGTAGGGGTTATATATCTTTTGTTTATGGGCTCCTCAACACCTTAGATAAATGGAAGGCTACCTACAGGGGGGCATGGGAGAGGGATCAAGAGAGAATTCTATGAAGAACTGAAAAGATATCTTCTTGCAATCTCATAAATTGTCACATGCACCTCACATTATGTTGAAATCTTTTTATTGAGAAACGGCATAAGAAATACTTAGATACAATTCTCATCATGAATTACAAAACCATATGCCCTTCGAGAGGCTAACATCGTGTAAACAGCACAGTTATATAAAATTCTTCCCCTTCTCCCCTCCGCTTCCCAATACTATCCATTGTGTTCTGATGCTGTAATGATTATCAAATTAGTTAACTAAATAGAACTCTTCCAACAAATAACCTACACAATAGCAAAACCGCCAGTCCCTCCCTAATTCCCCCCCTCTGTCCTCTCCAACTTCCAAAAGGTCCTCAACAGTCAGTAAACCAGAAGATAACACAATCTGAAACATGAAAAATATTTGGACTCTATGGCAGAGACCCATTGGTCTATATATCATGTATATTGTACCCGATATAGGAGCCCCCCCATCCTATCATATTCCCGGCCAGGCCAGAAGCCTTGTCTCTTATAACCTCCAGCCTGCCCTCCAGATCCCCGACCATGAATGGCTGGTTCCTAATGACTAAAGTCCGCGGCATACTTCTATCCCCAATACCGAGGGCACCCAGTGTCAACCAAGTGCTCTAGAGAGAGCCCAGAACCCAATATTCCCTAAACCCAACCTATCCCTCCCCTCCCCCTCCGAAGCCCCCCCCCTCTAAACAAATATAACGCTATGCCTCACCCACCCTATCTCGTACTACCCAACCCCCCCCTCCCCACCCTACATGTGTGATAACTAAATGTTCAAAATGTAACTTCTTCCTTTCGGGGGTAATGTCATCCACAATGGCTCCCACATTTCCCGAAACCTGGTTCCCGGGATACTGTCCATTTTCTGAACTCCACACCTATCTAGTCTCATTTGTTGGATTAATTGCGTTCTCCACAGCAGAATATTAGGGCCCTGTGACGTTAGCCAGGAAGTCAAGATAGTGTTGATCCCAAAATAAATGGCCAAAGGCATAAATCTCTTAAATCCCACTGGAGGTCGTGTCGTAAATTTAAGACTATTAAATAACATCAAGGGGTCACAGATCAGAGTACATCCCCACCACGAGTCTATAGTCCTAAGCACTGCCATCCAGAAGCTCTTCACTTGCGGGCAGAGCCAAAACATATGCCCTAAGGTAGCCATGGCCCTTCCACACTTTGGGCATGCTCCTGAGCTAGAAATCTTTGCTTTACACGCGCGACGTGGAGAGATGTGTAATCTTAATAGGAGTCTATATAGTTTTTCACGCTGTATTACCGACAAACACCGCTTATATAAACCTTTTAGGTATGCTTTACACACCTCCTCTGTTACCTCACAGTTTAAATCTTTTGACCAGTCTGCTGCCAAAGACGCACAGTGGAGCTCCGTGGTCGTATCCTTTAACTGCTGATGATGAAATTTTAAAGGCACACACAGCTGAGCTCCCAACGTATAAGCCTCAGAAAGAATATCAGTGACATCCTCCGTCAAGTCCGTCCAGGTTAGAGTCTTGACATAATGTCTTAATTGGAGGTAAGCAAAAAATTGTCCCGCTGGAATCCCATACTGTTGTTGCAAATGAACAAAGAGGCGAACCTGTCCTTCCTCATTTATGACATGCACCAAGTATATAATACCCCTCTTTTCCCATAGCTTGAATACGCTAACTCCCTGGCCCGGTGGGAAATCTGGATTATTACAAATAGAAAGATACGGCGTGGCTTTAGCGGATAACTGATGACGACGACACAACCATCTCCAAGTCGCCCTTAAAGAGCCCAGCAATGGATGGCGTTTCAAAGCATCCCTCGGCAGTCTACCCCCTGAGTGCAACAAATGGCTAAAGTGGATCCCCGGGAAAAGTGAAGTCTCCACGGCTGTCAAAGAGAAGTCCGAGGAGCCTCTGAACCAGTCGTTTATGTGCCTCATGGAACACGCCGCTGTTAACGACCGAAGATCTAAAAGTCCCATACCACCATATTCTCTAGGGGTGGAGATCATCGACAGCTTGAGCCTTGGGCGTTTCCCTCTCCACAGGTATGTTTGCAACATCTTCCCCAGCCTCCTCTCACCCCTCCTTTTAAGAAACAGAGGGAGTTGTTGAAAAACGTATACCCACTTCGGTACAACCATCATATTGAACAGCGCTATCCTTCCCCATAGCGATAAAGGCAACGCTTGCCACACCGTCAACTGCTTTTCCGTCATCTCCAAGAGCACCTTAACATTACGTTCGTATAGTGAAGCTAAGTCTCTAGGGATAAATATCCCCAAATATTTTAACGCTTCAGCTTCCCATCGGAGCGGAAATTGACCGTCCCATGCCTGCATCACCTCGTCTTCCAACGCCAGCGCACACGATTTTTGAAGGTTAAGTGAGAACCCAGACAATGCACCATATTGCGCCATCTTCGTTAAAACATGCTCTAGGGAAGACTGAGGCTCCGCAAGCAGCAGCATGATGTCATCCGCATACGCCAGTGCTCTAAGCTCCTCCCCGCCAACATTAACACCCTGGATCTCTGGTATCTTGTTGATGAGCAGCAACAAGGGTTCCAAGGAAAGGTCAAATAAAAGTGGTGATAAGGGACAACCCTGCCGTGTGCCACGTTGCACTGCAAACGATGCTGACCGACTCCCATTTGCCACAACCTGCGCCCTCATGCCAGAATAAAGCGCCTGTATAGCCCTCAGAAACCCTTTAGGGAATCCCACCCATTCTAAGACATGAAACAAGTACCCCCAGTCTACCTGATCGAAAGCTTTAGCAGCGTCCAAACTGGCCACTAACAAAGGTGACTGAGTGTACTTGCTATGTGCCATAGCCAGTAAAATTCTACGGACGTGTATAACCGACTGCCTACGAGGAATAAACCCCACCTGCGCGGCACCAACCACCTCTGTGATCAACTTAGCCAATCTAGTGGCCATCATCTTCGAGAGGAGTTTAATGTCCACATTGATCAGAGAGATCGGTCTATACGAGGCTGGATCATCTGAGGGTCTGCCCGGCTTTAGTATAAGCGAGATAAGAGCCGTGTTTTCCCTACCTGGGATTGCACCCGCCTGTATAATCGCCTGTAAGTAATCAAGCAACGCGCCTCCAACATGAGCCTGCATCAGTTTGAAGAATTCTCCCGAAAAACCATCTTCTCCAGGCGCAGTATGAGGTCGCAATCCTTTAATTGCTCTCTGCAGCTCTCTCATCTGAAACGGCATATCCAACTCTGCCACCGCCTGCGCTGACAATTGGGGCATCCCCGCCCGAGCCAAGAATTCCTTCACTTTATCTTTATCTACCGGCTCTCCCTCCCTATAGACAGTCTGAAAATGCTCCTGCAATATCTGAAGTAATCGCTCAGGTCGGTTTACCACCACTCCCGTGGCATCTCTCAGGGCCGTGATAGTCCGGGAGCCCCCCTTGGTCTTAACCAAGCGTGCCAGCAATCCACCTGTGCGATTCCCAAATCTGTGGAAACGATACTTTTGATATAGCCATCCACGCTGTGTGTGCTCATGCAGTAAAGTATTAATAGACACCTGCAGTGCCACATATGCGTCTTTGTTAGCTTGAGTCGGAAATTGAAGACTTAAAAGCTTGGCCTTTCTCAATTGCCCCTGTAAATTTATGAGGCTAGCTGTGACCTTCTTACGCCGAGCAGCCATATAGGATATTATCTCGCCTCGCAAAACAGCCTTAGCCGCGCACCAAAACAATTGAGGGTTAGTTTTGTGCTGCTCATTGTGGGAAACGTACTCCCCCCACCGCCCCCTCACAAACTCCTGAAACTCTGTGTCCCTAACCAGGTAACCCGGGAATCGCCAGTTCAGAACAGGTCTAAAGTTACCAGGCGATTCCAATTCTACCCAAACAGGGGCATGATCTGCAACCACCACTTCCTCCAAGTGAGATTCCAAAACAAAGGGAAAAAGCGATGACGATGTAAAAATATAATCCAGTCTTGCCCAAGATCCATGAGCCCGAGACCTGTGAGAGAAGTCTCGCTCCCCAGGATGTAGGACCCTCCAGGCATCCACTAAATCTAGTGTAGCCGCAAACTCCTGCAATACCCCCCGCTCCGGTCCTCCCACATTCCCGGAGCTGCGAGCACCTGTACAGTCCAGTTCGGGATCAAGCAGAGTGTTCATGTCCCCCGTAAGGATAAGGTTTTTACCCTGATATGGTAGCAGGGCCCTTAATAACTCCGGGAAGAATTTCTTATCATAGGGGGTTGGGGCATATGTGGTCAGTAGATACACTTCCCTGCCTTGCAACCACAACTTTAGTAAAATATATCTACCCATGGGATCCTGCAATAATACCTCCGATGTTACTACCAACTTCTTGTGAAATAAGATAGCCACACCGCTCCTTCTACCTCCCGATGATACAGAGTGAACTTGCCCCACCCAGGATCTGCACAGCTTGGCATGTTCTTCCCTAGACAGTCTGGTTTCTTGAAGACAGGCTATGTCCGCCTTAAGGCGCTTTAAATGAGACAGTATTTTAGTTCTTTTGGTCGGAGATGTGATGCCCCCCACATTCCAGGTGACTATTTTACAGTTAGACATCCCAGCCCATGAAGTGCTAGATAGCCACAACCATTCATTTCGGTGAATCCAGGGGCCCAGCCTCCCCCCGGCTCCCATCCAAAGAACATATTCAAGCCCGTTGGTAACCTAAAACTGACACAACGACCAGCCTGTACAACTTCCCCCTTAGAAGCACAACACACACATGTTCCTGTACCCACCCCCAACCCCCACAAAATGACTCCCCATATCCATAGTACAGTAATACCTTTACATTCATCCCCGTAGCCCCCCCTCCAGCCAACCCCCCCGCCCAGCAACGTCCTTCCCATGCCCCCTCCCCCCTCCTCCCACCCTCCCTCCTCCCCCCAAACCCCCATGACTACCACCCATAACTGGAGTGAGATACTCATCCAGAAGAGTCACAAAATGCTGAAGTCCCCGCCCCATCACCCGCCATACTAGATCCCTCAGATCCCCGTTCGCTCAAGAACTGTTCATAGTTCATGCAGGTGAGCTCCCATTAGTTGCGAATACTTATCGTTCGTGCACATTACTGCCAAAATTGTCAAGGCACTCCCAGTTCATCTCTTAATTGCATCCTCCGGTGCAGCCACCTTCCCAGTACGATTGAGAAACTCCGTTGCTCCCTGCACCGAATCAAATGAGGACCACGTGCCTTCATGCAACACCTTTAATGTGGCAGGGTAAAGCAGCATAAATCTGATTTTCTTTTCCACCAGAGAGGTGCAGAGAGGGTGGAAGCGGCGTCTCCTCTCCTGCACCCCCGCTGAGTAGTCCTGAAAAATACGGATCTGCATACCATCGTACCTCAATGTGTCTCTTTTAGCCCTGTATCCAAGCAATATCTCTTCTTTGTGGGAGTAGTTGTGAATCTTAATAATCACAACGCGTGGCTTTGGACTCTCCTGCTTCAGTCGGCCCAGCCTGTGCGCTCTCTCAATGCACTGTGGACCGTAACTATCTGACAGGGCAAATTCTTTAATGAGCCACTGCTCTAACAGGAAACTCAAGTTCTTCTCTGGTAGCTTTTCTGGCAAACCCACAATTCTTAAATTACTCCTGCGAGCACGGTTCTCTAAATCCTCTATCTTGTCTTGCTGTGTCTGCAGTTTCTCTTTCAATTGGACGAGTTCCGGCGCCACGCGGGTCCAGGTGTCTTCCATGTCAGAGACTCTCCGCTCCACCTCTGTCAGCCGCTTGTTAGATTCTAGCAGCATGGTATCCAGCTTTTCAAATCGCCCATTCAGCTCTGTAAATCTCGGCTCCAGCGCTGCTCCCATTGCGGCTGTAATCTGCTCCATTTGTTTAGCCGAGAATTCATCTCCCTCACACGCGGCGCCGCTCGCCATCTTGGAGTCTCCTCCCGCCAACGCGATCTTCTCCCTCTCCGCTTTCACAGTCTTTTTTGAGCTCCCTGCAGGCATCGATATCATATATTTGTCCATACGCTGTTCCCACAGCGCATCGGAAGAAAAACTGCTTCGCTACAGGCAGCAATCAGTCACAATTGGCAGTAAACGGAGCGGGGACCTCGGAGCGAAACAACACTGCACCCTTCACTCACAACGCATCACGTGACTCTCCGCACCTCACATTATTGAGAACGGTCTTAAGGTACTGGTGAGATGACATTACTCTCTATCTAGACTGCAAGCCATTATGAGGAAAGGGGATGGTTTTTGTTGGAGAGGGTGTAGCTGGAGGGGGACATATAGTCGCGTCTGGTGGGAATGTCCTAAGGTCCAGATATTATGGAAGGAGGTATCTGCATATGGACAACAGTTACTCGAGACTCATATAGCGTGTACTATGGAAAATGCCCTACTAAGTAGGAGAGTGGAAGGGATAACAGGAGCTATGGATAAATTAATGCTATTGGTTTTTAGAACAGCTTGACTGTTGATTACTTCACATTGACATACACAGGACATACCAACTATAGAGATGGTTAAAAACAGACTGTACATTATATGCAAATGATATAGACTGTCTGCCTTAAAATCTATTAAATGGAAATATTATCAAGAAATGTGGGGAAGATTTTGCCAGTTGGAAAGACATTCTTTGAGTTTTGGGGAATAGGGGGAAGGGGGGTGATAAGGGATGCGAAGGTCTGTTTTTAGTTTTTCATTATTGACTGTTTTTTTCTACTTACCCATTTTATTTTGAATGATTTTCTGTTTCTGTTATTGTTTCTTTTTATGTGAACTATTACATATGTTTGTTGTAAACAACCTACAAGTATATTGATAGGTGTATATTTAAAAAGATTTTATAAAATGAAATGAAAAAATAATTAAACTTTGATGTAGGGTGTTGTGACAGAACAATGTGTTTTAAGCCTGTTAAAAAAAAGACTGCCTTTATTAAATCTTGAGGTGCATTTCTCTATTTTGGCCAGGAGGAGGTGCCTGTTATGTTTTAAGCTATTACAGATAAGTGAATGATTGCTCTTTAGTTAACACAGGTAATAGGAAGTGCCTTGCAGGGATGAAGCCAGCTTTTTTCAAATGTTTTTGTTCTTGGTTCTGATTGGCCTGGAGTTTGAAATTACCCAGCAGTTGCTGGCTGTTGCTTGTTTCAGCCCGGGAGAAAAGAGAAAGCTCTTTGCTGAAGCCCTGTAAAAAACAGCTATATTTAATAACTGGTCAGCAGCTATACCTCCTGATCTCCCCAGGTACTTTTTAGAAAGTAAACAAATGTTTAGCTTCTGATACAAATTATCCATATTTCAGTTACCTGTTATTGTTTGATGATTGCACATTTTTGTTTTTTGTTCAATATATTTTTAAGACAATGAACAGTTGTTTCTCTGTTTGTCTGGATTGATAAAGAATCTTGGTGGTTTATGTGTTGGGTCTGTGAGTGCTTTCTGGGAATTGTGGGACCACTGGGAGTGTGGCCCCAGTAATCTAGAAATCACTGGAGATATTTTGAGAGTGGGAGACTTGCCCAGAGGCAGTTGTGACCCAGCCAGTGGGAGGAGGGTGCTAGTATAGATCACAAGCAGCAGGTGCAGGCAGACCTGAGCTGTACTGGGGATAAAGTGGCTGCGGGATAACCCCACGTGGGTGGCTAGGCGTTTCGTGATAGATATCCCATTTGCTGTTCTAGGCATTGGTCACATTCAAGGATGTTGCTGCTTATTTCTTGGAAGTGGACTAAGACATTCTGGTTGATTGGCAGAAGGAGCTTTACAAGAAGATCGTCAAGAAGATTCATGACATCCTCATGTCACCAGGATGACCGTAGCAGGACCAACACTTGGTCATTATTGGGGGTGGCAGTTCATTATGTAAAAAATATACACTTTCTTAATTTTTTCTGTTAGGAGATGCTGTCGGTTATTTTGTTTGACGTTAATAACCCATCTCCTGTGATCTAAAAATGCAAAGCCCATTAAATCTAAACCATTTACTTACTGTTGGTGGAGTCATTTGGGGGTTTTTTCCACTCCCACTCAGATTGTTGAATTAAATATTTCTCATCTTCATTTTTAATCTTGAATATAACATCAGGATTAAGAATTGAATAACCTGTTGATAAGAAGTAGGAAAATTACATTTAAATTGTATTTGTAGAATCCCTCGGGAGGTTCCCTCTGCTTCATGTTTTGATGGAGCAGTGCGTGATGTGTGCATGGAGGTCTGTGTATAGTGTAAGCCCCCAGGGATGCTCTCTGATGTGCAGTGGCCCTCTAGTGGCTGCTGCCCAGCCTCACTAGTCCTTTAGCTTCAGGGAACCACCTTGAGACCAGACTTCTCTCCGTGTCTGTTGACTCGGGCCTCTATGTTTGGTCCTCTCTTTTCCCTCAGGGTGACCTCTTCATTAACCTGCAGTCCTGGCCCAGCCTCCCCGCTGTATCTCCTGGTAACCGACCCACCTTACCAGTTCTTCTGGTGGGGCCCCCGGGTCACCCTTCTCTGGAAGGTAGCACAGCTTCCTCTGCTTGCCAAAAATATGCAAATTAGCTGGTTGCATGTAAATTCAGTTTATTAGAGCTTGGTTACAATCTTTTGGGAACCTGGCTTTCCAACTCTTATTCTTGGACTGCGATTCACCCCCCTGAGACCATTTACTGGGGGGACATCTGGGTCTCAGGGTATAACAGCCACCTCCCCTGGATAGGACACACTTTATTCACCTTAACCTTACAGTCCTATCCTCCACCCCACGGCTGTTTGTTCTTTTTAAACACTTCACAGTTCCAACCACAATATTTTGGGGACTTCTAACCCCAGGCTTTTGCAGCCTGCTTTACCTTGCCCGTACTAGGGACACACAGTCCTTTGAACACACAGTTCACCTTCTCAGCACCAGGATCACACAGTCCAGGCTTCCGGCCTCCAGGCTCCCATCTTCTCTCCCTCGGGCAAAACTCTTCCTGTGCTGAAAGGAAGTTATTTATGAGGTGTCCAATTAACCTCTCCACCTCTTGAGACCTCGCCCCTCTGGTTCCAGAAAGATCTGGCCTAGAAGACTCTTCTCACTCTTCCAGCTATCTCTCTGGAGCTCCCTCTACTGGCCAGAATGGGCATTTCCCTGGTTTACCTAGGAGAGCGCCCTCTGGTGGCCTCCTCCTGTAAGGGCAGACACTGTGGTTATCACAATAGATATCTTGAGACGTGTGTATTTGTCTGACAAAGCTTGGAGAGAAGAGGCAGCAGTGGCCCAACACTTGATTAAGATTATATCATAGAGGTTTTCTGGTAAAGAGATTTTCTCTTCATAGCTCTCCTAGGTGGAGGAATTGCAGGTGCCAGTCTTCTGGTTACCATTTAAAGAGGTTACATATTGTACAATATAGTTAACTAGTGTGCAACTGATAAGTCAAGACACGATGCAGAAGTCTCAAAAGAAATTGTAGAGAAATGGTAAAATTATGTATCATACCTGATCATTTTCTTTCCATTAATCATAGCCGATCAATCCATAGACTGGTGGGTTGTGTCCATCTACCAGCAGGTGGAGATAGAGAGCAATCTTTTGCCTCCCTATATGTGGTCATGTGCTGCCGGAAACTCCTCAGTATGTCGATATAAAAGCTCCATCCGCAGGACTCAGCACATAGAGAATTACACCCACAAAGGGACACTCCTTCCAGCCCACCACCGCCGGAGCGGGGGAGGGGAATCCGTCCAGCTCATCCCCGCGAAGTGGGGGAGGGACACCACACCCGCCGATGCGGGGGGATCTGGCTTATCCTGCTACCGCAACCACAGGAGGAGCTGGCTGACCCTAACACCGCCGAAGCGGGAGGGATACAAAGCTACCCTACTACCGCACGAAGTGGAAGGGAGCACCGGCATAACTTGGTTATCAATCCAGCCACCGTCGAAACGGGGGGAGAGGAATGCAGCAGCACACTGTAACACGAAATCGTCTCAACTCCAGGAAAAAATCCAAGTGGAAGAACTTGAACACGAAGTCCTCCTGAACAGGAACTGAAGACTAAACTTGAACCTGAAATATAACCAGAATACAAACAGTACAGATATCTGGGAGGGGCTATGGATTGATCGGCTATGATTAATGGAAAGAAAATTATCAGGTATGATACATAATTTTACCTTCCATATCATCAAGCCGATCAATCCATAGACTGGTGGGATGTACCAAAGCAGTACTCACCCAGGGCGGGACATGGAAATCCCAGAACGCAAAACTGAAGCTCCAAACTGGGCCTCGGCCTGAGCAGCCACATCCAAGCTGTAATGTCTTGAGAAGGTATGAGCCGACGCCCAAGTTGCCGCTTTACAAATCTATTCCAAGGAGACGGACCTGGACTCTGCCATTGTGGCCGCCTGTGCTCTAGTTGAATGAGCCTTCAGCTGGATAGGCGGCACCTTCCCTGTGGCCACATAAGCCGCCGCAATCGTCTCCTTGACCCAAAGTGCCACAGTAGGCTTAGATGCCTGCAGACCCCTATGAGGGCCTGCAAACAGCACGAACAGGTGATCCGATTTCCGGAAATCATTGGTCACTTCCAAGTATCTGATGATGACTTGTCTAACATCCAGACATTTGAGAGCAGGGTACTCCTCTGGGTAATCCTCCCTATGAAAGGAGGGTAGACAAAGCTGCTGATTCACATGGAAGCGAGAAACAATCATGGGCAGGAAGGAAGGCACTGGGCGAAGCGACACTCCTGCCTCAGTGAACCGCAGGTACGGATCTGTACACGAGAGCGCCTGGAGCTCAGAAACTCTTCTGGCTGAAGTGATAGCCACCAAAAAGACCGCTTTCAACGTCAGGTCTTTCAGCGATGCCCTCGACAAGGGCTCAAAGGGCGGCTTCTGCAAGGCCCGTAGCACCAGGTTGAGATTCCACGTAGGCACCATCGAGTGCAGAGGAGGGCGCAGGTGATTAACTCCTTTGAGAAAGCGCACCACATCTGGCTGCGACGCCAGGGAAGCACCCTTCAGACGGCTTCTGAAGCAAGCCAAAGCCGCTATCTGGACTTTAAGCGAACTGAGCAACAGGCCTTTCTCCAGACCTTCTTGGAGGAGCGCCAACACTGAAGATATTGGAGCAGTGAAGGGCGATAGAGAGCCTGCCTTGCACCACGATGCATAGAGCGCTTCCTCGCTCTCAGCATAGTGGCGATGACCTTGTCTGAGAAGCCCTTCTTCCTCAGCTGCTTCCGCTCAAGAGGCAGGCCGTAAGACCAAAGGGGGAGGGATCCTCCATCACCACGGGACCCTGATGCAAGAGGCCCCGCTGCGCAGGCAGCCTCAGAGGGCTGTCCACTGAGAGCCTGATCAAGTCCGCATACCAGGGACGTCTGGGCCAATCCAGACCTACCAGGATTACCCGGCCCGGATGCTTTGCCACCCGGCCTAGAACCCTGCCCATCATGGGCCAGGGCGGGAACACATAGAGAAGCTCCTGTGCCGGCCACTGCTGGAGAAGAGCATTGACTCCCAGAGATCGAGGGTCCCGTCCTCTGCTGAAAAAACGTGGCACTTGGCAATTGGCCGAGGACGCCATCAGATCCAGGCTCGGCTGGCCCCACCGCTTTGTGATGTCCAAGAACGCCCGAGCAGACAGCTGCCACTCTCCGGGATCCAAGGTATGGCGACTGAGAAAGTCCGCCTTGACATTCATGACTCCTGCAATGTGGGCTGCCGACAGCTGTTCCAGATTCGCTTCCGCCCACAGGCATAGCTTCATGGCCTCCTTGGCCAGAGGGGCGCTCCTGGTACCTCCCTGGCAATTGACATAGGCCACAGCCGTGGCACTGTCCGACAGGACCCGTACTGGCCTCAGCACCAGGACCGGGAGAAACTCTAGAAGTGCCAACCGAATGGCTCGGAGCTCCAGGAGGTTGATAGACCACTTCGCCTCTGCAGGAGACCAGAGCCCCTGTGCTGTCCTTCCCATGCAGTGGGCTCCCCAGCCCGTCAAACAGGCCTCAGCCACCAACTCAGCGCCTTGCGCACCGCTGGATCCAAGGGAAGGCGTACAGCGTAATCCTCCGACACTGGAGTCCACCGCCGCAGAAGGGAGTGCTGTAGTGGTCTCATATGGGCCCTGGCCCAGGGCACTACCTCCATCGTGACCGTCATGGAGCCCAACAGCTGCACATAGTCCCAAGCCCGAAGAGTAGAGGCTGCTAGGAACTGGTCCACCTGAGCCTGAAGATTGACGCTCCGGTTCTCTGGCAGGAACACTCTGCCCACTTGTGTGTCGAATCGAACTCCCAGATACTCCAGGGACTGTCGGGTGCAGCTGACTTTTCTCCCAGTTGATGATCCATCCCAGGGAGCTCAGAAGAGTAATCACCCTATCCGTAGCCTTCCCACACTCTGCATAAGAGGGGGCTCGAATCAACCAGTCATCCAGATAGGGATGGACTTGCACTCCTTCCATGCGGAGGTAAGCCGCGATGACCACCATCACTTTGGAGAAGGTCCGCAGAGCAGTAGCCAACCCGAACGGGAGGGCTCTGAACTGGAAGTGTCGGCCCAGGACTGCAAAGCGCAGGAAGCACTGATGAGGCGGCCAGATGGGAATATGTAAGTAAGCTTCCTTGATGTCCAAGGATGCCAGGAATTCTCCTTTTTTCACCGCAGCTATTACGGAGCAGAGAGTCTCCATCCGGAAGTGCAGTATTTTCAAGGCCCGATTGACTCCCTTGAAGTCGAGAATAGGCCGAGCAGAACCTCCTTTCTTTGGCACCACAAAGTAAATGGAGTTACGTCCCTTGCCAAGTTGATCTACTGGCACCGGGACCACCGCGCCCAGGCGGATCAGGTTGTCCAAAGTCTGCTGCACAGCAGCTGCTTTGACCGGAGACTTGCAGGGGGAGTTCACAAACCTGTCTCTCAAGGGCCGGCAGAACTCCAGCTTGTAGCCGTCTCTGATGACTTCCAGAACCCAAGCGTCTGAAGTTACCCTGGTCCACTCGCCCAGAAATGAAGACAACCTTCCTCCTATCTGCTCTGGGCCATGGACCAGGGCCCCATCATTGGGTACGAGGCCCTGGGGGAGGGCTGGAGGACGAACCTCCGGGACGGCGGTCTCTGCGAAAGGAATGCTGCTTGGGGGAGAAGTTCCGTTTGAAGGAAGAGGAGGCAGAGGAGCCCGACTTGCCCGGGCGATACCGACAGGCTTCCTGAAATTGGCCCTTGGAGGAACCAGGGCGAGCACTGCTGGCCCGAGCCCTGACCTCCGGCAACCTCTTGCCCTTACCCTTAGACGTGCCGAGCTCCGTCACAATCTTGTCCAGCTCGTCCCCAAAGAGCAGCCTGCCTTTGAAAGGCAACTTGGCTAGGCCAGATTTTGAGGCATGGTCAGCAGACCAGTTCTTAAGCCAGAGCCACTGCCAAGCAGAGACTGTCTGAGCCATACCTTTAGCCGAGGCTCTCAAGATATCATACAGCAAGTCTGCCAAGTAGGCCAAGCCCGACTCCAGGAAGAATCCGAGGGGGAAGCCCGCTGCAAAACAGTCAGGCACGCCCTGGCCACATAGGAGCCGCAAACCGAGGCTTGCAGACTCAGGGCGGCCGCCTCAAAGGCCAACTTTAAGGCCGCCTCCAATTTCCTGTCCTGAGCGTCCTTCAGGGCAGTGCCACCTTCCACCGGCAGCGCCGTTTTCTTAGTCACCGCAGTGACTAAAGAATCCACCATAGGCCAGAGAAAGGCTTCCTGTTCCCCCTCCGGCAAGGATACAGACGGGACATAGCTCTGGCTACTTTAAGGCTCGCTTCAGGGGAATCCCATTGAGCCGAAATTAAAGTCTGCATGGCTTCATGAACGTGGAAGGTTCTAGGCGGGCGCTTAGTTCCCAGCATAATGGCAGAGCCAGAAGAGGCTGAAAGAGGGCCTTCCTCCGGAGAGGAAATCTTCAAAATGCTCATGGCCTGCACTAACAGGTTGGGCAAATCCGCTGAGCGAAAAAGCCGTGCTGCAGAGGGGTCATCCGCTCCATCCGAGCGGGGATCAGTCTCCTCCAAAGAATCCCCAAAGGACCTCTGGGAGAACTCAATACGCTGCCCTCATCCACATCAGAGGAGACCGAGTCCCCTATGGCCTGGAGATCCACCCGAGGGCGCTTGATCATGGAGGCCTCATCACCATTATCAGACAGGGGAGCAGGGGCAGCGTTTTGCATAAGAAAAGCCTGATGCAGCAGCAAAATGAACTCAGGGGAGAAACCCCCCAGTCTGTGCACTTCTGCAGCCTGGGCCACGGCCCTAGAGGCACTCTCAACCTGCACTCCCAAGAGCGGGGGAGAGGCACGCTGCGCATCCACAATGGCGTCCGGCGCGACACTCCGCGAAGGAGCCACGCGGGAAGAATGGCGCTTTAATTTCGCCGCCTTCTACCGTCGCCCGAGTCAAGGGCGACCATAGGATTAACGTCTCCCACCTCGAGGGCGGCCCAAGAAGAAGCCGTCCGAGCAGCGTGGCCGGCCACGACCGTGAGGGCGGCCAGGGGGATGGGCGCTTAAGGCGGGAAAAACCGCCACACCGGAGGAAAAACTGGGGAACTCTCCCGACTCCAAAAAAGCGCCCAAAAAAGGCCTTTGAACCCCCCCGCTTCCCCGCTAGACGTGTGCACGCGGTCCGGGATGCGTCTTTTCGCGCCCTTGCCCTCCGACGCCATAAGCCATGAGGAGATCGTTCGGGGAACCCCCTGCCCGCTATAAAAGGTAAAATTACCTGCTTCTTGCTCCAAGCTGCAACGATTTGGTGTCCCAGTGAGCAGCTGAAATAAACGCTGAAATAAACGCCCTTTTTGGAGTTTAAAATTTATTTATTTATTTTAACGGAGCCAGCGGGAGGGGGAGAAAAGGAGGGACCTGGCACCACCAGGTTTGCACTTGCTCAGGAAGAGCCCTCAACCCCAGGTACTCAACAAAACCTAAAAATTAGGCTTGGAGACCTAGCCAGAGCTGCTGCTGTGTGTGACTACCACCTGCTGAGATACAGAACATACTGAAGATTTTCCGGCTGCACATGACCACATATAGGGAGGCAAAAGATTGCTCTCTATCTCCATCTGCTGGAAGATGGACACAACCCACCAGTCTATGGATTGATCAGCATAATGATATGGAATATGGGGTTAATCATTTCAACATATAACTTAGCTAGTGTAGAAAAGAAACAGCTTCTGACCTTGTGAGTACTGAATGTTTTAGATAAAGTTCTGCCCAGCTAGTGAAAACCTCCCAACAGTCTAAAATTGTAACATGTTCACTGCTTCATGCATAGCTGCACGTAGAAAGTGTAAAAAAGGTATATAAAGACAGAAGGAATTGTATAAGTCAGACAACTTCATGAGGGTATGCTGGATGTTGTCTCCTTGCAAGTAATAAACTGCTTTAAGCCAAACTTGGTGTTGTGGTATTCGTGAGTATAATTGTTAAAATTCTTTTAACAGAAATCTCTCTCTGGTCTTCTGTATAGGAATGGGAGCGACTACAGCTGGTGTTGTGTGAAGTCTCTAGTTTAAGGTCTACATCTTATCTTACAACCGGTAAGCCTCACTTCGGTTATTGGAAAAGTAATGGAAGCGATGCTGAAGGAAAGGATAGTGAATTTCCTGGAAGCAAATAAGTTGCAAGATTCGAGACAACATGGTTTCACCAAAGGGAAATCGTGCCAAACGAATCTCATTGGGTTCTTTGATTGGGTGACAGGAGAATTGAATCAGGGACGAGCTATGGACGTAATCTACTTAGATTTCAGCAAAGCTTTTGACACGGTTCCCCACAGGAGGCTCTTAAATAAACTGGATGGGCTGAAGATAGGACCTGAAGTGGTGAACTGGATTAGGAACTGGTTGACGGACAACCGCCAGAGGGTGGTGGTGAATGGAATTCGCCTCAGGGATCGGTGCTGGGGCCGATTCTGTTCAATATATTTGTGAGTGACATTGCCGAAGGGTTAGAAGGTAAAGTTTGCCTATTTGCGGATGATACTAAGATCTGTAACAGAGTGGACACCCGGGAGGGAGTAGAAAACATGAAAAAGGATCTGAGGAAGCTAGAAGAATGGTTTAAGGTTTGGCAATTAAAATTCAATGCGAAGAAATGCAAAGTGATGCACTTAGGGAATAGAAATCCACGGGAGACGTATGTGTTAGGCGGGGAGAGTCTAATAGGTACGGGCGGAGAGAGGGATCTTGGGGTGATAGTATCTGAGGATTTGAAGGCGACGAAACAGTGTGACAAAGCGGTGGCCGTAGCTAGAAGGTTGTTAGGCTGTATAGAGAGAGGTGTGACCAGCAGAAGAAAGGGGGTGTTGATGCCCCTGTATAAGTCGTTGGTGAGGCCCCACCTGGAGTATTGTGTTCAGTTTTGGAGGCCGTATCTTGTTAAGGATGTAAAAAGAATTGATGCGGTGCAAAGAAAAGCTACGAGAATGGTATGGGATTTGCGTTACAAAACGTATGAGGAGAAACTTGCTGAACTAAACATGTATACTCTGGAGGAAAGGAGAAACAGGGGTTATATGATACAGACGTTCAAATATTTGAAAGGTATTAATCCGCAAACGAACCTTTTCCGGAGATGGGAATATGGTAGAACTAGAGGACATGAAATGAGATTGAAGGGGGGCAGACTCAAGAAAAATGTCAGGAAGTATTTTTTCACAGAGAGAGTAGTGGATGCTTGGAATGCCCTCCCGCGGGAGGTGGTGGAAATGAAAACAGTAAAGGAATTCAAACATGCGTGGGATAAGCATAAAGGAATCCTGTGCCGAAGGAATGGATCCTCAGGAGCTTAGTCAAGATCGGGAGGCGGGGCTGGTGGTAGGGAGGCGGGGATAGTGCTGGGAAGACTTATACGGTCTGTGCCAGAGCCGGTGGAGGGAAGCGGGACTGGTGGTTGGGAGGCGGGGATAATGCTGGGCAGACTTATACGGTACGGTCTGTGCCAGAACCGGTGGTTGGGAGGCGGGGCTGGTGGTTGGGAGGCGAGGATAGAGCTGGGCAGACTTATACAGTCTGTGCCAGAGCCGGTGGTTGGGAGGCGGGGCTGGTGGTTGGGAGGCGGGGATAGTGCTGGGCAGACTTATACGGTCTGTGCCCTGAAGAGCAAGGTACAAATCAAAGTAGGGTATACACAAAAAGTAGCACATATGAGTTATCTTGTTGGGCAGACTGGATGGACCGTGCAGGTCTTTTTCTGCCGTCATCTACTATGTTACTATGTTACAACAGAGAGCAGCATCTTTTGCAGATCTTGTAGCAGTGGAGTCTTTCACAGGCTTGTATTGAATATGGGATGGTATCAGAAGCCAGGATCTAAATTTCAGGTGCCCATGGTATCTAGTTCCTGTGATGTTTATGTGCTTGTGTGGTAGATGACAGAAAACATATATTTACCTCGAGAGATGAGGATGTCATGAATCTCCTTGATGACCTTCTTGTACAGCTCCTTCTGCCATTCTCCCAGAAGGTCCCAGTCCGCTTCCAAGAAAGAAGCAGCAACATCCTTGAATGTGACCAATGCCTAGAACAGCAAACAGGACACCCTACATCAAAGTGTTATTATTTCTTCATTTCATTTTAATAAATATACACCTATCAACATACTTCTAGATTGTTTACAACAAACATATGTAATAGTTCATATAAAAAGAAATAATACAAACAGAAAATCATTCAAAATAAAACTGTTAAGCAGAAGAAAAACAGTGAAGGCTTTGTTTCAAAAATATAAAAATAATGCTACTCCCACCGCAACTTCAAGGGTAAACTGTTCCAGCTGTGTACATCATAGTGAAAACACACACTGTCTCATGGAAGTTATATAAACCACAGCACTGCTAAGGATGGATGAAAGGAGAGGCAGCAGCAGCTGAACAGGTAGGGGAGAGACAAGCTGGTTGAATACTGTCTAAAGGCAGGAAAGTGGAGAGTGCTGGGATCAGCCCTGAGGAAAAGAGAGCAAGTGTAGTTTATTTGCAGTTCAGTGAGAAACAAACATAAAATAAAAGCATAAAATATACCAAATAATCTTAAGGCCCTTTATATTAATTTAGGCACCCCTACTCTCTTAGCGTGTTTGAATAACTAAACAACTCACCACTACTAAGATGCAGACAGTGGTCTAGTAGCAAGATGGGTGCTATGGTAAAATTATGTATCATACCTGATAATTTTCTTTCCATTAATCATAGCTGATCAATCCATAGACTGGTGGGTTGTGTCCATCTACCAGCAGGTGGAGATAGAGAGCAATCCTTTTGCCTCCCTATATGTGGTCATGTGCTGCCGGAAACTCCTCAGTATGTCGATATCCAAGCTCCATCCGCAGGACTCAGCACTTAGAGAATTACACCCACGAAGGGACACTCTGCCTAGCTCACCACCGCCGAAACGGGGGAGGGGAATTAACCCAGCTCATCCCCACACAAGTGGGGGAGGGGAATCCGTCCAGCTCATCCCCGCGGAGCGGGGGAGGGACACCACCCCGCCGATGCGGGGGGATCTGGCTTATCCTGCAACCGCAACCGCGGGAGGAGCTGACTGACCCTAACACCGCCGAAGCGGGAAGGGTACAAAGCTGCCCTACAGCCGCACGAAGCGGGAGGGAGCGCCGGCAGAATTTATGTCTCAATCCAGCCCCGTAAAACGGACGGGAGAGGAATGCAGCAGCTCACTGTAACACAAACTCGTCTCAACTCTTGAAGAATCCAATTGGAAAACTTGAACACGAAGTCCTCCTGAAGGAACTGAAGACTAAACTTGAACCTGAAATGCAACCAGAATATAAACAGTACAGATATCTGGGAGGGGCTATGGATTGATCAGCTATGATTAATGGAAAGAAAATTATCAGGTATGATACATAATTTTACCTTCCATATCATCATGCTGATCAATCCATAGACTGGTGGGATGTACCGAAGCAGTACTCACCCAGGGCGGGACATAGAAATCCCTGGCCGCAACACTGAAGCTCCAAACCGGGCCTCCGCCCGAGCAGCCACAGTCAAGCGGTAATGCCTGGAGAAGGTATGGGCCGATTCCCAAGTTGCCGCCTTGCATATCTCTTCCAAGGAGACGGACCCGGCCTCTGCCATCGAGGCCGCCTGAGCTCTAGTGGAGTGAGCCTTCAGCTGAATAGGCGGCACCTTCCCCGCGGCCACATAAGCCGCTGCAATGGCTTCCTTGACCCATCTTGCCACTGTAGGCTTAGCAGCCTGCAGACCCTTACGAGGACCTGCAAACAGGACAAACAGATGATCCGATTTCCGGAAATCATTGGTCACTTCCAAGTATCTGATGATGACTCGTCTCACATCCAGAAATTTGAGAGCAGAGTATTCCTCTGGGTAGTCCTCCCTACGAAAGGAAGGGAGACAGAGCTGCTGATTCACATGGAAGCGAGAAACAATCTTGGGCAGGAAGGAAGGCACTGTGCGAATAGTCACTCCTGCCTCAGTGAACTGCAGAAAAGGCTCTCGACATGAGAGTGCCTGGAGCTCGGAAACTCTTCTGGCTGAAGTGATAGCCACCAAAAAAACTGCTTTCAACGTCAGGTCTTTCAGAGATGCCCTCAACAAGGGTTCAAAAGGCGGCTTCTGCAAGGCTCTTAGCACCAGGTTGAGATTCCACGCAGGCACCACTGAGTGCAGAGGAGGGCGCAGGTGATTAACTCCCTTGAGGAAACGTACCACATCTGGCTGCGAAGCCAGGGAAGCACCCTTCAGGCGGCCGCTGAAGCAAGCCAGAGCCGCTACCTGGACTTTGAGGGAACTGAGCGACAGGCCTTTCTCCAAACCTTCTTGCAGGAACGCCAGCACTGAAGAAATTGGAGCAGTGAAGGGAGAAAGTGAGCCTGCTTCACACCACGCTGCAAAGGTACGCCAAACTCTGGCGTAAGCAGTAGAAGTAGAGCGCTTCCTCGCTCTCAGCATAGTGGCGATGACCTTGTCTGAGAAGCCCTTCTTCCTCAGACGCTGCCGCTCAATAGCCAGGGCGTAAGACCAAAGGGGGAGGGATCCTCCATCACACACGGGACCCTGATGCAACAGGCCCTGCTCCACTGGCAGTCGCAGAGGGTCGTCCACTGAGAGCCTGATCAAGTCCGCATACCAGGGACGTCTGGGCCAGTCCGGACCCACCAGGATTATTCGGCCCGGATGCTTTGCCACCCGATCTAGTACCCTGCCCAACATGGGCCAGGGCGGGAACACATAGAGAAGCTCCTGTGTCGGCCACTGTTGGAGAAGAGCATCTACTCCCAGAGATCGAGGGTCCCGTCCTCTGCTGAAAAAGCGCGGCACTTGGCAATTGGCCGATGACGCCATCAGATCTAGGCTCGGCTGGCCCCAGCGCTTCGTGATGTCCAAGAACGCCTGAGCCGATAACTGCCACTCTCCGGGATCCAAGGTATGGCGACTGAGAAAGTCCGCCTTGACATTCATGACTCCGGCAATGTGGGCCGCTGACAGCTGTTCCAGGTTCGCTTCCGCCCACTGGCATAGATTCATGGCTTCCTTGGCTAGAGGGGCGCTCTTGGTACCTCCCTGGCGGTTGACATAGGCCACAGCCATGGCATTGTCCGACAGGACCCGTACTGGCTTCAACGCCAGTACCGGGAGGAACTCCAAAAGCGCCAACCGAATGGCTCTGAGTTCCAGGAGGTTGATAGACCACTTTGCCTCTGCAGGAGACCAGAGCCCCTGCGCTGTCCTTCCCAAGCAGTGGGCTCCCCAGCCCGTCAAAGAGGCGTCCGTCGTGATGACAATCCACTCCGGGGTCACAAGAGGCATCCCTGCAGACAACTTGTCTGTCTTCAGCCACCAGCTCAGCGCCTTGCGCACTGCTGGGTCCAAGGGAAGGCGCACAGCATAATCCTCCGACACCGGAGTCCAGCGCTGCAGCAGAGAGTGTTGTAGTGGTCTCATATGAGCCCTGGCCCAGGGCACTACTTCCATCGTGGCCGTCATAGAGCCCAACAGCTGCACATAGTCCCAAGCCCGAAGCGGAGAGGCTACTAGGAACTGGTCCACCTGAGCCTGAAGTTTGACAATCCGATTGTCCGGCAGGAACACTCTGCCTACTTGGGTGTCGAAATGAACTCCCAGATACTCCAGGGACTGAGTCGGGCGCAGCTGGCTTTTCTCCCAGTTGATGATCCACCCCAGGGAGCTCAAAAGAGCAATCACCCGGTCCACAGCTTGGCCGCACTCTGCATAAGAGGGGGCTCGGATCAACCAGTCGTCCAGATAAGGATGGACTTGTACTCCTTCCTTTCGCAGGAAGGCCGCGATGACCACCATTACTTTGGAGAAGGTCCGCGGAGCAGTAGCCAACCCGAACGGGAGGGCTCTGAACTGGAAGTGTCGGCCCAGGACTGCAAAACGCAGAAAGCGTTGATGAGGAGGCCAGATGGGAATATGCAAGTACGCTTCCTTGATGTCCAAGGATGCCAGGAACTCCCCTGCCTTCACTGCCGCTATAACAGAGCGGAGAGTCTCCATGCGAAAGTGCCAAACTTTCAAGGCCCGATTGACCCCTTTGAGGTCGAGGATAGGCCGTACAGAACCTCCTTTCTTTGGTACCACAAAGTAAATGGAGTAACGTCCCTTGCCAAACTGATTTTCTGGCACCGGAACGACCGCACCCAGGCGGATCAGATTGTCCAAGGTCTGCTGCACTGCCACAGCTTTGACCGGAGACTTGCAGGGAGAGAGTACAAACCCGTCTCTTAAGGGTCGGCAGAACTCTAGCTTGTAGCCGTCTCTGATGACTTCCAGCACCCAAGCGTCTGAAGTTACCCTGGTCCACTCGCCCAGAAACGAGGACAGGCGTCCTCCAATCTGCACTGGGCCATGGACCAGGACCCCGTCATTGGGTACGAGACTCTGGGGGAGGACCGGAGGGCGCACCTCCGGGACGGCGGTCTCTGCGAAAGGAATGCTGCTTGGGGGAGAAGGTCCTCTTGAAGGTAGAGGGGGCAGAGGAGCCCGACTTGCCCGGGCGGTACTGACGGGCTTCCTGAAACCGTCCTCTGGAGATACCGGGGCGAGCACTGGCCCGAGCCCTGACCTCTGGTAACCTCTTGCCCTTAGACGTGCCGAGATCGGTCACAATTTTGTCCAGCTCGACCCCAAAGAGCAGCTTGCCTTTAAAAGGCAACTTAGCCAGGCGGGATTTAGAGGCGTGGTCCGCAGACCAATGTTTCAGCCAAAGCCACCACCGCGCAGAGACTGTCTGAGCGATACCTTTAGCCGAGGCTCTCGACATCATACAGCACGTCTGCCAAATAAGCCAAGCCCGATTCCAGGGCCGGCCAATCAGTCCTCAAGGAAGGATCCGAGGGGGAAGCCCGCTGTACAATCGTCAGGCACGCCCTGGCCACGTAGGAGCCACAAACCGAGGCCTGTAAACTTAAGGCAGCCGCCTCGAAGGACGACCTTAAGGCCGCCTCCAATCTTCTGTCTTGGGCGTCCTTTAGGGCCGTGCCACCTTCCACCGGCAACGCCGTTTTCTTAGTCACCGCAGTGATTAAAGAATCCATGGTAGGCCAAAGAAAGGCCTCCCGTTCACTTTCAGGCAAAGGATAGAGGCGGGACATAGCCCTAGCCACTTTGAGGCTCGCTTCCGGGACATCCCATTGAGCCGAAATTAAGGTGTGCATAGCATCATGCACGTGGAAGGTTCTAGGCGGGCGCTTCGTCCCCAGCATAATGGCGGAGCCAACAGGGGCTGAGGGAGAGACGTCCTCTGGAGAAGAAATCTTCAAAATGCTCATGGCCTGCACTAACAGGTTGGGCAAATCCTCTGAGCGAAAGATCCGCGCTGCAGAGGGGTCATCCGCTCCAACCGAGCGGGGATCCGTCTCCTCCAAGGAATCCCCAAAGGACCTTTGGGAGAACTCAGATATGCTGCCCTCATCTACATCAGAGGAAACAGAGTCCTCTAAGGCCTGGG
Organism: Microcaecilia unicolor; assembly: GCF_901765095.1. Taxonomy (NCBI): domain Eukaryota; kingdom Metazoa; phylum Chordata; class Amphibia; order Gymnophiona; family Siphonopidae; genus Microcaecilia; species Microcaecilia unicolor. The sequence goes on along the minus strand of NC_044031.1, from coordinate 36,593,078 downwards.
AATCCACCCGAGGGCGTTTACTTCCGGGGGCCTCAACCCCTTTATCGGACAAGGGAGAAGGGGCAGCGTTTTGCATAAGGAAGGCCTGATGCAGCAGCAAAATAAACTCGGGGGAGATACCCCCCAGACTGTGCACTTCAGCAGCCTGGGCCACAGCCCTAGACGCACCCTCAACCGGCGCTCGCAAGAGCGGGGGAGAAACATGCTGCGCATCCAAGATGGCATCCGGCGCAACACTCCGCGAAGGAGCCGCGCGGGAGGAACGGCGCTTAACTTTAGCCGCTTTTTTGCCGTCGCCCAAATCAAGGGCGGCCATGGCATTAACATCTCCCAGCTCAAGGGCGGCCCAAGAAGAAGCCGTCCGAGCAGAGTGGCCGGCCAAGATGGCGGAGGCGAGCAGCGGGGGATGGGCGTTTATGGCGGGAAAAACCGCCGCACCGGAGGAAGAACCGGGACACTGACCGGCCTCCAAACTGACACCCAACAAGGGCGAATCAGACTTTAAGACCCCCGCATCCCCGCTAGAAGCGCACACGCGGTCCGGGGAGCGATTCTTCGCGCCCTCGCCCTCCGACACCATAGGCCACATGGAGATAGATCGGGGAACCCCCTGCCTGCTATAAAAAGGTAAAGATTACCTGCTTCTCGCTCCGAGCTGTAACGAACTGGTGTCCCAGTGAGTAGCTGCAATAAACGTTTAAATAAACATCGAAATAAATGCCCTTAAGGACGTCCAAAATTTTCTTTTCTTTTTTTTTTTTAACGGAGCCAGCGGGAGGGGGGAGAAAAGGAGGGACCTGGCACCACCAGGTTTGCACTTGCTCAAGAAGAGCCCTCAACCCCAGGTACTCAACAAAACCTAAAAATTAGGCTTGGAGACCTAGCCTGAGCTGCTGCTGCTGTGTGTGACCACCACCTGCTGAGATAGAGAACATACTGAGGAGTTTCCGGCAGCACATGACCACATATAGGGAGGCAAAAGGATTGCTCTCTATCTCCACCTGCTGGTAGATGGACACAACCCACCAGTCTATGGATTGATCAGCATGATGATATGGAATCAGTCTTTTGTATCAAGTGCCACATGTATGCTTATCTCCCAGTTGGTGAGAGATCATATGTGTGTACTCAGTGCAAAGAGCTCCTGGTTCTCAAAGACTGAATCTGATTTGTCAAGGATAGAATACCAGATTTGGAAGCACTGAATCAGACAGAGAGTTATATAGAGGAGCCCAACAGGGTCATAGTAGAGAAGTCCCAGCTCTAGTCTGGCAGCCTCTGTGCTGTCTTGGAGGTCAGATCACATAAAAGGAAAGCATCACTTTGGTGAGGCAGGAAGTGATCCAATACCCAGGATCTAGCCTCCAAAGGAAGTAATATCCTCATGTACTGAGCATGTGTTTCCAGGAGCTTCTGCTATGGAGAGAAGGGAAAAGATGGGATGAAGGTGGCAAACCTCACACTGTGGGAGCAAAAGGGTCCTTCATGAAATATTATAGCATTGTGCAGCAATTCATTCAAAATGGCGGTAAATAAATCCTAATAAATAAAACCAGACATCAGAAATATAGACTCTGGCTAACATCACTTTTCATGCTGAGGCCGGCTGCCTGAATAGGCTTCAAGCTTGCATGCAGCCAGAGAAGAACATTGCTAAACATGGCCAACGCTACAAGAGAATGAGAATAACAACAACACTTGTTTTTAACTGGAACAGTGAATGTCATGGTCAGATTGACTTTGCTACACGGTTCTTGTGGACTAGTGTTATGGTTCCCTAAGCCACAAAATTGGGAATCCTCAAACTTGCTGTTCCAGATTTTGAGGCTTGAGTCACCCAAGAAATGGTATAAGAATCCTCTAAAGAAACATGAGGTTATCTGGAGTAGTTATCCGAGGAACTGCTGTCAGTAAACCAGGTAACAACCCTGATCCGAGCTGGCCACACCATGAAGACATCTAAAGCTCGTTAAAAATGGCCTGTTGCCTGCCTGCTGGTTGCCTAAGGACCCTGCACATCCTCTTGACAGACAGCACTTAACAGCTCCCTGATTGCCCCTGCCTCAGTTGTCCGTGAGAGTGAGTGAGCCCTCCATCACCTATCAGATTGGAAACTGATGAGGAGTTTAGGAGTCTTATTTCAGGGTAGGGTTTATAGTGTGGGTTCTGTGATTATAACACCTCATTTTCACTATCCCTGGTCCAGAGGAGGCATCTTTCTTATAGGAAAACTTTGTATCACCTCATTACTAGCTTTAATCGAAGCTTCATCACATGCTTCAGGCAGTTCCTCACATCTGCCTGTTGTAGTCAGATTTCCTGTTTCCTCAGATCCCTGAGGCTCAGTTCTGAATCCTTTTTGCTCAAACTGGATTAAAATGTCAGGCTTGACATTGTGAGAGCCTATGAAAAGATAACGATAGTACAATTAGTTTAAAAAAAGAGTTAACACAGAGCCTATAAGGGTGCAGAAGGTAAAAGTATGTATCATACCTGATAATCTTCTTTCCATTAATCATAGCCGATCAATCCATAGACTGGTGGGTTGTGTCCATCTACCAGCAGGTGGAGATAGAGAGCAATCTTTTGCCTCCCTATATGTGGTCATGTGCTGCCAGAAACTCCTCAATATGTCGATATCAAAGCTCCATCAGCAGGACTCAGCACATACAGAATTACACCCACAAAGGGACACTCCTTCCAGCCCACCACCGCCGGAGCAGATGGGGGGGAAATCCGTCCAGCTCATCCCCACCGAAGCGGGGGAGGGACACCACACCCGCCGATGCGGGGGGATCTGGCTTATCCTGCTACCGCAACCGCGGGAGGAGCTGGCTGACCCTAACACCGCCGAAGCGGGAGGGAAACAAAGCTACCCTACTACCGCACGAAGAGGGAGGGAGCGCCAGCATAATTTAGTTATCAATCCAGCCACCGTCGAAATGGGGGGAGAGGAAGCAGCAGCAGCTCACTGTAACACAAAATCGTCTCAACTCAAGGAAAATCCAATTGGAAGAACTTGAACACGAAGTCCTCCTGAACAGGAACTGAAGACTAAACTTGAACCTGAAATATAACCAGAACACCAACAGTACAGATATCTGGGAGGGGCTATGGATTGATCGGCTATGATTAATGGAAAGAAAAGAAAATTATCAGGTATGATACATAATGTTACCTTCCATACCATCAAGTCGATCAATCCATAGACTGGTGGGATGTACCGAAGCAGTACTCACCCAGGCGGGACATGGAAATCCCAGAACGCAACACTGAAGCTCCAAACTGGGCCTTGGCCCGAGCAGCCACATCCAAGCTGTAATGTCTTGAGAAGGTATGAGCCGACGCCCAAGTTGCCGCTTTACAAATCTCTTCCAAGGAGACGGACCTGGACTCTGCCATTGAGGCCGCCTGTGCTCTAGTTGAGTGAGCCTTCAGCTGAATAGGCGGCACCTTCCCTGCAGCCACATAAGCCGCCGCAATCGTCTCCTTGAGCCACCGTGCCACAGTAAGCTTAGATGCCTGCAGACCCCTACGAGGGCCTGCAAACAGCACGAACAGGTGATCTGATTTCCGGAAATCATTGGTCACTTCCAAGTATCTGATGATGACTCGTCTAACATCCAGACATTTGAGAGCAGGGTACTCCTCTGGATAATCCTCCCTATGAAAGGAGGGTAGACAAAGCTGCTGATTCACATGGAAGCGAGAAACAATCTTGGGCAAGAAGGAAGGCACTGGGCGAATCGACACTCCCACCTCAGTGAACCGCAGGAATGGCTCTCTACACGAGAGCGCTTGGAGCTCGGAAACTCTTCAGGCTGAAGTGATAGCCACCAAAAAGACCGCTTTCAACGTCAGGTCCTTCAGCGACACCCTCAACAAGGGCTCAAAGGGCGGCTTCTGTAAGGCCCGTAGCACCAGATTGAGATTCCACGTAGGCACTATCGAGTGCAGAGGAGGGCGAAGGTGATTAACCCCTTTGAGAAAGCGCATCACATCTGGCTGCGAAGCCAGGGAAGCACCCTTCATTCGACTCCTGAAGCAAGCTAGAGCCGCTACCTGGACTTTAAGCGAACTGAGCAACAGGCCTTTCTCCAGACCCTCTTGCAGTAACGCCAACACTGAAGAAATGGGCGCCGTGAAGGGTGACAGGGAGCCTGCCTCGCACTACAATGCAAAGGTACGCCAAACCCTGGCGTAAGTAGTAGAAGTAGAGCGCTTCCTTGCTGTCAGCATGGTGGCGAATACCTTGTCCGAGAAGCCCTTCTTCCTCAGCCGCTTCCGCTCAAGAGCCAGGCCGTAAGACCAAAGAGGGAGGGATCCTCCATCACCACGGGACCCTGATGCAATAGGCCCCTGCTCCGCTGGCAGCCGCAGAGGACTGTCCACGGAAAGCCAGATTAGGTCCGCATACCAAGGACGTCTGGGCCAATCTGGACCCACCAGGACCACCCGGCCTGGATGCTTCGCCACCCGGCCGAGAACTCTGCCCATCATTGGCCAGGGCGGAAACACGTAGAGAAGCTCCTGTACCAGCCACTGCTGGAGAAGAGCATCGACCCCTAGAGATCGAGGGTCCCGTCCTCTGCTGAAGAACCGCGGCACTTGGCAATTGGCTGAGGTCACTATCAGATCCAAGGTTGGCATGCCCCAACGGTTCGTGATCTTCAAGAATGCCGGAGCAGACAGCTGCCACTCTCCGGGATCCAAGGTATGGCGACTGAGAAAGTCCGCTTTGACATTCAGGACTCCAGCAATGTGAGCCGCCGACAGCTGGTCCAGATTCGCTTCTGCCCACAGGCATAGCTTCATGGCCTCCCTGGCCAGAGGGGCGCTCCTGGTACCTCCCTGGTGATTGACATAGGCCACAGTTGTGACATTGTCTGACAGGACCCGGACTGGCCTCCGTGTCAGTACCTGACAAAACTCTAGAAGCATCAACTGAATGGTTCGGAGTTCCAAGAGGTTGATGGACCACTTCACCTCCGCGGGAGACCAAAGCCCCTGCGCTGTCCTTCCCAGGCAGTGGGCTCCCCAGCCCGTCAAGCAGGCGTCCGTCATGACGACAATCCACTCCGGGGTCATAAGAGGCATTCCGGTGGCCAGCTTGTCTGGCTCCAGCCACCAACTCAGCGCCTTGCGCACTTTCGGATCCAAGGGCAGGCGAATAGCGTAATCCTCCGAAACCAGAGTCCAAAGCCGCAGAAGAGAGTGCTGCAGTGGTCTCATATAGGCCCTGGCCCAGGGCACTACCTCCATCGTGGCAGTCATGGAGCCCAACAGTTGCACATAGTCTCAGGCCCGAGGAGCAGAGGTGACTAAGAACTGGCCCACCTGGGCCCGAAGCTTCAGGCTCCAGTTGTCCGGCAGGAATACTCTGCCCACTTGGGTTTTGAACCGCACGCCCAGATACTCCAGGCACTGAGTCGGTCGCAGCTGACTTTTCTCCCAGTTGATGATCCATCCCAGGGAGCTCAGAAGAGCAATGACCCTGTCTGTCGCTCTCCCACACTCCGCAAAGGAGGGGGCTCAAATCAGCCAGTCGTCCAGATAGGGATGGACTTGTACTCCTTCCTTGCGGAGATAAGCCGCAATGACCACCATCACTTTGGAGAAGGTCCGCGGAGCCGTAGCCAACCCGAACGGGAGAGCTCTGAACTGGAAGTGCCGGCCCAGCACTGCAAAGCGCAGGAAGCGCTGATGAGGCGGCCAGATGGGAATGTGCAAATAAGCTTCCTTGATTTCCAAGGATGCCAGGTATTCTCCTTTTTGTACCGCAGCAATCACGGAGCGGAGAGTCTCCATTCTGAAACGCCGGATTCTCAAGGCCCGGTTGACTCCCTTGAGGTCAAGAATAGGTGGAGAAGAACCTCCTTTCTTTGGCACTACAAAGTAAATGGAGTAGCACTGGGACCACCGCCCCAAGGCAGATTAAGTTGTCCAGAGTCTGCTGAACTGCCGCAGCTTTGAGTGGAGACTTGCAGGGAGAGTTCACGAACCCGTCTCTCAGGGGCCGGCAGAACTCCAACTTGTAGCCATCTCTGATGACTTCCAGAACCCAAGCGTCTGAAGTTACCCTGGTCCACTCGCCCAGAAATGAGGACAGCCATCCTCCTACCTGCTCTGGGCCATGGACCAGGGCCTCGTCATTGGGTACGAGACCCTGGGGGAGGACTGGAGGAAGAGCCTCCGGGACAGTAGTCTCTGTGAAAGGAATGCTGCTTGGGGAGAATTGCCACTTGAAGGAGGAGGAGGAGGAAGAGGAACCCGGACGATACCGGCGGGATTCCTGAAACCGGCCATTAGAAGGACCAGCGTGAGCACTGCCAGCCCGTGCCCTGACCTCCGGCAACCTCTTGCCTTTAGAACTACCGAGATCCGTCACAATCTTGTCCAGCTCGTCCCCAAAGAGCAGCTTGCCCTTAAAGGTCAACTTGGCTAGGCAAGCCTTACAAGCATGGTCAGCTGACCAATGCTTCAGCCATAGCCACCGACGGGCAGAGACAGTCTGAGCCATACCTTTAGCTGAGGCTCTCAAGACATCATACAGCAAGTCTGCCAAGAAGGCCAAGCCCAACTCCAAGACCGGCCATTCCACCCTCAAGGAAGGATCCGAGGGGGAGGCCTGCTGCAGAACGGTCAGACAAGCCTTAGCCACATAGGAGCCGCAAACTGAAGCCTGCAAACTCAGGGCGGCCACCTCAAAGGCCAACTTTAAAGCTGCCTCCAATCTCCTGTCCTGAGAATCCTTCAGGGCAGAGCCACCTTCCACCGGCAAGGCCGTCTTCTTCGTCACCGCAGTGATCAGAGAATCCACCGTCGGCCAACGCAAGGCCTCTCGTTCACCCTCTGGCAAAGGGTACAGAGACATGGCCCAGGCTACCTTGAGGCTCGCTTCAGGAGTATCCCATTGAGCCGAGATCAAAGTCTGCATGGCTTCATGAATGTGGAAGGTTCTAGGAGGACGCTTGGTTCCCAGAATAATAGCGGAACCGGCCGAGGCAGAGAGAGGGCCCTCCTCCGGAGAGGAAATGCTCAGGATGCCCATAGCCCGAACTAGCAGGTTGGGCAAGTCCTCTGACCGAAACAGTCGTGCTGCAGAGGGGTCATCAGCCCCATCAGGGCGAAGATCAGCCTCCTCCAAAGAATCCCCGAAGGATCTTTTGAGAAAATTCAGAAACGCTGCCCTCATCTACATCAGAGGAAACAGAATCCCCTAAGGCCTGTAGATCCACCCGAGGGCGTTTTACCTGGAAGGCCTCCTCACCCAAATCTGGACAGGGGAGCAGGGGCAGCGTTTTGCAGCAGAAAAGCCTGATGCAGCAGCAAAACAAACTTAGGAGAGAAACCTCCCCCCCCTTATTGTGCACCTCTGCAACCTGAGCCCCAGGCCTAGAGGAACTCTCACCCTCCACACCATAGAGCGGGGGAGAGGAGCACTGTGAATCCAACATGGCGTCCGTCGCGACACTCTGCGAAGGAGCCGCGCGGGAAGCATGGTGCTTAATTTTCGCCAACTTCTTACCACCTCCCAAATCAAGGGCGGCCATCTTTTTGCTGTCTCCCAACTCAAGAGCGGCCCCAGCAGAGGCCATCCGAGCCATGTGGCCGGCCAACACCGGAAGGACGGAAATCGGGGGATGCGCGCCTAAGGCGGAACAAGCCGCCGACGCTCCAACGGAGGAAAAACCGGCCAAGTCCGGGAAAGCGCCCAAAAAAGGCGTCTCTGCCTCCGATCCCCACGCCTCCCCGCTAGACGCGCGAACGCGGTCTGAGAAACGTGTTTTCACATCCTTTCCCTCTGACGCCATAAACCACGCGGGAAAACGTTCGGGGACCCCCTGCCCGCCAATAAAAGGTAAAATTACCTGCTTCTTGCTCTGAGCTGCGACGATTTGGGAGTCCCAGTGAGCAGCTGAAATAAACGCCCTTTTTGGACGTTTAAAATTTTATTTTTTTCAACGGAGCCAGCGGGAGGGGGGGAGAAAGGGAGGGGCCTTGGACCACCAGGTTTGCACTTGCTCAGGAAGAGCCCTCAACCCCAGGTACTCAACAAAACCTAAATGAATAGGCTTGGAGACCTAGCCAGAGCTGCTGCTGTGTGACCACACACCTGCTGAGGTAGAGAACATACAGAGGAGTTTCCGGCAGCACATGACCACATATAGGGAGGCAAAAGATTGCTCTCTATCTCCACCTGCTGGTAAATGGACACAACCCACCAGTCTATGGATTGATCGGCTTGATGATATGGAATTATGTTGTTTTCACAGGCTTGTCCACTGGTACAGAACCAACAAAAAAGAAGGGTACTGCTGTACTGATCATCATCAGAAATGTATTCTAGAAGTATCCCAATATTTTCATACTGTGGTGAGCAACTCCTTTCTCAACAGCTACAAACAGCTCTGTTATACACACTGCTACTGCATAAATATAATGAAAATGTCTGTGATCAGGAGGTATTTTTTATGGCATAGGCTGTTCTTTAACTAGTTTCTGTAGATTAGAAATCAGATTCTACTGGACACCAGTGGTGGGTTGAGATCCTGGGGAACTGGGTTCAATTTTCACCACAGCTCCTTGTGACCCTGGGCAAATCACTTAACCCTGCATTGCCCTAGGTACAACTAGCAGTCGTGAGCTCATTCGGGACAGAAAGTACCTGCATAGTTGCCTATATCAAGTGCCAAAAACAAATAAAACTGGAAAACTGCTAAATCATTACAAGGTAGATATTCAATACAGTTAAAAAAAAAAAACAGCTGCCAATAACACCTACATTAGGCCACAAAGGAGCAGACTAAGGGGCATGGCACATCTCAGAAGCAGCGTGCCTTCGCAGTGGCTGATACTGGTGATGTAGTTGAAAGGGGCAAGGCAAAAGCCGTACCGCCAAGCTCCCCAGAGAGTAGAGATGGAAAAAGTACTGTGTACGTTTAGTAGTGCTATAGAAATGATGGAATAGACTTCCTGAGCCGGTATGTCAAGCTCCATCTCTGGCCGTCTTCAAATCTAAGCTAAAAGCCCACCTTTTTGATGCTGCTTTTAACTTCTAACCCTTATTCACTTTGTTCAGAACCCTTATTTTATCATCCTCACTTTAATATTCCCTTATCTCGTTTGTTCTGTCTGTCTGTCCTAATTTAGATTGTAAGCTCTGTCGAGCAGGGACTGTCTCTTCATGTTCAAGTGTACAGCGCTGCATACGTCTCGTAGCGCTTTAGAAATGATAAGTAGTAGTAGTAGTAACTGTCTCTTACATGTCTGTGCACAGCGCTATGGGGCACTTTAGAAATTTTAAATATTAGTACTAGTAGTAATAATGCTGCTCAATCACACACCCTGGCAGTATCTGCTTTACAGAGAGGATAATGGCTTCTAATCTCACCAGATCTCAATTCCTAAATAATCCCAGGTGATTTTAGTAAGAGGTACAGGAGGAATTTTATACTTACTTGTTACAGGAGGGTGAGTCTGTTCAGACGTCTCCGATTCAGGAGGATCCATCAAGGGGAGATCTTCCTCTTGTTTAACACTCAGTGAGATCACAGATGTTATAATAGGAAAGTCTGTTAAGAGAAAACACATTAGAAGGATTCAGCAAGGATACGATAATACTAAATTAGGAAATGGATTTTAAGAAGAAGGAGCTGTTGGCATGGGAAGGCGTAGGAAAAGTGGAAAATCAGTGGTCAAAGCTAAAGGAAGGAAAGTAAACAAAAACAAGAGAAACAGGAAGGAAGCCCATGTGGTTCTCCAAACAAGTAGCTGAAAACATAAGAGCAAAAGAGGCTTTGTTCAAGAAATACAAAAGAACGCAACGAGAGGATCACGGAAAAGATTATCGGATTAAACTCAAAGAAGCGAAGAGGGAAATATGGCTAGCGAAAGGGAAAGCAGAAGAAAAAATGGCTAAAGATGTAAAGAGAGGTGACATTTTCAGATATATTGGAGAAAGGAGAAGAGATAGGAATGGAATTGCAAGACAAAAAATAATGAGAATGGCTACGTGGAGAATGATGAAGATAAAGCGAACGTGCTTAACAATTACTTCTCTTTGGTGTTCACGGAGGAAAATCCTGGAGAAAGGCTGCGGTCGGCTGCCGAAGGAACATCTGGGAATGGAGTGGATACTGTGCCGTTTACGGAAGTTTATAAACAGCTTGGGAATCTGAAAGTGGACAAAGCTATGGGGCTCTTAAAGATTTATTTAATAGATCTTTAGAGACGGGAGAGGTTCTGCAAGATGGGAGAGGTTCTGCAAGTTTGGAGATGAGCAGATGTGGTCCCCCTTTGCAAAAGTGGAGACAGGGAAGAAGTGGGAAACTACAAACCGGTAAGTCTCACGTCGTTGGTAGGAAAAAATAATGGAGATGCTGCTGAAAGAAATGATAGTTAACTTTCTAGAAGCCAAAGGGTTACAGGACCTGAGGCAACATGGCTTTACCAAAGGAAAATCCTGCCATACAAATCTGATTAACTTGTTTGGGTGACCAAAGAACTGGATGAAGGACGTGCGCTAGATGTAATCTACTTGGATTTCAGCAAAGCCTTTGATACGGTCCATCACAGAAGACTCGTGAATAAGCTGAGAGGGCTGAACTTAGGACCAAAAGTGGTGAACTGGATAAGAAACTGGTAGCAAAGGGTGGTGGTAAATGGAATCCGCTCGGAGGAAAGGAAGGTGAGCAGTGGGGTTCCTCAGGGGTCAGTGCTGGGTCCGATTCTGTTTAATATATTTGTCAGAGATACTGCTGAAGGTTGGAAGGAAAGGTTTGCCTTTTTGCGGATGACATGAAGATAGTCAATAGAGTGGATTCCCTGGAGGGAGTAGAAACGATGAGAAGGGATCGCCAAATGTTAGAAGAATAGTCAAGGGTCTGGCAGTTAAAATTTAATATGAATGTATTCTTTACATCAGTGTGTAATACTTCTACTGCTCTTCAAACCTATACTTTTTTTTTTTGTTTTTTATATGCAGTGCTCAATGTTTGCTGTTGTGCCTAATCACCATTGCATATGGTAACAACATACAGCAAAACAACCCTCAACCATCACAGCACTGTTCCAACCTGCCTTCCCACTTATCATTAAATGTCGAAAGATATAACCATCTTAGAGATCTTGTAAAAAACAGAGTGACACTTATCTCCGAGGCGTTTTTTTGTCCAGTAAAGGGTCTAGTTGTGTTGTTGCGTGTTTAAAATCAGTGTCCCATTGTTGTTGTTCCAGACGTGGGGCCACGTTTCACCATGACAGCGTCCTAAAGGGAACTTATCTACAAACTAAAAACAGTTAAAATTTAATACCAAGAAGTGCAGTGATGCACTTGGGGTGCAGAAACCCAAAAGAGAGATACCGGATAGGAGGGGAGAGTTTAGTAAGCTGGACTTAGGAGAGAGACCTTGGGGTGTTGGTGTCCAAGGATCTGAAGGTGAAGAAACAATGCGACAAAGCAATGGCCGTGGCCAGAAGGATGCTAGGCTGCGTAGAGAGGGGTATAACCAGCCCCTCTACAAGTTGTTGTTGAGGCCCCACTTAGAGTATTGTGTTCAGTTTTGGAGGCCGTATATTGGTAAAGATGTAAAAAGACTGGAAGTGGTGCAAAGAAAAGCTACAAAAATGGTATGGGATTTGCATTGCAAACTGTACAAAGAGAGACTTGCCGACCTGAACATGTATACCTTGGAGGAAAGGAGAAACAGGGGTGACATGATACAGAGGTTTAAATATTTGAAAGGTATTAATCCACAAATGAACTTTTTTCTGGAGACAGCAAGGTGGTAGAACTAGAGGACATGAATTGAGGTTGAAGGGAGGCAGACTCAGGACTAATGTCAGGAAGTATTTTTTCACAGAGAAGGTGGTGGATATGTGGAATGCCCTCCCGCGGGAGGTGGTGGAGATGAAAACGGTATTGGAATTCAGACATGCGTGGGATAAACACAAAGGAATCCTGTTTAGAAGGAATGGTTCCGCGGAATCTTAGCAGAGATTGGGTTGTAACACCAGTAATTGGGAAGCAAAACCAGTGCTGGGCAGACTTCTACGATCTATGCCCTGATCGTAACTGAATAGATATGGATGGGCTGGAGTGTAAATTTTAAGGGGCTTCAACATTAGCTTCAGAACTTTTAGTACAGGAGTGCTGGGCAAACTTCTACGGTCTGTGCCCTGAGAATGGCAAGGACAAATCAAACTCGGGTATACATATAAAGTATCGCATACCATGTAAAATGGGTTTATCTTGTTGGGCAGACTGGATGGACCGTGCAGGTCTTTATCTGTTGTCATTTATTTATTTATTGCATTTGTATCGCACATTTTCCCACCTTTTTGCAGGCTCAATGTGGCTTACAATATATCATGAATAGTGGATTTACATAAGAAAATATATTTGGTATTACAGAAGGATGTTGGGTAATATGGTAATAACAGAACATAATAGTAGTTTAACAATCAGGTATTATAAGACAATTCTGGATGTATGTATAGGAGTTCATTTTTGTTGTTCTTTGTGGTATGTCTTGTTAAAGAGATGGGTCTTCAGAAGTTTGTGGAAATTAGTTAGTTCATAGGTTGTTTTTAAGTTGCGTGGTAGCGCATTCCAGAATTGTGTGCTCAGGTAGGAAAAGGTTAGGGAAGTGCAGATTAAGGAATGTGCGAGATGATTTTTTAGCATTCCTGGGTGGTAAGTCTATCAGGTCTGACATGTAGGCTGGGGCGTTTCCGTGAATGATTTTATGAACTAGGATGCATATTTTGAACGTGATGCGTTCTTTGAGTGGGAGCCAGTGTAACTTTTCTCGTAAGGGTTTAGCACTTTCATATTTTGTTTTTCCGAATATTAGTCTAGCTGCAGTGTTCTGAGCTGTTTGGAGTTTCTTGATTATTTGCTCTTTGAAACCAGGTATTGACTGTAGTTTTGTTATGATCTCTCCACTTTATCTGTGACCGCAGGTACCCATCACCTTCTCCCCCTCCCCACACATCTGTCCAAAGCTGTAGTAAATATTTTCAGGGTGGGCAGGGAAGTTATATTGGTTTCACATTTCTTTGAAGGATTAAAAGAAAAAGGACCCTTTCCAAAGCTGGCCCAAGCACAACACCCAGCCTTGTCCGATCATACATACTGTATCTCAAGAAAATATTGCTGTTGATGGATCTACATTAAAAGCTAAAGGGGCCGTCTGGGTGTAAGGCTACGGGGGTTTTCCAATGACCTAGCACTAGAGAGACACGCGATCTCTGATCTATATGGAGCTCTAGTCCGATGTAGGCCGACCAGGCAATATGAGGCTATCAAGCTCAGATGGGAACAAGACCTTGGTCCTTCACTAGCATCTTGGGACATAGTGGCGACGCTGAGGGGTATTAGGCAGTTAGTCACAGATGAGAGACTGAGAGAATGTGGATATAGGATAATCTTACGGGGGTATATGACCAAAGCACAGCTGGCTCACATACTGGATAAGGAGAGCGCTAATTGTTCTAAATGTGACGGGGGCCCAGGCTCTTTTTACCACGCAACATGGCAATGTCCTAAGGTGCGCGCATTTTGGCAGCGAGTTCGAGGATTTTTGATAAGATTGGGTAACAAAATTCAAGGAAATGAAAAGCAATTCCAGCTAGACTACCCTAGGGCCTTTGCCCCACTAAAGACACCCGCAGCCCTTTTGTGTAGAAAGCTGAGTTTGGTAGCTCGCAAATGCATTATGCAACATTGGACATCTACGGAGGAGCCTGCTTACTGGCACTGGAGAAACCAGGTTCACCTCCTGGCCTTATGGGAAGCTCGAGATGCAAAAGCGTCTGCTAAACGCAGAAAACAATTCCTTCAAGTATGGGCCCCATATCTACAAATGCTGAGCCCAAGGGGACGAAGCCTGCTCATTAACACCTGCTAAGTCCTGAAGTGTTTTCTCAGTGGCTCCCGAGGATACTCCTAACTAGACTTGGTTTGCTAAGGGAGGGAAGGAGGGGGGGATAGATTGAGAAGGGAGGAGGGGTGGAGGCACGGGGAATAAAGTTAATGGTTGCATTGAAATGTAGGCCGAGACACTATGATGTTTAAAATACTTTTGTACCATTACTTGATCAAACGGAAATTAGAAGTTGTCATTATCTGCCAGCAAGCATGGTTAGGCAAAACACTACAATATTCTTGCTAGCTGAATGGAGAAAATTTGATAACATTTTACAGCACGGGCAGACCATACATATGGTTTTACCAGAGATGATGTCTCTCAAAGTCGGGCTATAAGAAACAAGGCCCTTTGAGATATTATTCGGTAATGCAATACGTTATCTGTATTACGTTCTCCTATGTTATGCTGTTGACTACTCTTCATAAATGGAATACTTTAATAAACAGATTTAAAGTAGAGGGATTAGGGACGGGGTTGGGGTGTTTGGGGATACAAAGAAAACTTCATTGACTGTGGAATGCTGAATGATTTTCTTGTACTTGAACAGTGTTCATGTTGAAGTTTTATGCTTGTTTGTATTGATCTTTCAGTCAATAAAAAGATTTAAACATAAAAGCTAAAGGGGCTACAGGTGAAAATTGTGTTTCCGGTGTATGAACCTCCTTTAATGCCAGTCTCCATATGTTGACAGTCTGAAAAAGGACAGGGCTACTTCTACCCAGTCTATTCAAGGTAGGAGATTGCGGATCATAGTGAAATAAAGTCACCAGCCCATGGCCCCCCCGGTCTGTTCTTCCTCCAGGTCACTCTATTTCTGTTCTAAGTCTAATCCATGGTAAACCAAAAGGAGTACAGTCAGCCACAAGTAGATTTGGAGACAAAGTTTATTCAGGACCAAACACAGCCTTGTCTGCTTCAGGGATCTACAATAACGTGAACATATAAATAGTAAACATTAAATCATACAATCAGGGGGGTGACTTTATTACAGCATGTCCTGCGTGATGGGGGTATTATGCTTTCATGGACAGACTTTCAAAATCGAGGTATTATAGGCCTGGGAGATTTTCTTGCGTATCAACACTGGGACTTGTGATACATTACTATGTTACTACTATATGTAAGTCTCCAAAACATCTACTTACTCTTCATGGGATCATCTGGGTTTTCTTTTCCCTCCCACTCAAAATGTGGGGTAAAATATTTCTCATCTTCCTTTTGTATCCTGAATATAACATCAGGATTAACAATTGAATAACCTGTAAATAAGTAGGAAAATGGCAGTTAAATTTATCTGTAGGTGTCGGGGAGGTTCCATCCGTTTCCTGTTCTGAATAAGCAGTACATGAGTGTGTCTGTGTACATAGGAGACTAAGTTCTGTATATGGTGCCAAAAAACTGTCCCAGATAAAAATTGGAGCTAATCCCTATTCTATAAACAGTTCTCAGGCTACAGACCTTTTTGCATATGTGCAATTGCGCCACTATGTCACAGCTTTGGGATGGACCAACCTGACAGAAGACGTTCAAGACACCTTAAACACAGTGTTAACGCTGGGTGCGCAAACATTAGTGCCTTTGCAATATCATCATAGATACCTATTGGCCTCTACAGAAGAACTGAATTATAGCCACTTTGCGACGATTTGGTCGGCAGAACTTGCAACAGTACTGACAACAGAACAATTTCAAGTATTCATTTTGAACACCTTGAAACATCTTCCATTCACTCGTTATGTGGAATTACAATACAAGTTTGCGCGGAGACTGTACATTTCACGGAGAGGGAAACTGCCCAAAATGTCATCAGAGACTAGTGAATTTAAGCCATATGTTTTGGAATTGTCCGGTAATCAACCACTTTTGGGCACAACTGTTGCGGGCTGTTTCCAATCTTTGGAAATGTACAGTGGCACAAAACCCATTACTTCTTTTCAATATAACCCAATGTCAAAAGTCCAGTCCACCAGGCTTCACATCATTTTTATGTCAGGCAATGCTTATGGGGAAGAAAGTGATATTGTTGTGTTGGAGGCAACCTTGTACGCCCACTGTGGCAAAGTGGCATACTCATATGATTGACTTAAGTTAGAGCGCGTTGGAATTAGCGACATCAACTCAAAACAAGGAGTGAGATTTCAGCGCACCTGGAAGCGATTGTGGGACACATTATACCCCACAGTTCGCAGCCAGTTATTAAATCAGGCTTAATTTTCCTGTAATGTAGTGTACTTGCCCAATGGTGTACAAGGTATAGACTACAAGGTTTCATGAAGGGGGAGGGAGAAGGGAAAAGGGGGGTGGTTGTGGGAGGGAGTTTTCATCTTTAATTTAAAATTTATTGTTAGATAACATCCTGTGTACGGAAATTAAACTGCTGTATATCAATGCAAGTGATGTTTGTTGGTGATCATCGATTGTTTTAATAAAGATGATTTAAACATAAACAGTTCTCAGAGTTAGGCACTGTTTATAAAATAGTGTTTTCTGCTGGGACCGCAACCAATTTCGGGTGCGAGGATTTACACCAACTGGATATTCTCACGCTTAAATTAGGTGTGAGTCTCCCTTATTCTGCAAATTCCAGGAATGCCCCTGATCCAACCCATGCACCTCCCTTGTCCGCACCCCCTTTCTAGATCCACGTTTAAGTTTAAATTAATGCCAAATAGTGATGATAATTGATCATTAGTGCCCAAGTATCGGTGCTAATTGGCTAATTATGCAATTAAATTGCATGTGCCCAATTTCCCATGGGCAAAGTAAAAATTCACAATCCCAGAAATAACCACTGGTAGATAGTAATAATCAAAACTAAAAATACTGAACCAGGGTTTTTTTGGTCAGTGCTGGGTAAATGAGAGAACAAATATATTTAAATAAATAAACCATCAATGAACCACAATAATGAATTTTTATTGGAGTAATCTCAGAGGAAATGACTCACCCAAACGAGGGTTTATGAGGGAATAGTTTTTTCAGTGTGGAAGGTATTAGAGCACTGGAAGTTTGTTCACTTTATATCACTTTTGATTTAAAAATCACGGATTATATCAATGATTGAAGCTTATCCACCCTTAGAGGTTTAAATCGCTTCGGTGTTTCCTCGTTTGGGTGAGTCATTTCCTCTGAGATTACTCCAATATAAATTTTCAATTTCCCATGGGACCAGGTACCTGTGATTTTTCTACCACAGATTCCATAATGTGTGGTACATGATAGAGAAGACACATTTACCTCGTGATTTGAGGATGTCATGAATCTCCTTGATGACCTTCTTGTACAGCTCCTTCTGCCATTCTCCCAGAATGTCCCAGTCCACTTCCAAGAAATAAGCAGAAACGTCCTTGAATGTGACCAATGCCTGGAACAGCAGACAGGACAGCATCAGTCACAGTTTCATTATCATGTTTATCTTGTTGGGTAGACTGGATGGACCATGAAGGTCTTTATCTGCATCATCTACTATGTTAGTATGTTTCTGTAATAGACTTTGTTATATGACCTCAATCAGTAAGATCAGAACTCCAGTACATTATAGTATGAAGTATATAATACGAGCTCTGTCCCCTTAAATCTCCAATATTTTGAACAGATTTCCTGGTCCTTACAGTGCCTCCACCCTCAACTCCCCCCTCACTATCTACTACTACTACTATTTAACATTTCTAAAGCGCTACCAGGATTACGCAGCGCTGTACAATCTAACAAAGAAGGACAGTCCCTGCTCAAGGAGCTTACAATCTAAAGGACAAAAAAGTGCAGTCAATCAAATTGGGGGCAGTCTAGATTTCCTGGATAGACATTGAAGAGGTGGGCTTTGAGCAAGGATTTGAAGATGGGTAGGGAGGGGGCTTGGCATATGGGCTCAGGGAGTTTATTCCAAGCATAGGGTGAGGCGAGGCAGAAAGGGCGGAGCCTGGAG
This sequence comes from Microcaecilia unicolor, assembly GCF_901765095.1. Taxonomy (NCBI): domain Eukaryota; kingdom Metazoa; phylum Chordata; class Amphibia; order Gymnophiona; family Siphonopidae; genus Microcaecilia; species Microcaecilia unicolor. Next base: position 36,575,219 of record NC_044031.1, on the reverse strand, counting down.
TTGGCGGTGGTGGAGAAGGGTACTGAGAGGAGGGATTTGTCCTGTGAGCGTAGGTTATGGGTAGGAGCGTAAGGGGAGATGAGGGTAGAGAGGTAATGAGGGGCTGCAGATTGAGTGCATTTGTAGGTTAGTAGGAGAAGCTTGAACTGTATGCGGTACCTGATCGGAAGCCAGTGAAGTGACTTGAGGAGAGGGGTGATATGAGCATATCGGTCTAGGCGGAAGATAAGACGTGCAGCAGAGTTCTGAACGGATTGAAGGGGGGATAGATGGTTAAGTGGGAGGCCAGTGAGGAGTAGGTTGCAGTAGTCAAGGCGAGAGGTGATGAGACCTTAGCTGAGTTCTTCCACGACAAGGTTCAGAGGAGTGGCCTAGTGGTTAGGGTGGTGGACTTTGATCCTGAAGAACTGAGTTCAATTCCCCTTTCAGGCACAGGCAGCTCCTTGTGACTCTGGGCAAGTCACTTAACCCTCCATTGCCCCATGTAAGCCGCATTGAGCCTGCCATGAGTGGGAAAGTGCAGGGTACAAATGTAACAAACAAACAAAAAAAGATAAATCTTGTGTTCTCTACCAAACCACCCCCCTCTCCCTCCCCCTGACTGTTCCCCTATTTCCTCAACCCCTCCATCCTTTTCCTCCTTTCCTGAGGTCACTGATGAAGAAACATCACATCTTCTCTCCTCCTCAAAACGAACTACCTGTTCCTCTGATCCCATTCCTACCCACCTTCTTAACACTGTCTCCTACTCTCACCCCTGTCATATCCTCAATCTCTCTCTTTCCACTGCGACCGTTCCTGATGCCTTCAAACATGCTGTGGTCACACTGCTCCTAACGAAGCCTTCGCTTGACCCTGTCCTTCCAACTATCGACCCATCTCCCTCCTCCCCTTCCTTTCCAAGTTACTTGAACGCGCCGTTCACCACCGCTGTCTTGATTTTCTCTCATCTCATGCTGTTCTTGACTCACTCCAATCTGGCTTTCACCCTCTTCATTCAACTGAAACTGCACTTGCAAAAGTTTCCAACGACCTGTTCCTAGCCAAATCCAAAGGTCTCTATTCTATCCTCATCCTTCTCGATCTATCCGCCGCTTTTGACACTGTTGATCACAGCCTACTTCTTGATATGCTGTCTTCATTTGGATTCCAGGGCTCTGTTCTTTCTTGGTTCTCCTTCTACCTCTCGCTTCGCACTTTTAGTGTACACTCTGGTGGATCCTCTTCCACTTCTATCCCTCTACCAATCGGTGTACCTCAGGGTTCTGTTCTCGGTCCTCTCCTGTTCACCATCTACACTTTTTCTCTTGGCTCTCTGATATCATCTCATGGCTTTCAATACCATCTCTATGCTGATGAGTCCCAAATTTACCTCTCTACCCCTGAAATCTCAACCAGCATCCAAACCAAGGTTTCAGCCTGCCTGTCTGATATCGCTGCCTGGATGTCCCAACGTCATCTAAAACTTAACATGGCCAAAACCGAGCTTCTCATCTTTCCCCCTAAACCTACCTCTCCTCTCCCCCCTTTCTCTATTTCTGTGGATGGCACTCTAATTCTCCCTGTCTCATCAGCTTGTAACCTTGGGGTCATCTTTGACTCCTCTCTCTCCTTCTCTGCTCATATTCAACAGATTGCCAAAACCTGTCGTTTCTTTCTCTATAACATTAGCAAAATCCATCCCTTCATCTCTGAGCACTCTACCAGAACCCTTATCCACACTCTTATCACCTCTCGACTTGATTATTGTAACCTGCTTCTCACTGGCCTCCCTCTTAAGCCATCTCTCTCCTCTTCAATCAGTCCAAAACTCTGCTGCGCGACTCATTTTCCGCCAAAGTCGCTATGCTCACATTAGCCCCCTCCTTAAATCACTTCATTGGCTCCCTATCTGTTTCCGTATTCAGTTCAAGCTTCTCTTATTAACCTATAAGTGTATTCACTCTGCCGCTCCCCAGTACCTCTCCACTCTTGTCACTCCCTACGCCCCCCCCTCGGTTACTCTGTAGATAAATCTCTCTTATCCATCCCTTCTCCTCTACTGATAATTCTAGACTCCGTTCCTTTTGTCTTGCTGCACCTCACACCTGGAATAGACTTCCCAAGCCTGTGTGTCTAGCCCCATCTTTGGCCATTCTCAAGTCCAAACTTAAAGCCCACCTCTTTACCACTGCTTTTGACTCCTAACTACTACTCACTTGCCCTGTCCTTTAACCTCACCTATTTATTCCCTTACCCTTAATTGTTCTGTCTGTTTACCTGTCTTATCTAGATTGTAAGCTCTTTGAGTAGGGACTGTCTTTTTTGTGTATGGTGTACAGCGCTGCGTATGCCTTGTAGCGCTATAGAAATTATAAATAGTAGTAGTAGTACAGTGGAAATCTCTCATGTTGACTGATGTAGCAGTTGGAAGGAGGAGGCAGCAACAATTGAAGAGATGGGAGATAAAGAGGCTGTGGGTTAGTGCAAGAAGGTTGAAGGAAAAACAGGAGATGGCATGATGTCACAAAGCTGAAGCCGGTCCCCCCTCTCCTCCCCCCCCCCCCCACAGCTGCCATATTGGCACACCCAAAACAAAGTACACAAAACTATCAGCTACTGTATCCACGTTGTCATTGTAAACTGTTATTTTAGCTCAGTTATATTTAGAAACATGCCCGTGTGTGCAACATATGCGCAGAAAGGAACTGTCACAACGGAATAAGCTTTCCTCAGTTGGAGTAGTAAGTTGTCCTAAATCGCTATCATTGGGTTATTTTGAGGGGCTGTATTGATGCTGAGATTTTTTCACCTAGTAAAGGGCCACCAAAACAGACATCATGTTATGAGAATCAGGTGCTCAACATTCAGAGTTTTTTTTTATTTCTAGGGGGTGGTGACTTGCCTGAGGCAATAGTGTGAGGTGGAGCTGCCCTCTGTCATTGTCAACTTGCAGAGGGAGGAGCCTTCCTGTGAGGGACAGTCGGTGTCAATTCCAACAGGCACCCTATTGGACACCCGCAGATATCAAGGGTCCTGTTGCCTTGAAAAGAGTTGCGCCACAGGTGTCAGGCCGCAAGGTGTGGTAAAAGGGGTGTGCCCTAAGGTGAATGACCTGCCCCTTCGGAGCACCGAGGAGCTTCATTTGGTTTTAGCTCTATACTATAATTCTCAAAGGGGAAGCGTAAAGTGAAGCTGAAGACATCAACAACATCCTGGGTCCTATGGAGAAACATCTGATTTCTTCTGGACCATCAATTAATCAGGTATTCTCTCCCCTTGGAGCTTCTTTGAGCTCTCCGGAGCAGACCCCATCTATCCCTCCCTTTTCCTGTCCAATAGGGGCTTCCCAGGTGGTGCCCCTTCCTCAGGCTGGAGGTTCAGGTGGAAGAAGCAGTTTCATTATTAACTTTTGTCAAGTTGCCAACAGCTATTCAGGCACCTACCCCAATTCAGCAGCCATCAGCTATTGAGAACAACCAGGAAATGACGTTAAGAGATTTATGGGATTCAATTCAGCTTATGGAGAGTATGTTCAAGTCTACTGTTTCTCAGATTGCAGTTTTTCTTAAGTGGTGGTAAATAAATTGGAAAATATAGGTTCTAATATGCAATGTTTCTTCCTTATTGACTATCTCAGTCACAACTATTAAGGATTGTCACAATGTGTATGTTATGTTTCAACAATCTATATAAATAAATCCCACCTCGAACGTTCTGAAGCTCACTCCAAGGCAGAGAAGCACTAAAATCTGTAGTCTTCGTAGGCTAGGCTATCAGGACCAGTCACCCTCACTCATAGACCCTCCCTCAGCCACGCCCCATCTGTACATAAAACGCTACCTCAACGTTCTGAAGACAACTACTACTACTATTAAACATTTGTACAACCTGCTGAAGCAAACTCCCTAAAGAGTTCGTTAGTTCATGGTGGTGAAGCCATCCAACTCACCATGTCTCTCTGCCCTGCCCTCGCGTCAAATGTCATGATGTCGAGAGCGGAACACAGAGAGTGAAAGGATCCATGAACGCACCCCTACCAAACAGCAACCTCCTCCAACAAACAACGACCCAGGCAGGGGGAGGAGTAGGGAAACACGCTGCGCATGTTTCCCTACTCCTCCCCCTGCCTAGGAATCGCTACAGACTGCTGCCAAACTCCCCAACCACACACGCACAATAGCCACCCACAAACCCCCCCCCCCCCCCACACACACACACAAACAAACTCAATGGTGCACCTCTAACTGCCCCCCTGCCACATCGCCACAACAACCCATGCTACGGCGCATCACAAAGCCCCTACCCCCTTCCCTCCTTGCCGCATCACCCAACCCCTCCCCCCCGCTGCTTCACCAAGCCCCTCCCCCCCCAATCGACCGCCTCGCCACCCGCAACTGCTAATACAAACTCTGTCCGGCCGCTGCTGCTTCTCCTATTCAGCAGCAGCAGCAGCCGGTACATAAAGAAAACAACAAAAAAATTCCTCCTAAAACGCACCTCCGTTGAGAACCATCTCACATTGGCTGACGTCTCTGCAGCCGCTCCTCCTCTCCCCTCAATGTCAGTGCCCCTGCAGGAAGACCCCGGACGAACGCAGAGACGTCAGAGGGGAGAGGAGGAGCGCATGCAGAGATGTCTGCCGACGTGAGTTTTAAGAGAAAGTTTTTTTTTTTGTGTGTTTTCTTTATGTACCGGCTGTTGCTGCTGAATAGGAGAAGCAGCAGCGGCCGGACACAGTTTGTATTAGCGGTTGTGGGTGGCAGGGGGGTCGATGAGGGCGGGGGGGAGGGGCTTGCTGATGCGCCGGGGTGGGGGGGTGTCAGGTGATGCGCAAAGGAGGGGGGAAGGGGATTTCTTTGGGTGCTGCGCTGGGGGGGGGAGGGGGGGTGTCGCTGGACATGGGTGGCTAAAAGGGAGCAGGGGGAAGGGAGGGTCGCTGGACATGGGTGGCTGCAGGGGGGGCAGGGAATAGGGAGATGGGGACGGGGCTCCACACACCACATGGGTGCCTGCAGGGGGGACAGGGGATACAGGACGGACACTGCAGGCCGGGCAGGGGAAGAGAAGGGTTGCTGGTCATGACGGGGGCCAGGTGGGTCAATGGACATGGGTGGCCACAGGGGGGGGCCAGGGGAAAGGAGAGGAGGGTCGTCAGACACGGGTGGCTGCACAGGAGAGGAGGGTCGGTGGACATGGGTAGCTGCAGGGGGGGCAGGGGGAGAGAAGGGTCGCTGGACATGGCTGGCTGCAGGGGGGACAGGGGAGAGAGGAGGGACGCTGCACATGCGTGCCTGCAGGGGGAGAGGAGGGATGGTGAGGAGGGGGTCCTGAGACCACATGGGTGGCTGCAGGGGGAGCAGGAGAGACAGGAAGGACGCAGCAGGGGGAAAGGAGGGTTGATGGACATGGGTATCTGCAGGGGGGGGAGACGAGAGGAGGGTCCATAGACATGGGTGGCTACAGGGGGATGCTGGACATGGGTGGCTGCAGGGGGGGACAGGGGGAGAGGAGGGTCGCTGCACATAGATGGCTGCAAGGGGGCAGGGGAGAGGGATGAGGGGGTTCCTCAGACCACACACTCAGTCACTCACTCTCTGTCTCTCACATACACTCTCACTGACACACTCACCGTCTTTGTCCCTCTCTCTCACACAGTCTTACACAGACAAACACTGTCTCTCACACACTCTCTCTCTCACACAAACACATACACTCTGTCTCTCTCTCTCACATTCTCTCTCTGACACACACGCTCCATCTCTCACACACACTCTTTCTGAAACATACACTTCGAGGAAAACCTTGCTAGCGCCCGTTTCATTTCTAATAGAAACGGGCCTTTTTTTACTAGTATAAAATAAACACAACCAACAATATTGACATACAAAAAAGGCATATATCAAAATGTACACAATAAAATCGAATAGTTAAGCTCTGTCGGAGGATGGGGTAACAGCAGTTAGCGTATCTGGGTTTAAAAAGGTTTCGGAGAAATTCTTGAAGGAAAAGTCCATAGTCTGCTTCTGAGACAGACATGGGAAGCAACTGCTTGCCCTGGGATTTGTAGTATGGAGTGTTGCCATGATTTGGGTTTCTGCCAGGTACTTGTGACCTGGCTTGGCCACTGTTTGGAAAACAGGGTACTGGGCATGATGGACCTTCGGTCTGTCCTAGTCTGGCAACACTTTCCCACTATGGCAACTGTGCTTCCGTATTGGGATAGAACACCTCAGCCCAGGTGGAATCCCCGGGGCTGGATAAAGAGAGACAATCAGACATAAATAGGCGCACCAAGACAATCTTTATTGGCATTTTCTCTTAGTCTATACAAAAGTGATTGTTCCCTCTGGAGCAGTTTGTTACACAGCAAGCAAGACGCTCTGGCTGAATTCCAAAATCTCCTCAGTTTGTTCTTCATTCATACACAGTTATATATTTTCTCATATTCTTACTTATCCTATATAATAATTTGCACCTCCAACGTTGTACGTCTGGATGCCTGGGTTCGTAACACAATTCCTATTGGTCCGCCCTCGCGTCTGAACTTGATGACGTCAGAGGGAGGATCAGTGAGAGGGAAGGGAACCAGCACCAGCCACACACAGAACGTTGGAGGTGAGGATACATTCGCAGGAGAATCGCCCCCTCCCCCCCGTCCTCTGAGTTCCAGGCCCCCCTCCGAGTTCCAGGTCTTCTCCCCTCCCTCTCCTCCCCTCCTCTCCCCTAAGAGTTCCATGCCCCCCTCTCCTACGAGTTCCAGATCCCCGCGCCTCCCTCCCTCTCTCTCTCCCCTCTGAGTGGCAGCCCGACCTCTGTTGCCCGCCCTCTTCTCCCAGTCCTCCGGCTGCCCCTCGCCTTCATGCTTGCTGGCCTGAATTTAAAAGTTCTTACCTCAGGGTCCGCCAGCAGCAGTAAAAGGTGAGCAGGCACGGCGCTTCAGCCTGCCTTCCCTTCTGTCTCAGCTCTGCCTCTGGTCCCGCCCTCATTTCCTGTTTCCAGAAGGGCGGGACCAGAGGCAGAGCTGAGACAGAAGGGAAGGCAGGCTGAAGCGCCATGCCTGCTCGCCTTTTACTGCTGCCGCCGGACCCCAAGGTAAGAACTTTTAAATTAAGGCCGGCACGCAGGAAGGCGAGGGGCAGGCGGAGGACTGGGAGAAGAGGGCTGGCAACGCAGGTCGGGCTGCCACTCAGAGGGGAGAGAGAGGGAAGGAGGCACGGGGGTCTGGAACTCGGAGAAGACAGGGGACATGGAACTCGGAGGGGAGGAGAGAGAGGGAGGGGGGCCTGGAACTCGGAGGAGAGGGAGGGAGAGGGGGCCTGGAACTTGGAGAGGGAGGGAGGGGGGCCTGGAACTCGGAGAAGGAAGAGAGAGGGAGGGAGGGAGGGAGGGAGGCCTGGAACTCAGAGGAGAAGGGAGCCTGGAACTCAGAGGAAAGGGAGGGGGCCTAGAACTCGGATAGGGGGGAGGGAGGGGGCCGAGCTGGAACTCGGAGAATAACCTTGCTAGCACCCGTTTCATTTGTGTGAGAAACGGGCATGTTTTACTAGTAGTACATAAGAGGCTATTTCCTATATTCTTACCAGCTTCTCCAGTTCCAATACACATGCACTCTTGGTGCTCATTGGTCATTTCCTCATCTGCTACACTTGTTACCCTCCTGCAGCACATCTTTCTTACAGTGTGCACATAGCATTAACCTCCTGTCTCCTCCTTCCCTTATCACCTAAAAATCTTCCTTCTATCCTTCAAAATTGTCTCCTCTCCCTTCCCTGTGCATTTCCTCCTCACCTCTTTCTTTTCTTCCTTGTAGATCCCCCACTTCCCTTCCATCCATGTGCAGAATTTTCCCTTCTCCCTTCCATCGATGTGCAGTTTCTCGTCCTCCCCTGTTCCCCCCTAGGGGTCCCACATGCCTTCCTACCTCCCACCGTCCCCTTCCTCAGCAGCATTGGCAGGTAGGGTCTGCAGTCTTGCTCTCTCCAGCTGGCCTGAAACTTTCCCTCTGCTGCCTCCTTCCAACATGGCAACAGAAAGTTGTGACAGAGGGAAGGGCCTTGGTATTTTGGGGTGGCAAGGTATTTTCTTGGCCTGGCGCTTGCCATCCTATAGTGACACCTACGCCCACGGGATCCCCACAGACTTCGCAGCACACTGGTTGAAAAACAATGGGTTACACTGATAGTCCGTTGTGATGTCTTGATCTCAGTTCAGTCTTATATTGGAGTTCTTTTCTAATTTTCTGTGCGTTTTAAGATTATGTAATCTTTTGTTTATTTTAGCAGAATATTGTTTTAATAATTACTGCTTCACTCAACACAGACAAATAAGGAGACAGAAGAGAAAGCTGGAAAAGCTGCACTGAAATATTTTCCTTTTAGTGCTGGAACCCTGGGTACAAGAGGAGAGAGAGAATAATTTCTTACCTGATCAGGAACCAGGGCAGACATTTCCATGCTGTTTCTCCTCTGAATTCTGCAGCTGCTGGATGGATTCAGGCTGGAGATTTCCCTTTTCCTGCAAAGACAAATAAAACAGGAGGAGGTTGAGCTGATTCCAGGTCTCAGTTAAATTCTCTCTGCAGATCTGAGACTGGGTCTTGCAGGGATTTCCAGGCCCCAAAGGCAGAAAGTTTCTGCTTTTGGAGTCTTTCCTGTCTTTGCAGAAATCAGACAAAGAAAGGACAACTGAGCAAGCATGTTCAGAGCTCCTCCTCCTGGTGTGGTCAAGGAAGTTTGATTAACAGCAGATGGCATGATGTCAGAAGGCTCCGCATACTGACCTCAGCTCAATCAAACCTCCTTGGGTGAGGTCATTCTAAGATTTTCCACCTCCTTAAAGTGGATCTGCAGTGTTGCCAGGGCTGCGGGTTTCCCGCCCAACTGGGCTCCTTTCCGCGACCCGCTGTGGCTTTTTTACACTGCGTGCAGGTTGCAGTATTTTGGGTGGCTTTTTTTGCCCCGACACGGTTTTTTCGCCAGCCGCAGGTTGGCTCGTTTTCCCGCGGCCAATAGAAACCCCACGGAGGCGGGCTTAATTACCCCATTTGTATGCAAATGGCCTCATTAATATTTATTAATGATGTCATTCATTTGCAAATTGACATCATTACTACTACTACTACTACTTAACATTTCTAGAGCGCTACTAGGGTTACGCAGCGCTGTACAATTTAACAAAGAAGGACGGTCCCTGCTCAGATGAGCTTACAATCTAAAGTCAAAATGTCAAGTTGGTGTAGTCTAGATTTCTGAGTATAGGTGTGGTGGTTAGGTGCCAAAGACGACATTGAAGAGGTGGGCTTTGAGCAGTGATTTGAAGATGGGCAGGGAGGGGGCTTGGCGTATGGGCTCAGGGAGTCTGTTCCACACTTGAGGTGAGGTGAGGCAGAAAGGGCGGAGCCTGGAGTTGGCGGTGGAGAAGGGCACTGAAAGGAGGGATTTGTCCAGAGAGCGGAGGTTACGGGTAGGAACGTAAGGGGAGACGAGGGTAGAGAGGTAAGGAGGGGCTGCAGATCGAGCGCATCCGTAGGTCAGTAGGAGAAGCCCGAACTGTTTGCGGTACCTGATCGGAAGCCAGTGAAGCGACTTGAGGAGAGGGGTGATATGAGTATATCGGTCCAGGCGGAAGATAAGATGTGCAGCCGAGTTCTGAATGGACTGAAGGGGGGGGGGATAGATGGCTAAGTGGGAGGCCAGCGAGGAGCAGGCCGCAGCATCAAGGCGAGAGGTAATGAGAGAGTGGATGAGAGTACGGGTGGTGTGCTCAGAGAGGAAAGGGCGAATTTTGCTAATGTTATAGAGGAAGAAGCGACAGGTCTTGGCTATCTGCTGGATATGTGCAGAGAAGGAGAGGGAGGAGTCGAAGATGACACCGAGGTTGCGGGCAGATGAGACAGGGACGATGAGGGTGTTATCAACTGAAATATAGAGTGGAGGGAGAGGAGAAGTGGGTTTGGGTGGGAAGACAAGAAGTTTGGTCTTGGCCATGTTCAGTTTCAGGTGGCGATTGGACATCCATGCAGCAATGTCGGATAAGCAGGCCGATACTTTGGCCTGGGTTTCCGCAGTGATGTCTGGTGTGGAGAGATAAAGCTTGGTGTCGTCAGCATAGAGATGGTAGTGGAAGCCATGAGATGAAATCAGGGAGCCCAGGGAAGAGGTGTAGATTGAAAAAAGGAGGGGTCCAAGGACAGATCCCTGGAGGACTCCAACATAGAGTGGGATAGGGGAGGAGGACGAACCATGAAGAGTGTACTCTGAAGGTACGATGGGAGAGATAAGAGGAGAACCAGGAGAGGACAGAGTGTCAAGAAGTAAGTTATGATTGACAGTGTCAAAGGCGGCGGATAGGTCGAGGAGGATGAGGATGGAGTAGTGACCTTTGGATTTGGCGAGGAGTAGGTCATTAATATTTATTAATGATATAATTCGTATACAAATTACTTTGTGCGGTTTTTGGGCTGGTTTGGGAAGGAAGTAGCGGGGAGTGGCCAGTGTTGCCATCCTCACTTATTTCCCATGAGATTGGGCTTGTTTTTGTTAGGACTCGCGGGTAGCTTATTTGTGGGACACCGCCCTAACTCATGGGAAATAAGCGGGGTTGACAACATGGTTTCTGTACGGGGAACATACCCACTTGGTTATATGAACCGTCAATCTTGTCAATCCGGCCAGTCACTATTGGCTGTCTCGGTTGCAGAGGCGGTGTCCGTGCTGCTGCTCTGGGATTGGCTGCTTCCTCGCCTGTTCGGGCAATTGAATTTGGCGATTGTGAATTAACTTATGAACTCAGGAGGGTGATGAGCAGTTGTAGTACTTTTAGGGTTTCCTGTAAGAAAACATCACCTTCGTTTTTAGCGACTTGGTTGGGGAAATTGATAACTTATTAGTTAGCGTAACCAGAAATTACCATGGAAGTCCCATTACTTCAAGAGCTAGAAGTACTCAAATACTCAAAGCTGCAAAAAGTCACCAAGAAAGCGGGGCTGAGGGCAGTGGCGTAGCCAGAAGGCAATTTTTGGGTGGGCCAACAGGTTGGATGGGTGGGCACTAGAGTTGCCAACTTTTTTGAAAAAGAAAAAAACAGCAAACCTGATGCACCCATGCTCTGTCCCTACCCCACTCCCCATAACTTCAATGAGGGTTGCAGTGCAGGCTTCAGTGGCTGCAGGCCAATTGAGAGCTAAGGGAAGTACAATAGACTGCACTATTCAGCCCCACTGAGCCATGGTCCTCCAACACATATATGGTATTGAAGCCAAACACATTCTGCATCCAGAGAACCTCCTGGCCCTCCACCAACAATGGATACAGAGCACAGCAAGGACAATTCTCCATAAAACTCATCATATAAAGAAATTTTGTTTTCTAGTGTAATCTCAATTACAGACATATTATAAATTAACTTTAAAAAAATCTATAAAACAAAAGTCACTCAGAACCTTGAGCAAATCTACCATGCCAACACTAACTTCCAAAAACAAAGATCCTACCTATGAAAAAGAAGTGCCTTAAATATTATAGTAGGGCCCTACAATACAAATACATTTATCAGGAAAGCTGAACAAGCCAAATTACTACAGAATGCTACATGGAAACTTCATGCTAACAGAATACCTCAGTCACACACCCAAGACACAAATGCCAAATACAGAATAAGTGACCACAAACTCTAGAAATATAAATTAAATGGAAACCCCAAGAAACTAGACCTTGCATGTAGTACAACACCAGAGAAACAAGAAAGAAAGGCATTTGCTCCTGTGCAAAATATAAAGATGGCACATGCCAGGGATGGTGTTAGGGGTTGGTTCCTTGGCCAGAGAAAGCCTGCATGCTGGAAGCTGAAGGCGCAGCCTGGTAATGGACTTTGGGGTCCTTTCCTAGATTTCTGTCCTGGACCCCAGCCATGTTTACCATCAACTTTGGCAAGATGTACATTCCAAATCCAACATATTATATTCACAACATTGAAAATAAAATATTTTTTTTATACCTTTTTGTTGTCTGGTCATTTTTTCTCAAATCATATTGATCCCAGTCTCTGGTTTCTGCTTCCCTCTTGTCTTCTCTTAACTCACTTGCCAGGGTCTCCTATTTGACATTTTTTCTTTCTTCATGTCCATCATCCATCTCCCATCTCTGTTTTCCTATATTTCCTTGTTCATTATCTCCCCTGTGTTCATATCCCCTCATCCATCATCATTCCTCTGTGCACCTATGCACCCCATGCCCAGCATATCCCTTCTGCGTTCCTATTCTCTCCCTTGTCTAGTATCTCCCCCCCCCCCCCCCGTCCATATACCCCCCTCTCCAGTGTCCAGCATTTTATCTCTATTCCATATCCCCGTCCCCTTCCCCCCCTTGGTCAGGCATTACCCCTCCGTGCCCATGTGCTATCCCCATACAGCATCTCACATTTGTGTCCCTGTCCCCATGCTCTCACCTAATGCCCATCATCTCCCTTCTGTATCTGTATACTTCCCTATGTCCCCTTTCTCCCTCCTCCACACCAATGTGTCCCTCTCCTCTCTGATCCCACCCCCCAACCAGCTTCTCTTCCCCTTATGCATCTGGCTCTTTCTCCCTGCATCTCTCTCCCTTCCCTCTGCATATCATCATCTGCATATCCAGCACCTCTCCTTCCGCTCCCCCCCCCCCACACACACGTCCAGCATCTCTCTCCCTTTCATCCAGCCCCCATACATGTCCAGCACCTCTCCCCTTCACTTCAACCCTCTGCATATCCAGCACCTCTCCCCTTCCTTCCACCCCCCTATATATCCAAAACCTCTCCCCTTCCCTCCAAACTCCCCTCTGCAAATTCCAAAACCTCTCCCCTTCCTTCCAACTTCCCCTCTGCAAATCCAAAACCTCTTCCCTTCCCTCCAAACTCCCCTCTGCAAATCCAAAACCTCTTCCCTTCCCTCCAAACTCCCCTCTGCAAATCCAAAATCTCTCCCCTTCCCTCCAACCTCCCCTCTGCAAATCCCAAAACCTCTCTCCCTTCCCTCCAACCTTCTGCCCCTGGCAAGTCCAGCACCCTTCTGTTCCCTCCCCTCCCTGCCTCCCCTTACTTCTGGGCCAGCACGCAGCACCCCACTGACTTCCTCACCCCTCTACCACCCCTGCCGCAGTGCTTCATTTAATGTTGTCGGCGCTGCCGTTACAGTTTCCCACCCCCGCGGCGGCGCTTTACACTTTACCTAACAGCCAACGCTACAGATGCAGCGCTGACGTCCGAGTCTGACGTCCTGCTCCGGGGCCTTCCGCGTCCCGCCTCCGTAACAGGAAGTTACATCAGCGTGGAAGGCCCCGGAGCAGGACGTCGGACTCGGACGTCAGCGCTGCATCTGTAGCGTTGGCTGTTAGGTAAAGTGTAAAGCGCCGCCGCGGGGGTGGGAAACTGTAACGGCAGCACCGACAACATTAAATGAAGCGCTGCGGCAGGGGCGGGAGATGGTCAAGATAAGGATCTGCTTCTGGGCGGGCGGGCCTGAGGCTAAACTGGGTGGGCCTGGGCCCATCCAGGCCCACCCATAGCTACGCCCCTGGGCCTGAGGCTAAACTGGGTGGGCCTGGGCCCATCCAGGCCCACCCGTAGCTACGCCCCTGGCTGAGGGCAAATTTGAAGGTGAGTGTGGAGAAGGACTTTGTGGTACATGGGTTCTATTAACTGCGGAATGTTGACCTGGGAACTGCCCCATCAGTGCATGAAGGTTTTTCTTATGTGTTTGTTGTTATGGGCTTGGTAGGTTCCCCTCGCTCCTTTGGGAAATGACGTCAGAAGAAGGCGGGACATTGAGCGAAGGGAAGACTGGTAGAGACGTCGGGAGCGCCGCCTCCTTCCCTGATGCTGCACCTTCGCTGCCGGAAGGAGGTAAATTTAAAAGGGATCTTGGGGGGGAGAAGAGGGCGGGCAGTTGGGACATGGGAGCGGGAGGGCAAGGGAGAGAGGATCGTGGATGGGAGGGCAGCGATCATTTTCACGGGGGGAGGGGCGCGCGTGCACCAACTGTTCGTCGCGGGGGGCGCCAACTGATCTTCTGCAGGGGGCGCCACAGACCCTTGGCACGGCCCTGCCCCTTCACAGTTGGGAGGAATCTGATATTGATTACGCAGCCATGGGAACTGGGCTTCCTCCTGGTTCTCCCCCTGCTGGTCACTGAGGAGACTGGCTCTCTATATCCTGGGATAGCTTCCCTCCCACTTTTCCTGAGAATCCCTCCCGGGTTTTCGGGCCCTCCCCTTTCTCCAACTACCCTAGGGACTTCTGGACCTTGTAGTTCTGGGGCCCATGGCCTTTTGCTATATCCCCGTTTACCTGCCTCATCACAGTGTGTGTGTGATTCTTGTTTGAACCTGTATGAATTACTGACCTGTTAGTTCTTCCAGTTAGGCTGTGTGGCACAGCCCTGAGCTGCCTCTTTGCGTGCTTGCTGTAGTGTTGTTGTTTGAATCTGAGTGAACTGCTCCTCTTGTTAGCTGAGCCTTCGAGCACAGCCCTGAGCTCTTTCTGTGTGTGTGGTTCTTGTTTGAACCTATGTGAATTACTCTTCTGTTAACTGTGCTTCCTAGCACAGTTCTGAGCTGTGCTAGGAAGTTCTGAGCTGTTGTTTCCCTTTTACCCTTTACTTGCTGTATCTGTTGTTTGATTCCTGGTTGGGCTGCTCTTCCGCTTGCTGTGTGGCACAGCCCTGAGCTGCCTCTCTGTGTGGTTTCCCTTTTCCTACTATTTGCTCTTGTTGGTACTGTTAGGACCTGTGTGTTTGGTCTTGTGACCTTTCATTGGTGTCTGTGTTTTACGCAGTATGAGCGGCCTAGTTAGTATTCCCTTCTGGGACTTGTTCTGTTCCATTTTCCCTTCTTTCTTGATTGTTTGGGTTCCTGTTCAGCCTTGCAGCCTATATCCTTGGACTCTGTTATGTGTGGGATCCAGTTCAGCCTTGCGGGCAGTATGACTCTCTGGTCTTCCTGAGTATTCTGGGCTTCATAGCCTTTCGTCTGTGTACTTGTGCAGGCTCAGTCTGTCTTAGGCCTTGGCCTAAGTCCAAGGGCTCATGACCAAACACAACACTGATCCCTGCAGCTAGGGTTACCATATGGCTCCAGAATAAAGGAGGACAGATTGAACCAGTCTGGGTTTTACTTCCATTTCTTTCAATGGAAGCAAAACCCTGACTGGATCAATGTGTCCTCCTTTTTCTGGAGCCATATGGTAATCCTACCTGCAGCACTACACTGTTCACCCTCCTCCACTGACAGAAATTACCATTTAACCCTACCGTCTGTTTTCTGTCCAACAACTAATTCCTAATCCACACCAGAACATTGCTTCCTATCCCACGACTCTTCAATTTTCTCAGGAGTCTCTCATGAGAAACTTTATGAAAAGTTTTCTGAAAATCTATATCAACCGGCTCACCTTTATACACATGTTTATTCACGCCTTCAAAGAAATGAAGCAAATTGGTGAGGCAAGACTTCCCTCAGCTGAACCCATGCTGATTCCATCCCATTAAACCATATTTGTCTACGTGTTCTATAATTTTATTTTTTATAATAGTTTCACTATTTTGCCTGGCACCAATGTCAGGTTTCCCGGTCTATAATTTCCCGGATCACTCCTAGAACCTATTTTAAAAATCGGCGTCACATTGGTCACCTTTCAAATTTCACGTACTATGGATTTTAATGACAGGTTACATATTACTAACATAAGTACATAAGTAATGCCACACTGGGAAAAGACCAAGGGTCCATCGAGCCCAGCATCCTATACATGTTATTCCCGGAATTGTGGATTTTTCCCAAGTCCATTTAGTTGCGGTTTATGGACTTGTCCTTTAGGAAACCGTCTAACCCCTTTTTAAACTCTGCCAAGCTAACCGCCTTGACCACGTTCTCCGGCAACGAATTCCAGATTTTAATTACGCGTTGGGTGAAGAAAAAATTTCTCCGATTTGTTTTAGTTTAAATCTGTTTATTGACGTATTATATGAAACATACAGTGGGGGAAATAAGTATTTGATCCCTTGCTGATTTTGTAAGTGTGCCCACTGACAAAGACATGAGCAGCCCATAATTGAAGGGTAGGTTATTGGTAACAGTGAGAGATAGCACATCACAAATTAAATCCGGAAAATCATATTGTGGAAAGTATATGAATTTATTTGCATTCTGCAGAGGGAAATAAGTATTTAATCCCTCTGGCAAACAAGACCTAATACTTGGTGGCAAAACCCTTGTTGGCAAGCACAGCGGTCAGACGTCTTCTGTAGTTGATGATGAGGTTTGCACACATGTCAGGAGGAATTTTGGTCCACTCCTCTTTGCAGATCATCTCTAAATCATTAAGAGTTCTGGGCTGTCGCTTGGCAACTCGCAGCTTCAGCTCCCTCCATAAGTTTTCAATGGGATTAAGGTCTGGTGACTGGCTAGGCCACTCCATGACCCTAATGTGCTTCTTCCTGAGCCACTCCTTTGTTGCCTTGGCTGTATGTTTTGGGTCATTGTCGTGCTGGAAGACCCAGCCACGACCCATTTTTAAGGCCCTGGCGGAGGGAAGGAGGTTGTCACTCAGAATTGTGCGGTACATGGCTCCATCCATTCTCCCATTGATGCGGTGAAGTAGTCCTGTGCCCTTAGCAGAGAAACACCCCCAAAACATAACATTTCCACCTCCATGCTTGACAGTGGGGACGGTGTTCTTTGGGTCATAGGCAGCATTTCTCTTCCTCCAAACACGGCGAGTTGAGTTCATGCCAAAGAGCTCAATTTTTGTCTCATCTGACCACAGCACCTTCTCCCAATCACTCTCAGCATCATCCAGGTGTTCACTGGCAAACTTCAGACGGGCCGTCACATGTGCCTTCCGGAGCAGGGGGACCTTGCGGGCACTGCAGGATTGCAATCCGTTATGTTGTAATGTGTTACCAATGGTTTTCGTGGTGACAGTGGTCCCAGCTGCCTTGAGATCATTGACAAGTTCCCCCCTTGTAGTTGTAGGCTGATTTCTAACCTTCCTCATGATCAAGGATACCCCACGAGGTGAGATTTTGCGTGGAGCCCCAGATCTTTGTCGATTGACAGTCATTTTGTACTTCTTCCATTTTCTTACTATGGCACCAACAGTTGTCTCCTTCTCGCCCAGCGTCTTACTGATGGTTTTGTAGCCCATTCCAGCCTTGTGCAGGTGTATGATCTTGTCCCTGACATCCTTAGACAGCTCCTTGCTCTTGGCCATTTTGTAGAGGTTAGAGTCTGACTGATTCACTGAGTCTGTGGACAGGTGTCTTTCATACAGGTGACCATTGCCGACAGCTGTCTGTCATGCAGGTAACGAGTTGATTTGGAGCATCTACCTGGTCTGTAGGGGCCAGATCTCTTACTGGTTGGTGGGGGATCAAATACTTATTTCCCTCTGCAGAATGCAAATAAATTCATATACTTTCCACAATGTGATTTTCCGGATTTAATTTGTGATGTGCTATCTCTCACTGTTACCAATAACCTACCCTTCAATTATGGGCTGCTCATGTCTTTGTCAGTGGGCACACTTACAAAATCAGCAAGGGATCAAATACTTATTTCCCCCACTGTATATACATAATGTCCGGCAGATAACCTTGTAATCCGTCCACATACATCAAATCGTTTTCTTCTTTTATCCCTAGACACCCCCTCCCCCCGCCCTCCCTTCCTTGTAGTTTAAAGTTCAACAGTTTTTATTGATGACACTTCAAAGAAAAACACCGTTAACCTGGTGCATATACAGAAATTTAGAGTATATAAACAAACTCTTTTTTAACCGTATGATACAACTCGGTATCAAATTTTTTAACATATTATTTCTATCCCTCCCCCCCTCTAAGTGTTGGTCAACATGTGTATGCTTTGACTTTCCATGTTGAACTAGCTCCCTCCCGTCCCGGAGGAGGTCCTGGGTCCTATACTCTGATGACCCCCTCCCCCGTTCTGGAAGGTAATACTCTTATTATGCCGACTTAGTCTACTATACCAAGCTACCAAGTGTTATGATTTGTTCTGTTTACCATGTTTGTTCTTTAGGCATAGCTTCTAATCCGCCTTAACCGCTCTCCCATACACTTTGAAATGTAATAACCCCACCTGCTCCCTTTGCCCACCCACTCCCCCCAACCTGATATTCAAAGAAAGAAAGAAAGAGAAAAAGAAAAAAAAAAAAAAAAAACACAGGATATGGCCGCTTCATAGTCGGTTCAGAATAAAACTTCTCGCCCTGGGCGCCAGGGACTGGATATAAGGTTCCCAGATCCTCAGGAATGCCTTCTTTCCTTTAGGGGAGGATCCCACCTCTCTCCTCTCCATCATCAGCAGTTCATATAAACTATTTCTCCAATGCCAATACTCCGGCGGTTCAGAATGCACCCAGGCCTGCAAAATCAGTTTCTTACCTACTAAACTGGCTTTCCTGATGAACTGCCGGGCTCCCCCCATGTGCAAGACAAAGAACTCATACTGCTCTAAAAGGAGACCCTGCGGAGTAAGCAGAATCTTGCTCTTTAGTATCAACTCTAGAAATCCCACAATTTGCCTCCAATAGTTCTGGATCTTATAACATTCCCAAAGGTAGTGATATAATGTGCCTTCCCTCTGTCCACACTTAGAGCATAAAGGATCAATTCCTCCTCCAAATTTGGATACTTGATACTTTGACATGTATGCCCTATATAAAATCCTGTATTGGCATTCCCTCATGGCAGCGTTTCTCGATAGGGTAGGAATCCTAGTCGATAACTTCTGAAAGTCTAGCTTCAGGTTTGGACGCTTTAGATCATGAGCCCATTTCCCTAAAATATGGTCTGTATCTCTACCCCTGCTCGTCTCCCCCAATGCTTTTTGTAATCCAGAAACCGATAAACGCCCCCCCCCCCCGCATGGAACTAAAGAATGCCCTTATTTGGCGTCCATGTCCACTACTCAATTTCCCTTGCTCTAAAGATCTGACATAATGTGCTATCTGATAATACGCAAATTGATGATTTTGAGTAATACCTACCCTTGCTCCCATAACTCCTTTCCACAGTTCCCCTTCCCCCCTCCCCACCCTTCTCCTTTCCCCCCTCCCACCACCTCTAGACTCCTTCCTTTCCTGTCCTGTTGTTCTCGCTAGAGAACGAGTCACGCCCTCCCCCCTTTTCCCCCCAGCGCTGACCTCCAGATTTTTATGATTCACCCCTTGTTAATTATGAACTTCTAACTTTTATACAGTCCTGCTTCCTAGTATATATAGTATTGGCCTTAAATTTACTTCTTTTATACTTAAACTTCGACACAGCCTTTGATACAGGAAACTTTAGTGTAGATCCCTCCATGGGCCTAGAGAATACCTGCATTTATTCAAGAATTCTACATTTCTGTACAGTCCTTACTTTACAGTCCCGCCAGCATTGTATGTGTTCAATGTCCCCTCTATCTTCCTCTGCTTTCATGTCTCTTTGCTTTCTCTGGGCTTACTCCAACCAAGCCTTTATCACCTCCTTATCACTGATCTCCTGGGCTGCTGTTCCTTGTGGCCTCACTCCCTTCCTCCGGTCTCTGCTCCATTTTATTAGCAAAGTGCAAGGCCTCCACATGTGAGCTGAAGAAGTGTTGTTTGCCCTTGTACTGAATTCTTAGTTTGGCAGGAAACATTAGAGCGAAGTTTGCTCTTTTTTCATACAGGTTCTTGCACACTTCTACAAATTGCCTGTGCTGGGCTGCCACTGCAGTTGAAAAGTCTTGAAAACAAAGGACAGTGCGGGCCTCATACTGCACCTTGCCTCTCGCTCTCCATGCTCGCAATATTTCTTGCTTGTGGGTGTAGTTGAGAATTTTACATATTATCACACGAGGTCTTTCTAAGTCTTGTCCAGCACGGCCCAACCGGTGTGCGCGCTCGATTTTTAACTCCTTCTCCAACCCAGGTAAATTTAGTATCTTAGGCAGCCATGTTTCAAGGAAGTCCCGCAGTTCTACCTCGCGTATTGACTCCGGGAGCCCCACCAGCCTTAGATTATTCCGGCGTGATCTGTATTCAAGATCTTCTATTTTAGCTTCCAGTTTGTTCAATTGCTCCCTCATTTGTTCTTGCTTACTATCGCTTTGCTGGCACTGATCTTCCACATCCGACAGTCTCTGCTGAAACCCAGTCAAATCTGTGCGTAAGCTTTCTAATTTGACGTCCATTTGCACTATTTGATCTGAGATTTTCTGTAATTTTTTGTCGACGGATGCCTCCAACAAAGTGGAGACCTCCGTGGCTATCTCTGCTGCCCAGGCGGAACTCACCGATTCGCTTGACGCGCCAATCTCCGCCATTTTGTTTTCGCCCGTGCGGCTCCGTGCGCTGTCTTTCCGACTGATTTTTGTGGCCATTCCGACCCGAATCACAGCTCGCCAGCCGTTGCTCACACCGGGGGAGTTTCCCGTGCCTTTCCAGCTCAATTTTGTGGGTTCTCTGCAGATGCGTGCAGTGCTAGGGGAAGTTGTTCTACGAGGGGTCTCGGAGCTCTATCAAGCGGCGACCTTCCCTTCGCCTAGCATCACGTGACTCCCCCTCTCCGATTTGTTTTAAATTTACTACACTGTAGTTTCATCGCATACCCCCTAGTCCTAGTATTTTTGGAAAGCGTGAACAGACGCTTCACATCCACCTGTTCCACTCCACTCATTATTTTATATACCTCTATCATAAGTACATAAGTAGTGCCATACTGGGAAAGACCAAAGGTCCATCTAGCCCAGCATCCTGTCACCGACAGTGGCCAATCCAGGTCAAGGGCACCTGGCACGCTCCCCAAACGTAAAAACATTCCAGACAAGTTATACCTAAAAATGCGGAATTTTTCCAAGTCCATTTAATAGCGGTCTATGGACTTGTCCTTTAGGAATCTATCTAACCCCTTTTTAAACTCCGTCAAGCTAACCGCCCGTACCATGTTCTCCGGCAACGAATTCCAGAGTCTAATTACACGTTGGGTGAAGAAAAATTTTCTCCGATTCGTTTTAAATTTACCACACTGTAGCTTCAACTCATGCCCTCTAGTCCTAGTATTTTTGGATAGCGTGAACAGTCGCTTCACATCCACCCGATCCATTCCACTCATTATTTTATACACTTCTATCATATCTCCCCTCAGCCGTCTCTTCTCCAAGCTAAAAAGCCCTAGCCTTCTCAGCCTCTCTTCATAGGAAAGTCGTCCCATCCCCACTATCATTTTCGTCGCCCTTCGCTGTACCTTTTCCAATTCTACTATATCTTTTTTGAGATACGGAGACCAGTACTGAACACAATACTCCAGGTGCGGTCGCACCATGGAGCGATACAACGGCATTATAACATCCGCACACCTGGACTCCATACTCTTCCTAATAACACCCAACATTCTATTCGCTTTCCTAGCCGCAGCAGCACACTGAGCAGAAGGTTTCAGCGTATCATCGACGACGACACCCAGATCCCTTTCTTGATCCGTAACTCCTAACGCGGAACCTTGCAAGACGTAGCTATAATACGGGTTCCTCTTACCCACATGCATCACTTTGCACTTGTCAACATTGAACTTCATCTGCCACTTGCACGCCCAATCTCCCAGTCTCGCAAGGTCCTCCTGTAATCGTTCACATTCCTCCTGCGACTTGACGACCCTGAATAATTTTGTGTCATCGGCGAATTTAATTACCTCACTAGTTATTCCCATCTCTAGGTCATTTATAAATACATTAAAAAGCAACGGACCCAGCACAGACCCCTGCGGGACCCCACTAACTACCCTCCTCCACTGAGAATACTGGCCACGCAATCCTACTCTCTGCTTCCTATCTTTCAACCAGTTCTTAATCCATAATAATACCCTACCTCCGATTCCATGACTCTGCAATTTCTTCAGGAGTCTTTCGTGCGGCACTTTGTCAAACGCCTTCTGAAAATCCAGATATACAATATCAACCGGCTCCCCATTGTCCACATGTTTGCTTACCCCCTCAAGAAAATGCATTAGATTGGTGAGGCAAGACTTCCCTTCACTAAATCCGTGCTGACTTTGTCTCATCAGTCCATGTTTTTGTATATGCTCTGCAATTTTATTCTTAATAATAGCCTCCACCATCTTGCCCGGCACCGACGTCAGACTCACCGGTCTATAATTTCCCGGATCTCCTCTGGAACCCTTCTTAAAAATCGGAGTAACATTGGCTACCCTCCAGTCTTCCGGTACTACACTCGATTTTAGGGACAGATTGCATATTTTTAACAGTAGCTCCGCAAGTTCATTTTTTAGTTCTATTAATACTCTGGGATGAATACCATCAGGTCCCGGTTTACTACTCTTCAGCTTGCTGAACTGACCCATTACATCCTCCAAGGTTACAGAGAATTTGTTTAGTTTCTCCGACTCCCCCGCTTCAAATATTCTTTCCGGCACCGGTGTCCCCCCCAAATCCTCCTCGGTGAAGACCGAAGCAAAGAATTCATTTAATTTCTCCGCTACGGCTTTGTCCTCATTGATCGCCCCTTTAACACCATTTTCGTCCAGCGGCCCAACCGACTCTTGTTGGAATTTATTGTATTTTACATGCATTGCCTGTCACCTATTATTTCTCTGTGATTACTCTGTGACCTCTGATGTGAATTACTTAGAGAGGTCACAGCTATGCAACTTCCTGTGGGGGTTAGACACAGCACATGGAGCTCATGGTCTCTCCTAACCTGAGAGGATCTATGGTGGTGTGAGCATCCATTACCATCTAAGCACATGGAAGGAGCTGATAATACAAATGTATAGTATTATGTATATATAAGCCTGTCTGAATATAATCTAACTACAAACTGTGAGTAAACAGATGTTTTGTTACTTCAACTTTAAAGTGACTCAGCAGTGAATTATTCTGGGGTGTATGAGAGAGAGATGAAGAAAGAAATTAACATTTCTAAAGCTGAAGCTGTGTGTACTAAAATCTGCTAATTATTTACTACAAATAATCCAACAAAAGGGTTATGGGCCCAGGGCTCAGGAATTGAAAAAGAAGAGAAATGTTACCAGGCAGTAAAAGAGCCACATTTTTCTCTTAAGTTTTAAAAGAAAGATTCAGTCTGTCTCTCTCTCCCCCCACACACCAGACAGAAGGCTAAGAAAATGGCTGAGGGAGGAAATTCACCATTTTTCTACTCTCTCAAGGTGCCTAAATTAACTGAATTTAATTATCAGCAGTGGGAACTAAGATTCATATGTCTCCTTCGAGCAAAAAGATTAAATATATGCTTAGACCAAGACAGAACAGCTGAAAATATGGCTGAATGGGACAATGCAAACTATTATGTGAAGTGCATGTTTTTGGAAGCTCTCTCAGAGAAACAAGCTATATTAGTGGAGGGAAAAGATACACCAAAGGACATTTTACATAAACTGAGAACTATGTATGCAACTACATATGCAAAGCAGCAACCAATTTGGTTAGCAGAGTTGAATGAAACCAAATTAAGGGATAAAAGTAAATGTAATGATCACATTATGCATCTTATGTCTTCATTTCAAAAGTTAGAACTTTCTGGAATTCCCATGTGTGATGCATTGAAAAGAGCATTTCTCTTTACCTCACTATCAAAGAAGTTTGATGTTTTTAGGTCTGTAAATGAAGCCATTGAAGGGCAATCTTTTGAACAGGCAACATCAAAACTAAGGCAGGAATGCATAATAAATGATTCTGAGGAGATGTGTTCTCAAAGCAAGTCAGAGAGAAATGAAACAAATTTCTTGGCAAAGAACAGAGGAAGGCGGAGCTATGGGAAAACTCCACCCAAGGGCAAGCTGATTTGCTACTCATGTGGAAAGGAGGGACATGTATCTAAATGGTGTAAGGAAACACAAAACACTCCCTCTAGCTCACCTAAGCCAATGGAACTAAAGAATTTTCAAACCAGGAAATGTATGAAGGACAATAATAAACACAAGGGCTTTCTAATGGCAGAAAAATCTTTGACTATGGTAAATAATAATTCAAATGAAAGTACTTGGATTTTGGATTCGGGGAGCACGTGCCATTTAACCAATTGTAAGGATTTCTTTCAGGAAATGTGTCCAGAAGAAGGTATTCTTAAAACTGCAAACGCAGGGACTACTCAGATCCAAGCAAAAGGCATTGGATTCTTAAAATGCAAAGTGTCTAATGAAGTTAAAGAAATTCCTGTAAGTGATGTCTTGTATATTCCCCAAGCAGTTTGCAATATGCTTAGTGTATCTACATTAGATAAGAAGGGATTTGCGATTCATTTTGAAAACAGTAAGTGCACAATCTCTAAAAATGATGAAGTGTATGCTGAAGCTTTTATGCATAATGATGTTTATAAACTGAGCATTTCAGGTGAAGCCTCACATATGGCGCAAGTAAGGAAGAATGATGGTAAATGTAGTCTGGAAATCTGGCACCGCCGCCTGGGACATCGTGATTTTAAGGTGATCCAGGATCTTTACAGTAAGCAACTAGCCACCGGCATTCAGATAAGTGCAGATGCTGGTAAAATGGAGAAATGCATAGACTGTGTTACTCAAAAGGGTGTGAGACCCTCATTTCCTGCATACACAGGAAATAGGAGTAATAAAGTACTGGACTTAATACACAGTGACTTATGTGGACCGTTTAATATCCCATCATTGGGAAATAACAGATTTGTGCTAATATTCTTGGATGATTTCTCTAGATACTGTGTGGCCTATTTGCTGAAAGAAAAAAGTCAAGTCACAGACATGCTGAAGAAATACGTAGCCATGGTGAGCAATAAATTTGAAAGAAAACCAAAGGTTCTTCAGACCGACAATGGTGGTGAGTTCACTTCACAAAGCATGCGCACATTTCTAGAACAAGAAGGCATTCAGCATATCACAACAGTAGCTTACACACCAGAGCAAAATTCTGTTGCAGAGAGAAAATTTAGGTCAATTGTGGAAATGACCAGATGTATGCTGTCAGATAGCAATCTCCCTAAAAGACTATGGGGGGAAGCCATTCTCACAGCAGTGTACCTACAAAACAGAATGCCAACTAAAGGCGCTGAGCGCACACCACATGAGACATGGCATGGTAGGAAGCCAAACCTGTCACACATAAGAACATTTGGAAGTACAGCATATGCTCATGTACCAAAGCAAAGAAGGCATAAGCTGGATTCCACAACAGAAAGGGGCATTTTAGTTGGCTATGCTCCAGGACACAAAGGATATAGAATTTTGAATCTGAAAACTGGCATTGTTGGCATAAGACATGTTACATATTTTGATGAAAACAAAAGGGTTGATAAAGGCTGGATTATCCCAGATGAGCCTTATCATCCAGAATATGAAACTAGAACCATAATAGACATGCCAGTGTATATAAATGCCATACCAAGGCAGATGTCTGAAAGCAACTCATCTGTATCTAACGAGGAACAGGCAGAGGAAGCAGACACAGAAAGGATCATTGAAGAAGACAGTACAGTTGGAGAAGGGGAATCAATTGGAGAAGGACTCTCAGATTTTGAGGATGCGGAAAGGTCAGACCAACCTGTTGTCAGACGCTCATCCAGGGAAAACAAAGGTGTTCCACCCCCAAGACTGTCTTACCTAACAAAGTCAGCAGAAGCTCAAGAGCCCTTAACATGGGATGAGATTGAGAAAATGCCAGCAGAAGAAGCTGCTGAATGGCGTAAAGCTGCACAAGAAGAAATTGATTCATTGCATAAAAATAAAACTTGGATTCTTACAAAATTACCTCCTGGCAAGAAAGCTATAGGATGCAAATGGGTATTCAAGTTAAAAAGGAATGCAGTAGGAATTTTGAGCAGAAGGGTCAGCTCACCTACCAAATCAGATTGGACTGCAGTTAAAAGGATGGTAAGGTATTTAAAGGGTACCATTGATTGTAAATTAATGATTTCAGCCAATAGTAATCCAAAACTAATATGTTACTGTGATTCAGATTGGGCAGGGGATCATTCTGATTATAAATCCACAAGTGGATATGTGTTTATGTATGGAAATGTACAAATTTCATGGGCCAGTCATAAACAAAGTATTGTGAGTCTGTCTTCTACAGAAGCTGAATATGTGGCCGTATCGGAAGCGTGCAGAGAACTGATGTGGATTGAAAAACTTTTGCTGGATTTTGGAATAGCTGAACAGAGACCAATCCAGATAATGGAAGATAATCAGAGCTGCATCCGACTGTCACAGAATGACAAGGTTCAGTCACGCACCAAGCACATCGCAACGAAATACCACAATGTTCGAGAGTTGGCGAAAGAAGGGGTCATCAGTCTACATTATTGTCACACCAGTGAGATGACAGCTGACATCATGACCAAACCATTACCAAGAGAACATTTTGTGAATCTGCGTATAAAGCTTGGACTTTGTATGAATAAATAATTGCATGACAGTTATGCATGAGAAGGGGTTTGTTGGAATTTATTGTATTTTACATGCATTGCCTGTCACCTATTATTTCTCTGTGATTACTCTGTGACCTCTGATGTGAATTACTTAGAGAGGTCACAGCTATGCAACTTCCTGTGGGGGTTAGACACAGCACATGGAGCTCATGGTCTCTCCTAACCTGAGAGGATCTATGGTGGTGTGAGCATCCATTACCATCTAAGCACATGGAAGGAGCTGATAATACAAATGTATAGTATTATGTATATATAAGCCTGTCTGAATATAATCTAACTACAAACTGTGAGTAAACAGATGTTTTGTTACTTCAACTTTAAAGTGACTCAGCAGTGAATTATTCTGGGGTGTATGAGAGAGAGATGAAGAAAGAAATTAACATTTCTAAAGCTGAAGCTGTGTGTACTAAAATCTGCTAATTATTTACTACAAATAATCCAACAACTCTTTGGCCGGTTTCCTGCTTTTAATGTATCTAAAAAAATTTTTACTATGTATTTTTGCTTCCAACGCTAATTTCTTCTCAAAGTCCTTTTTTGCCCTCCTTATCTCCGCTTTGCATTTGGCTTGGCATTCCTTATGATCTATCCTGTTACTTTCAGTTGGTTCTCTTCTCCACTTTCTGAAGGATTGTTTTTTGGCTCTAATGACTTCCTTTATCTTACTGTTTAGCCACGCCGGCTGACGTTTAGTCTTTTTTCCCTTTTTTCTAATACGTGGAATATATTTGTCCTGAACCTCCAGGATGGTGTTTTTAAACAGCATCCACGCCTGACGCAAGTTTTTTACTCTGCGAGCTGCTCCTTTCAGTCTTTTTTTCACCATTTTTCTCATTTTGTCGTAATCATGTCTCCCCTCAGCCGTCTCTTCTCCAAGCTGAAAAGCCCTAGCCTCCTTAGTCTTTCTTCATAGGGAAGTCGTCCCATCCCCGCTATCATTTTAGTCGCCCTTCACTGCACCTTTTCCAATTCCACTATATCTTTCTTGAGATGCGGCGACCAGAATTGAACACAATACTCAAGGTGCGGTCGCACCATGGAGCGATATAACGGCATTATAACATCCTCACACCTGTTTTTCATACCTTTCCTAATAATACCCAACATTCTATTCGCTTTCTGAGCCGCAGCAGCAAACTGAGCAGAAGGTTTCAGTGTATTATCGATGACGACACCCAGATCCCTTTCTTGGTCCGTAACTCCTAATGTGGAACCTTGCATGACGTAGCTATAATTCAGGTTCTTTTTTCCCACATGCATCACCTTGCATTTGCTCACATTAAACGTCATCTGCCATTTAGCCGCCCAGTCTCCCAGTCTCGTAAGGTCCTTCTGTAATTGTTCACAATCCTGTCGCGAGTTAACGACTTTGAATAACTTTGTGTCATCAGCAAATTTAATTACCTCGCTAGTTACTCCCATCTCTAAATCATTTATAAATATATTAAAAAGCAGCGGTCCTAGCACAGACCCCTGAGGAACCCCACTAACTACCCTTCTCCATTGTGAATACTATCCATTTAACCCCACTCTCTGTTTCCTATCCTTCAACCAGTTTTTAATCCACAATAGGACTTTCCCTCCTATCCCATGACCCTCCAATTTCCTCTGTAGCCTTTCATGAGGTACCTTGTCAAATGCCTTTTGAAAATCCAGATACACAATATCAACCGGCTCCCCTTTGTCCACATGCTTGTATACTCCTTCAAAGAATTGAAGTAAATTGGTCAGGCAAGATTTCCCCCACACAAAAGCCGTGCTGACTCCAGTGGCGTAGCCAGACTGCCAATTTTGGGTGGGCCTGAACCCAAAGTGGGTGGGCACAAAATTTTCTGTCTACCCCCCCTCCCCCAGCAAAATTTAGTCACACTTTTCAGTGAGCTTTCAGAGGCCAAAACCTCCTGCCTCAGGTCAGTATAATGCTGTTATGGTATCCTCTCCTGACCTAAGGAAGGAAGTATTGGTCTCTGAAACTTTATTAACTTTATTACTTTATCCTAAATTAAAAATAAAATTATTTTCTTTACCTTTGTTGTATGGCCATTTACTTTTTCTCATTGTGTTGCTCCCAGTCTCTAGATTCTGCTTTCCTTCGTCTTTCTCTTGCCAGGGTTTCCTGTCCGTTCATCACCTATGGCTTTTCATCTTTTCCTCACCCTTGTTCTCCACATGCCCCTTCCTCTTATTCTCCAGTCTTTCCCTACTCTGTCCTCTCCCTCTTTCCATCCAGCAGCTCCCCTCTTTCTCTCCCCATCCTTCCAGTGTCTCCCCTCTTTCTTTTGCATCCAGCGTCACCTTTTTCTCCCTACCTTCCATCCAGTGTCTTCCCTCTTTCTCTCCTTATCCTTCCACTCATCTACCCTCTCTCCTGATCCTTCCATCTAGTGTCTCTATCTCCCCTCTCCTTCTATCCTGTGTCTATCTCTCTACCCTTTTCTGTTCAGTCTCCTCCCTCTCTCCACATCCTTCTAGTTTCTCCCCTTTCTCTCTGCATCCTTTCATCCATCTCCCCTCTTTCTCTCCCTATCCTCCCATGTCCAGCAGCTCTCTTCCCTCTAGTCCCTTCTTCCTCTTCCTTCCTTGTCCAGCAGCTCTCCAGCCCCTTCCTCCTCTCCCTCCCATGTCCAGCAGCTCTCTCCCTTCCATCCAATCCCCTCCTCCTCTCCATCCCATGTCCAGCAGCTCTCTCCCTTCCCTCTAGTCCCTTCTTCCTCTTCCTCCCTTGTCCAGCAGCTCTCCAGTCCCTTCCTCCTCTCCCTCCCATGTCCAGTAGCTCTCTCCCTTCCCTCAAGTCTTTCCTTCCCTCAAGTCCCTTCCTCCTCTCCCTCCTATGTCCCAGCAGCTCAGCCACTTTCCCCCCAGGCCCGCGAATCCACATCCTTCCCGCGCTGTCGCTGCCCTTTTGTCCTGCGGAGGCAGCGTTCAGCGTTTTTTTCCTGCTGCCCTGTCTTCTCCCCAGGCTCCGCTGCATCGTCCCTGCAAGTGGAATCGTTTTCATTTTCGACCGTCGCGCTGCGCTGCCATACACACAGGCAGCTTCGCTCCTCCCCACCGCGTTCATCCGGCCCTAACAGGAAGTGCATCAGAGAGGGCCAGAATGGACACGGCGGGGGAGGAGCGAAGCTGCCTGTGTGTATGGCAGCGCAGCGCGACGGCCGAAAATGAAAACGATTCCACTTGCAAGGACGATGCAGCGGAGCCTGGGGAGAAGACAGGGCAGCAGGAAGGAAACGCTGAACGCTGCCTCCGCGGGACAAAAGGGCAGCGACAGCGTGCGGATGGGCGGGCCTGGAGGGAAAATGGGTGGGCCTGGGCCCGTCCAGGCCCACCCGTGGCTACGCCCCTGGCTGACTCGGTCTCAGTAATCCATGTCCTTGGATGTGCTCTGTAATTTTGTTTTTAATAATAGCCACTACCATTTTCCCCGGCACCGACATTAGACTCACCGGTCTATAATTTCCCAGATCTCCCCTGGAACCTTTTTTAAAAATGGGTGTTACATTGGCCACCCTCCAATCTTCCGGTACCACGCTCGATTTTAAGGATAAATTGCATATCACTAGCAGTAGCTCCGCAAGCTCATTTTTCAGTTCTATCAGTACTCTAGGATGAATACCATCCGGTCCAGATTTGCTACTCTTCAGTTTGCTGAACTGCCCCATTACGTCCTCCAGGTTTACCGTGAAGTCAGTACGTTTCTCCGACTCGTCCGCTTTAAATATCATTTCTGACACCGGTATCCCACCCAAATCTTCCTCGGTGAAGACCGAAGCAAAGAATTCATTCAATCTCTCCACTATGTCTTTGTCTTCCTTGATCTGCTGAACAGCAGATCAGCAATTTTATGCGAGTTCCTTGAGCACCCTAGGATGTATGCCGTCTGGTCCAGGTGATTTACTACTCTTTAATTTATCAATTTGGCTCAGTACATCTTCCAGATTCACCGAGATTTCTTTTACTTCCTCCGCATCATCACCCTTGAAAACTATTTCCAATAAAGGCAGATCTCTTACATCTTACTCCGTAAAGACAGAAGCAAATAATCAATTCAGTTTCTCCGCTATGGCCTTTTTCTCCCTGAGCCTGCTAGAGGCTATTTGTTAATGCTGTGGTACAAAGTTCAAGTTTTAAAACTAGGGGGAAAAGAGTAAGGAGATTAGTTGATAAAGTTTGCTTTTTTATATTTTTATTCTGCCTATCACTAACCTACAATTCCTCCTTTAAACCCCAATCTTTAAGTTCCAAAGCACAAAGCAAAATAATGTCACTTACCAGAGAAATTTCCTCTTCTCTCAGAAAGAAAGTTAAGTGGGACTTTTCCTCTTTATATAGTTTTGAATCTACGGAGACTGCTTCAAACAGACCCTTTCAAGCTAACTCAGTAACCTTTGCAAATATTCTACTTCCTTACATCTTAAATAACACCTAATTCAGATCAGTAGCAGTGCTACCTCTCCAGCAACCAAAGAACAGAAAATAACAGTCTTTTAGAACAAGATTTGAGCCTTCCTACAATCCTTTTTAAATTTCTTTGGCTTATAAGTTTCTACTTCTAGAGAAAGTTTCAGTTTAAAACTATTGGAAATGCTTGCTTTTCTCTCTCTCCCTCCCCCTCACCCCAATACTAAACTAGGTTTACTGAGCCTGCTAAAGGCTATCTGTTAATGCTGTGGTACAAAGTTCCAGTTATAAAACTAAGGGGAAAAGAGTATGGAGATTAGTTGATAAAGTTTGCTTTTACGATGCAGTGGTTGCTCAGGGGACATTCCTGGTGTTTGCCAATGAGGCCCTAATATGCTTAATTCCTATGCCAGGTAAGCCCCTGGATCATCCAGGTTCCTATCAGCCTATTTCATTATTGAACATTGATATCAAAATATTATCATGAATATTAGCTGAAGGTTGGTCTCTCATATTCTGACTTTGATAGGTGCTCAGCTAGTGGGCTTTGTGTGTGGCCAGCATGCGGTACTAAACATCTGGAAGGCTCTATTAGCTATAACCCAGAGTACGGCCACAAACGTCCCCTAATTGTTAGTCAGTTTGGATCCTGAAAAAGCATTCGACTGAGTTAAATGGTCATATCTGATGGCTCTGGTATGTAGGACTGGGAGGGTGGCTGGGAAACACAATCCAGGCCCTGTACTTAACTCCCGAGCCAGATTGTTTGTGAATGGGACTATTACAATGGCTTTTACAATCCAGAGAGGAATGCGTCAGGGAAGTTGTGGGACCTTTCTTCTTTATATAGTTTTGAATCTAAGGAGACTGCTTCAAACAGACCCTTTCAAGCTAACTCAGTAACCTTTGCAAATATTCTACTTCCTCACACCTTAATTACATCTAATTCAGGTCAGTAGCAGTGCTACCTCTCCAGCAACCAAAGAACAGAAAATAACTGTCTTTTAGAACAAGATTTGAGCCTTCCTACTATCCTTTTTAAAGTTCTTTGACTGTTACGTTTCTACTTCTAGAAAAAGTTTCAGTTTAAAACTATGGGAAATGCTTGGATTTCCTGGTGCTGCTTGGCTGTATTCAGACAACTTGAGGTGCACAGAACTGATTGCCAAAAAGATTATTATTATTCTTAACTTGTAGCTCCATCGGGAGATGCCCAAAATACATCATTGGTGGTCATCGATGATACAGCTCAGTGCATTGGAGTATAGAGATATCTCGGACCTTGCTTTTCTGGCAGGACAAAGCTTTTTGTGTGTCTGGACCCCGTTTTGGGAGTCCTTAACCCCAGTGGCCCTTAGCTGTATTCTGAATGCTTAAGGGAGTGCTGAACAATAGTCTGGACTAAGGGATAGGAGGAGAGGGGGGATGGGGGGAGTTCAGGGGGTTAATTTGGATTTGTAATATAGAGATGCTGACTTTGTTCTTGACAGTCATATGGTTTTTATCCTGTGTGGCTCTTTATGCAACTTTAATAAAAATGATGTAAAAAAACTGGTTAAAATGTAAAAAGCAGAGAGTAGGATTAAATAGTCAGTATTCTCAATGGAAAAGAGTACATAGTGGGGTTCCACAGGGGTCTGTACTGGGACTGCTGCTTTTTAACATAATTATAAATGATCTAGATATGGGAATAACTAGTGAGGTAATTAAATTTGCTGATAACACAAAGTTATTCAAAATTAAATCGCAAGAGGATTGTGAAAAATTACAACAGGACCTTACGAGACTGGGAGACTGGATGTCTAAATGGCAGATGACGTTTAATGTAAGTGCAAAGTGATGCATGTGGGAAAGAGGAACTCGAATTATAGCTACGTCATGCAAGGTTCCACATTAGGAGTCACCGACCAAGAAAGGGATCTAGGTGTTGTTGTTGATGGAGGCAGGGCTGGTGGTTGGGAGGCGGGGATAGTGCTGGGCAGACATACGGTCTGTGCCAGAGCCGGTGGTGGGAGGCGGGGCTGGTGGTTGGGAGGTGGGGATAGTGCTGGGCAGACTTGTACAGTCTGTGCCCTGAAAAGGACAGGTACAAATCAAGGTAAGGTATACACAAATAGTAGCACATATGAGTTTATCTTGTTGGGCAGACTGGATGGACCGTGCAGGTCTTTTTCTGCCGTCATCTACTATGTTACTATGATACGTTGAACCTTCTGCTCAGTGTGCTGCGGCGGCTAAGAAAGCAAATAGAATGTTAGGTATTATTAGGAAAGGAATGGAAAACAAAAATGAGGACATTATAGTGCCTTTGTATCACTCCATTGTGCGACCGCACCTCGAATCGCATCTAAAAAAAAAAGATATGGCAGTGTAAAATAAAAAATTTAAATTAAAAGATATGGCGGATTTAGAAAAGGTACAGAGGACGACAAAAATTATAAAGGGGATGGTACGACTTCCCTATGAAGAAAGGCTAAAGTGGCTATGACTCTTCAGCTTGGAGAAAAGACAGCTAAGCGGAGATATGATAGAGGTCTATAAAATAATGAGTGGAGTAGAATGGGTAGGTGTGAATCGCTTGCTTACTCTTTCCAAAAATACTAGGACTAGAGGGCATGCAATGAAGCTACAAAGTGTATATTTTTAGTGTGTTATTTACTCCTTCCAGTGTAGAGGAAAAGCCACTACAGTCTGTGAAAGAGTAAATCTCACACAAGTAAGCAAACATGTGGACAATGGGGAGCCGGTTGATATTGTATATCTGGATTTTCAGAAGGCGTTTGACAAAGTGCCGCACGAAAGACTCCTGAAGAAATTGCAGAGTCATGGAATCGGAGGTAGGGTATTATTATGGATTAAGAACTGGTTGAAAGATAGGAAGCAGAGAGTAGGATTGCGTGGACAGTATTCTCAGTGGAGGAGGGTAGTTAGTGGGGTCCCGCAGGGGTCTGTGCTGGGTCCGTTGCTTTTTAATGTATTTATAAATGACCTAGAGATGGGAATAACTAGTGAGGTAATTAAATTCGCCGATGACACAAAATTATTCAGGGTCGTCAAGTCGCAGGAGGAATGTGAACGATTACAGGAGGACCTTGCGAGACTGGGAGATTGGGCGTGCAAGTGGCAGATGAAGTTCAATGTTGACAAGTGCAAAGTGATGCATGTGGGTAAGAGGAACCCGAATTATAGCTACGTCTTGCAAGGTTCCGCGTTAGGAGTTACGGATCAAGAAAGGGATCTGGGTGTCGTCGTCGATGATACGCTGAAACCTTCTGCTCAGTGTGCTGCTGCGGCTAGGAAAGCGAATAGAATGTTGGGTGTTATTAGGAAGGGTATGGAGTCCAGGTGTGCGGATGTTATAATGCCGTTGTATCGCTCCATGGTGCGACCGCACCTGGAGTATTGTGTTCAGTACTGGTCTCCGTATCTCAAAAAAGATATAGTAGAATTGGAAAAGGTACAGCGAAGGGCGACGAAAATGATAGTGGGGATGGGACGACTTTCCTATGAAGAGAGGCTGAGAAGGCTAGGGCTTTTTAGCTTGGAGAAGAGACGGCTGAGGGGAGATATGATAGAAGTGTATAAAATAATGAGTGGAATGGATCGGGTGGATGTGAAGCGACTGTTCACGCTATCCAAAAATACTAGGACTAGAGGGCATGAGTTGAAGCTACAGTGTGGTAAATTTAAAACGAATCGGAGAAAATTTTTCTTCACCCAACGTGTAATTAGACTCTGGAATTCGTTGCCGGAGAACATGGTACGGGCGGTTAGCTTGACGGAGTTTAAAAAGGGGTTAGATAGATTCCTAAAGGACAAGTCCATAGACCGCTATTAAATGGACTTGGAAAAATTCCGCATTTTTAGGTATAACTTGTCTGGAATGTTTTTACGTTTGGGGAGCGTGCCAGGTGCCCTTGACCTGGATTGGCCACTGTCGGTGACAGGATGCTGGGCTAGATGGACCTTTGGTCTTTCCCAGTATGGCACTACTTATGTACTTATGTACTTATGTACAAGTCTGCTTATGGTATATTTACCTCGTTTATCTGAACTCCCTAATTACCAGAGCTGTGCACTAGCTCTGAAGTAACCAAGAACACAGACCAAATATAATTAGAAGTATAAGAAGGTATCTTTTATTTCTTAACCACCAAGTATAATTACAATTAGTCATTGCTCTGTAAGTACAATCTACAGAACACCATTTGTAATGAGAAGTACAACTCAATTTGTTATAGGAATATAGTACCCTAGCTACACATAGGGACTGAGCCTCTCGCCGACCCCCTTTGAATCCCCCAACGTTCCCCTTGAAACCCCTCCCGCCACCAACCCTCCCCCGCCGTTGCCGCCCGCCCCTTCAAGTACCTTGTTGTTTGCTGGCACCGCCAAAGTGAATCTAGTTCTTCAGCGCCAGAGTAGCGCCTTCATTCAATGAAGTTCCTGGCGTGATCAGCTGTTTCAGAAACAGCTGATCACGCCAGGAACTTCATTGAATGAAGGCGCTACTCCGGCGCTGAAGAACTAGATTCTCGGCTGGCGGGGCCAGCAAACAACAAGGTATTTGAAGCGGCGGGGCAGGTGGTGATGGCAGGGGAGGGTTGGTGGCGGGAGGGGGGGTTCAAGGGGATCGTCGGGAGGGGGCCAGGGCCAAATCTACGGGGGCCCAGGCCTCCTCAGGCCCCACGTAGCTATGCCGCTGGGAAGTACACTCATTTTTATAGGTCCACTCTGGATACCGATAAGCACACCTGATTGGATCTATGTTAATGTCATAGTGAACACTGATTGGCTATGGTAATGAGGGTTTACTGGAAAAGCTAGCAAAAGACCACCCCTTACTGGAAGACTAAGTATTGTTCTTGCAAGACCAGTAATTTCTACATTTTTGGCCATATCTTCCTCAAAACACCACCTGGTCATCTTCCCATGAAGCCATCTTTGTCCTGTTTTTCAAAAACAACTGTTACCACCATATTGCTACATCTTCCTGAGGAGCCATTTTGTACTGTTTTTACTAACAACTCTGTGGCCACCATGTTGCTAAACCATGTTACTCTGTCCGTTAGACCCCCACCCTTGTGGTTTTCTGTTTTTCTCTGCAGTGTTTCAACACTGGAGTTCAAGTCAGAGACACAGGCCTGTAAATTTTTCTCTTATTTTAAATCCTGAACCAAAATCAGGCCTGGGACTAAATAATAGTACTATTCAAAAGTAGTAAATTTAAAACAAATCAGAGAAAATATTTCTTCACTCAACGTAGAGTGATGTGGTAGCCGTTTTAGTCCATAGAAAAGAAAATAAGATGATACCTTTAGTCCAATAAAAAAGGTATCATCTTATTTTCTTTTCTACATTTTATTTTATTTCTATTGATTACCTTCACTCAATGTGTAATTAAACTCTGGTATTTGTTGGCAGAGAATGTGGTAAAAGCAGTTAGCAGGGTTTAAAAAAGGTTTGGATATCTTCCTAAAAAAAAACGTCCATAAGCCATTATTAAGATGGACTTGGGAAAATCCACTGCTTATTTCTTGGAAGAGAGTGTTTATGAACTTGAAAATCTAAAGGTGGACAAAGCCATGGGTCTGGACGGGATCCATCCCAGGATATTGAGGGAGCTCAGAGAGGTTCTGGCAGGTCCTCTTAAAGATTTGTTTAATAAATCCTTAGAGACGGGGGAGGTTCTGTGGGATTGGAGAAGAACGGCTGTGATCCCTCTTCACAAAAGTGGTGACAGAGAAGATGCTGGAAACTACAGGCCAGTAAGCCTCATGGGGAAGGGGCGAGGATGTGGACAGAAAGGACCTGTAAACCAAGACCAAAGACTGCAATGAGGAGTATGCATGAATATTGAACAAAGAAAAGTTTTGCTTCAACTGCAAATTTAAAACTGAAAACTAAGGATGCAATTGCTTGTTGCCTTCCATTTATTCTCTTGTACAGTAGAATTGTTAAATTAAACCTACGACTACAATTAGGATCTATATAGTACAGCCCCTATTGAATCCCAAATGTTAAAAAAATCTAAACGAAACCGTGGGAGATGACTGTTAGTTGCCACCTGATTTCGTGTCATTTAAAAAAACAGGCTAATCCAGTCCTGTTTTACCCAATTGCACACATAGACTTGTAGTTTTGATTTTCTTGAGAACATCTTAATTTTCCAATTAGCATGTAGCTATTACCGTGTAAGCACAAATCAACACCTATTTTGTAGGTGGTAAGGGCACAAGCACTAATCCTGCACTAATTAGTTAGTATGCAGTAATGCCCACAGGCTAACTGATTAGCATAGCCACGCCCACTTTCCACCCACAAACATGCCTCCAGCACTAAAACATAATTTGCAATTTTTAGCATGTGAGTAGCATGCACACATGAAAAAGCTACAGTAGAATGCCTGAGTGCTCCCCGAAGGACCCCTTAGTTTTGGACCCAAGACAATGAAGGGTAGGTGACTTGCCCAGGGTCACAAGGAGCTACAGTGCAAATTGAACCTGGTTCCCTAGGTTCTCACCCTACTGCGCTATTAGGTTACTCCTCTACTAGGGAGTGGGCCAACGGGTGGAGGATGGGCGGGTGTGCCAATTGATGCACATTCCTTACAGAATCCTATATGTTATGTGCACTCTTGCCACACTAATGGGCCATGTTACACCAGTCTACGGCACGTGTACCTGATGGTGCGTTACATTTTTGGTGTGCCAATGGGGGCTTATGCCAGTTTTCTATGATGGAATCTTGGCACCAATGTCCTGTTATAGAATTGGCACTCAGCGTGAGCCAATAGGGCACCAAACTTGGCACGAGGCATTATAGAATTATTCCCTCAGTACCTGCATGTATTTTTGTTTCAGACTCAGAGGTGCTGGGTCATGATAATTGTAGGAATGTTTTCACTTTCTGCTTCTCTCTGGCTTTTGTCGCACTTGTTGAATTATTAGAGCTTTCCCATCATATGGACTTTATTTTTATTAACGTTTCCCTCCAGAAGAGAAATAGCATAAGAACATAAGAACAGCCATATTGGGTCAGACCAATGGTCCCTCTAGCCGAGTATCCTGCTTCCAACAGTGGTCAATCCAGGTCACAAGTATCTGGCAGAAACCCAAATAGTGCAACAATCTCAGGGTACGAAGTGACTTCTTCATGTCTATCTCAATAGCAGTCTATGGTCTTTTCCTCCAGGAACTTGTCCAAACCTTTTTTAAACTCAGATACACTAACCACTGTTACGACATCCTCCAGCAAAGAGTTCCAGAGATTAACTATTCTTTGAGTGAAGAAATATTTCTTTTTTTTTTTTTTTTTTTAAGTATTTCCAAGTAATTTCATTGAGTGCCCCCTAGTCTTTGTACTTTTTGAAAGAGTGAAAAATCAATTCACTTTTACCCGTTCTACACCACTCAGGATTTTGTAGACCTCAATCATATCCCACCCCCGCAACCATCTCTTTCAAAGCTGAAAAGCCCTAACCTCTTTAGCCTTTCCTCATATGAGAAGAGTTCCATCCCCATTTATAATTTTGGTCACTCTGAACCTTTTCTAATTCCGCTATATCTTTTTGAAATTCAGCGACCAGAATTGAATGCAGTACTCAAGGTGAGGTCACACCATGGAGCTTATTTACCATCTCTTTCCTAATAATTCCTAGCATCCTGTTTGCTTTTTTGGCCGCTGCCACAGTGAGCAAATTTCAGTGTATTGTCTGCAATGACACCTACACCTTTTTCTTGAGAACTGACTCCTGAGGGGGACCGCATCAGGTAACTATGATTTGGATTATTCTTCCTAATGTGCGACACTTTGCATTTGTCCACATTAAATTTCACCTGCCATTTGGATGCCCAGTCTTCCAGTTTCCTAAGGACTTCCTGCAATTTTTCACAGTACGCATGTGTTTTGACAACTTTGAATAGTTTTGTATCATCTGCAAATTTAATCACCTCACTTGTTCTGATTTCCAGATCATTTATAAATATGTTAAATAGCACTGGTCCCAGTACAGATCCCTGTGGCACTCCACTATTCACCCCCCTACATTGAAAAAAATAGGCATTTAATCCTATCCCCCGTTTTCTGTCCAATGACCAATTCCTAATCTACAGCAGGACCATTGCCTCGTATCCCATGACTTTTAAATTTCCTCAAGAGTCTCTCACGAGAAACTTTGTCAAAAGCTTTTCTAAAAATCTAGCAATTTATCGTAGCACTTAATTAGTTTGTTAGATTCACACAGAGCCAAAACACTAAGCAGTAGTTTTTCAATCAACTCGTTTTTCAATCAACTCATAAAGGGGGTCCTTTTACTAACTGTGGTAGAAAGTGGCGTTAGCACACCCTTGCATGGATTTTTCCTGTGCGCTAAGCAGGGGCTTTGCCAGAAGTCAATTTTGAGGGGCCCAAAGATGGACTGAGGGGGCCAGGTATTCTCTCCCCCCACCTCCATAGCCACAACATTTAGGCATACCTTATTGGGGGGGGGGGGGGAATGCCAAGCCCGGCCAGCCCAAGAGATCTCCTGTGCGTCCTACCTGTGATACCAGAGTAGCACACGAGTCAGTGGCACACTTCAGCTGCCAATGCTGGCACTCCCGCACATGCTCAGTTCCATCAATGAACTGAGCGTTTACGAGAGAGCCGTATTCGGCAGCCAAAGCGTGACTGCTGATTTAAGTGATGCACGGGAGGGACTTACGCACAAGACCACTTCGGCTGGCGGGGATTAGCATCCTCACCAGACATAAAGCAGAGGGGGTCCAAACAGGTGAGGGGGCCCAGGTCTTCGAAGCCCCCCTGTGGCTACATCATTGCATTTTTTTACTGCAGCAGTAAAATGGCTGATTTTCCATTTTTTTCCAATTATTGACCATGTGCTAATGTTGCCATTAGGCCACGGAAATAAAAGAATTAGTGCATGATGCAGACGTGCTGATTAGAACAGAAACACTCTCCGTCCCGGACATGCCCCATTCCTCCTCCAGCCTTTCACTTCCTGCTCAATGCCCCGCCTTCCTGATGAGGTATTTCCTGTTTCCACGAGGGTGGGCGGGAGTCACTGAGCGGGAAAGGAAAAGCTGGAGCCTGGAAGTGAGCCGTCGGTCGCTGCGACTAAAATAACTACTACTATTACTACTATTTAGCATTTCTATAGCGCTACAAAGCGTACGCAGCACTGCACAAACATAGAAGAAAGACAGTCCCTGCTCAAAGAGCTTACAATCTAGTAGACAAAAAATAAAGCAAACAAATCAATTAATGTGTAGAGGAAAGAGGAGAGGAGGGTAGGTGGAGGCGAGTGGATACAAGTGATTACGAGTCAAAAGCAATGTTAAAGAGGTGGGCTTTCAATCTAGATTTAAAGATGGTCAAGGATGGGGCAAGACGTAGGGGCTCAGGAAGTCTATTCCAGGCGTAGGGCGCAGCAAGACAGAAGGAGCATAGGCGTAGACTGGGGGTGGGGCGAGGGGGGGCAATGCCCCCCCAAATGACGCGAGGCGCCGCCGCGCCATTAGTTAAAAAAAAAAAAAACACATGCAGGCACCCGCTCCTCTCCATCCGCTTGGCTTCCCTGCCCTCTCTATCTGCGTCCTGCCTTCCTCTGACGTCATTTCCTTTCAGGCAGAACGCAGACAGAGAGGGCAGGGAAGGCAAGCGGACAGAGAGGAGCATGTCCGTCTACCCCTCTCTCTTCCTCCCTCCCTCCGGCGCAGGCAGCAGTCTTTTCCAGCGTTCCTGGCAGCGGTAGCATTGTACACGCTGCCTTTGGCTCTGCCCCGAAGCCTTCTCTTCAAGTTCCTGTTCCCGCATAGGTGGGAACAGGAACTTGAAGAGAAGGCTTCCGGAGCAGACCAAAGGCAGCGTGTATATCGCTACCGCTGCCAGGAATGCTGGAAAAGACTGCTGCCTGCGCCGGAGGGAGGGAGGGAGGAAGAGAGGGGGTAAACGGAGTCACCATCTTGGACCTCGCGGGGGGGGGGGGGGAGCAGAGGAAAGATGGATGGGACGGAGGGGTGGGGAGCAGAGGGAAGGAGCAAGAGATGGTTGGGACTGGGAGGGGTGGGGAGCAGAGGGAAGGAGCAAGAGATGGTTGGGACTGGGAGGGGTGGGGAGCAGAGGGAAGGAGCAAGAGATGGATGGGACTGCGAGGGGTGGGGAGCAGAGGGATGGACCAGGAGATGGATGGGATTGGGAGAGGTCAGGCACAGCAGAGGGAAGGAGCAGAAGATGGATGGGGCGGAGGGAAGGAACAGAAGATGGATGGGACTGGGAGGGGTGAGGAGCAGAGGGAAGGAGCAGAAGATGGATGGGACTGGGAGGGGTGGGGAGCAGAGGGATGGACCAGGAGATGGATGGGATTGGGAGAGGTCAGGCACAGCAGAGGGAAGGAGCAGAAGATGGATGGGACGGAGGGATGGTGAGCAGAGGGAAGGAACAGAAGATGGATGGGACTGGGAGGGGTGGGGAGCAGAGGGAAGGAGCAAGAGATGGATGGGACTGGGAGGGTGGGGAGCAGAGGGAAGCCTACTGGAAAGAAGACACTGCATAAAACAGAAGACACTGGGATCAAAGCGAATAGAAAAACTACATGATCAGACAACAAAGGTAAATAAAAGTTTATTTTATTCATAATTTATTAATTGAAATGTGTCAGCTTTTTGAAATGTGCATCTGTGATATTTTGCCTGTAAATTTCATTTCCTTCCTCCATATTAGCATATTCATTTGCATATGTATATATGCAAATGATATGCTAAAATGCCCCGCCCATTCTTTGCCCCCCCAAATGAAACAGTCAAACTACGCCTATGGGTCAAAGCTGTGGCAGTGCAGCAGACCTTGGACAATCTGATCCGCCTGGGTGTGGTCGTTCCGGTGCCAGAAAATCAGCTTGGCAAGGGACGTTACTCCATTTACTCTGTGGTACCAAAGAAAGGAGGTTCTGTACGGCCTATCCTCGACCTCAAAGGGGTCAATCGGGCCTTGAAAGTTCGGCACTTTCGCATGGAGACTCTCCGCTCTGTTATAGCGGCAGTGAAGGCAGGGGAGTTCCTGGCATCCTTGGACATCAAGGAAGCGTACTTGCATATTCCCATCTGGCCTCCTCATCAACGCTTTCTGCGTTTTGCAGTCCTGGGCCGACACTTTCAGTTCAGAGCCCTCCCGTTCGGGTTGGCTACTGCTCCGCGGACCTTCTCCAAAGTAATGGTGGTCATCGCGGCCTTCCTGAGAAAGGAAGGAGTCCAAGTCCATCCTTATCTGGACGACTGGTTGATCCGAGCCCCCTCTTATGCAGAGTGCGGCAAAGCTGTGGACCGGGTGATTGCTCTTTTGAGCTCCCTGGGGTGGATCATCAACTGGGAGAAAAGCCAGCTGCGCCCGACTCAGTCCCTGGAGTATCTGGGAGTTCGATTCGACACACAAGTGGGTAGAGTGTTCCTGCCGGACAATCGGATTGTCAAACTTCAGGCTCAGGTGGACCAGTTCCTAGTAGCCTCTCCTCTTCGGGCTTGGGACTATGTGCAGCTGTTGGGCTCTATGACGGCCATGATGGAAGTAGTGCCCTCGGCCAGGGCTCATATGAGACCACTCCAACACTCTCTGCTGCAGCGCTGGACTCCAGTGTCGGAGGATTATGCTGTGCGCCTTCCCTTGGACCCAGCAGTGCGCAAGGCGCTGAGCTGGTGGCTGAAGACAGACAAGTTGTCTGCAGGAATGCCTCTTGTGACCCCGGAGTGGATTGTGGTCACGACGGACGCCTCTTTGTCGAGCTGGGGAGCCCACTGCTTGGGAAGGACAGCGCAGGGGCTCTGGTCTCCTGCAGAGGCAAAGTGGTCTATCAACCTCCTGGAACTCAGAGCCATTCGGTTGGCGCTTTTGGAGTTCCTCCCGGTCCTGGCGTTGAAGCCAGTACGGGTCCTGTCGGACAATGCCATGGCTGTGGCCTATGTCAACCGCCAGGGAGGACCAAGAGCGCCCCTCTAGCCAAGGAGGCCATGAATCTATGCCAGTGGGCGGAAGCGAACCTGGAACAGCTGTCAGTGGCCCACATTGCTGGAGTCAGGAATGTCAAGGTGGACTTTCTCAGTCGCCATACCTTGGATCCCGGAGAGTGGCAGCTATCGGCTCAGGCGTTCTTGAACATCACGAAGCGCTGGGGCCAGCCGAGCCTAGATCTGATGGCGTCATCGGCCAATTGCCAAGTGCCGCGCTTTTTCAGCAGAGGACGGGACCCTCAATCTCTGGGAGTCGATGCTCTCCTCCAACAGTGGCCGACACAGGAGCTTCTCTATATGTTCCCGCCCTGGCCCATGTTGGGCAGGGTGCTAGACCGGGTGGCAAAGCATCCGGGCCGGGTAATCCTGGTGGGTCCGGACTGACCCAGACGTCCTTGGTATGCGGACTTGATCAGGCTCTCAGTGGACGAACCTCTGCGACTGCCAGCGGAGCAGGGCCTGTTGCATCAGGGTCCCGTGGTGATGGAGGATCCCTCCCCCTTTGGTCTTACGGCCTGGCTATTGAGCGGCAGCGTCTGAGGAAGAAGGGCTTCTCAGACAAGGTCATCGCCACTATGCTGAGAGCGAGGAAGCGCTCTACTTCTACTGCTTACGCCAGGGTTTGGCGTACCTTTGCAGCATGGTGTGAAGCAGGCTCACTTTCTCCCTTCACTGCTCCAATTTCTTCAGTGTTGGCGTTCCTGCAAGAAGGTCTGGAGAAAGGCCTGTCGCTCAGTTCCCTTAAAGTCCAGGTAGCGGCTCTGGCTTGCTTCAGGGGCCGCCTGAAGGGTGCTTCCCTGGCTTCGCAGCCAGATGTGGTGCGTTTTCTCAAGGGAGTTAATCACCTGCGCCCTCCTCTGCACTCAGTGGTGCCTGCGTGGAATCTCAACCTGGTGCTAAGAGCCTTGCAGAAGCCGCCTTTTGAACCCTTGTCGAGGGCATCTCTGAAAGACCTGACGTTGAAAGCAGTCTTTTTGGTGGCTATCACTTCAGCCAGAAGAGTTTCCGAGCTCCAGGCGCTCTCATGTCGAGAGCCTTTTCTGCAGTTCACTGAGGCAGGAGTGTCTATTCGCACAGTGCCTTCCTTCCTGCCCAAGATTGTTTCTCGCTTCCATGTGAATCAGCAGCTCTGTCTCCCATCCTTTCGTAGGGAGGACTACCCAGAGAAATACTCTGCTCTCAAATATCTAGATGTGAGACGAGTCATCATCAGATACTTGGAAGTGACCAATGATTTCCGGAAGTCGGATCATCTGTTTGTCCTGTTTGCAGGTCCTCGTAAGGGTCTGCAGGCTGCTAAGCCTACAGTGGCAAGATGGGTCAAGGAAGCCATTGCGGCGGCTTATGTGGCTGCGGGGAAGGTACCGCCTATTCAGCTGAAGGCTCACTCCACTAGAGCACAGGCGGCCTCGATGGCAGAGGCCGGGTCCGTCTCCTTGGAAGAGATTTGCAAGGCGGCAACTTGGGTGTCGGCCCATACCTTCTCCAGGCATTACCGCTTGACTGTGGCTGCTCGGGCGGAGGCCCGGTTTGGAACTTCAGTGTTGCGGTCAGGGATTTCTATGTCCCACC
Organism: Microcaecilia unicolor; assembly: GCF_901765095.1. Classification (NCBI taxonomy): domain Eukaryota; kingdom Metazoa; phylum Chordata; class Amphibia; order Gymnophiona; family Siphonopidae; genus Microcaecilia; species Microcaecilia unicolor. The sequence goes on along the minus strand of NC_044031.1, from coordinate 36,530,817 downwards.
CTGGGTGAGTACTGCTTCGGTACATCCCACCAGTCTATGGATTGATCAGCCTGATGATATGGAAGGTAAAATTATGTATCATACCTGATAATTTTCTTTCCATTAATCATAGCTGATCAATCCGTAGCCCCTCCCAGATATCTGTACTGTTTATATTCTGGTTGCATTTCAGGTTCAAGTTTAGTCTTCAGTTCAGGAGGACTTCGTGTTCAAGTTTTTTCAATTGGATTCTTCAAGAGTTGAGACGAGTTTGTGTTACAGTGAGCTGCTGCATTCCTCTCCCCTCCGTTTTACGGGGCTGGATTGAGACCTAAATTCTGCCGGCGCTCCCTCCCGCTTCGGGCGGTTGTAGGGCAGCTTTGTACCCCTCCCGCTTCGGCGCTGTTAGGGTCAGTCAGCTCCTCCCGCGGTTGCGGTTGCAGGATAAGCCAGATCCCTCCGCATTGGCGGGTGTGGTGTCCCTTCCCCGCTCCGCGGGGATGAGCTGGACGGATTCCCCTCCCCCACTTGTGTGGGGCTGAGCTGGGTTAATTCCCCTCCCCCGTTTCGGCGGCGGTGAGCTGGGCAGAGTGTCCCTTTGTGGGTGTAATTCTCTAAGTGCTTAGTCCTGCGGATGGAGCTTGGATATCGACATACTGAGGAGTTTCCGGCAGCACATGACCACATATAGGGAGGCAAAAGGATTGCTCTCTATCTCCACCTGTTGGTAGATGGACACAACCCACCAATCTATGGATTGATGAGCTATGATTAATGGAAAGAAAATTATCAGGTATGATACATAATTTTACCATATTCCATCAACTTTATAACACCTGGCTTCCCAAGGCAGATTACAACAGTTAAGATAAACCCGTCAAGAAACAGGATATCCTCACTGAAATTTCATCTGTATTGTATAGAAGTTTAGAAATGTGGGCAAAAAATACATAGTTTTTAACTGCTGTTTCTACTAGCTACACTCATTTTTTTTAAGCTGTTGTAGTGATACTCAATTTTTATTTCATATACTGGGCTAGATAGGCTCACTCACCCTGGCTGTCTTCCATGTTTAGCCAACTTCCTTGGCTGATACCGTCTTCTGTTCTGAAGCGAGAATTACCTTCAAATTATGTACCTTTATCTTTCAAATCCTAAATGGCACAACTCCAGACTATATGGTACCATTAATAAACGTACCGCAAAGAAACACTAAATATGAGGCAACAAACTATCTCAGACTACACCTCCCAAATTGCAAAAAAGTAATCTACAAAACTGTCCACTCTGCAGACTTCACTTACCTAGGAACCAAATGGTGGAACTCCCAAAATAAGAAATATACAATATACAGAAATATACTAGATTCCGCAAAATCCTCAAATCGTTCCTATTCAAACAAACCCTTACAAAGAACAACATCTCAAACAACTAATTATCACCTGAATTGGTTATTACTCTATTTACCATTAACTTTCTCTTTGCTTCATGTACAATTTCTCATTCATAATAGATTTTCTAAATGTTAAACATCCATAGCTATCCCAGTATATTTATGATACTGTATTGTAAAATTGGATTCTTACAACAAAGTACTTTCTTATGCATTATTCTTTGTTATGTATCCTATACTGTTTATTGTAAGCCACATTGAAATCAAATGTGTTTGGGTTAATGTGGGATATAAATGTCATAAATAATCTAACCTTCTCCTCCCCTTCTAAATCCCTCAAATCTGCTTTCTCTAGCAGCCCCTCCCTCTGCCACATCCCACCCTCGCGTACACAGTTGTGTCAGAGGGGCGGAGCAGAAGGAAGCATCAGACTCCGGCTCACTCAGGCAGCCTGTGATCACTGCAGGGCCGCTGAGAGGGGGGGGGGCAAAATTCCCCGGGCCTGGGCCTCCAAGGGGGGCCCGGCGCTGGGGTCAGGCCGCTGGCGCTGCAGTCCCCGGTCTCACCTACCTGCCTCCACAGCTCCGGGCCCCCTTCATTCAAAGCGGCAGTCGCAGATCGCGTCTCTTCTGGCCTTCCCTCCATGTGTCCCGCCCTCGTCTGATGTAACTTCCCATTTCCGCGAGGGCGGGACACAGGGAGGGAAGGCCAGAAGAGACGCGATCTGTGACAGAGGCCAAACAAGGGTAAAAAGATTAGGGCTCTTCAGCTTGGAGATGGCTGTGGGGAGATGTGGAGCAGGTAAATGCAAATCAATTATTTAACTCTTTTCAAAAAGTACAAAGACTAGGGAACACTCCACAAAGTTACATAGTAATACTTGCAAAACAAAACGGAGAAAATATTTTTCACTCAATGCACAGTTAAGCTCTGGAACTTGTTGCAAGAAGATGTGGTAAAAGTATGGCTGCGTTTTAAAAAGATTTGGTAAAATTCCTGGAGGAAAAGTCCATAAACTTTTTAAGGTAGATATGGGAAAAGCTACTGCTTATCACTGGGAGTAAGTAGTGTGGAATCCTGCTACTTTTGGGATACGCCAGATACTTGTCACCTGGATTAGCCATTGCTGTAAACAGGATGGGCTTTATGGACCTTTGAACTGTCCCAGTATGGCAATTCCTATATCCTTAAATTAAAAATATAATGGCTGTAGATACAACAACATTACCAGTTTGGAGCTCATTTTGAAAGAATTTAGACATATAAAATACCACAGTAACCTATGGTACTTTATGTCTAAGTGCTTTGAAAATGAGTCCCTATATAACTTAGTAAGTCTAAGTACTTTGAAAAGGATCACCATAATATCTTTTGATTTAAGTTCTCCTTTCTTTAGTCATTCTTGGATAGAGTTTGATCTGTGTGTTTATGTGGATCCTTCTATGCCTTTCCAAGTATCGAAAAACAGTGAAGCTCTTGTCACACACAGTACATGAAAATAGTTTCTCTTCTGTATGGATCCGTTGATGGATTTTTAAATATGATGACTGACTGAAGCTTTTATTACACTTAGTACATATAAAAGGTTTCTCCCCCGTGTGGATTCTTTGGTGTGTTTTAAGATTCGTTACCAGAGAGAAGCTTTTATTGCATTCAATACATGTAAAGGGCAGGGGCGTAGCCAGCCTTCCGTGGGGGAGGGGGCCAGAGCCCGGGGGGAGGGGGCACATTTTAGCCCTCCCCCCGGCGCCGCCCCCCACCGCCGACATTGACGCCCCCCCCTCCCGCCGCGAACCCGCCGCAGCCTACCTTTACTTTTGCTGGCGGGGGATCCCACTCCCCGCCAGCCGACGTCTTCTTCTCAGTCGCTTCCTGCTCTTCAATTTGTTTGCTGACGTCCTGCACGTTGTATGTGCAGGACGTCAGACTCAGAGAAAGAGTAGTTACTTACCTGTAACAGGTGTTCTCCGAAGACAACAGGCAATATATTCTCACATATGGGTGACGTCACGTCGGCCCGGAGGACTTTCTAGCAAAGTCCACATCAAAAACAAAAACTGTCCTCTGTCGCGCGGGCGGATGCAGTGCGCATGCGCGCATCCATTTTCCCGCCCGTTGCGCAAGCACATTCCTCAGTTAATTTTCAAGAATTAGAGGAATACAACTCCAAAGGGGAGGTGGGAGGGTTGTGAGAATATATTGCCTGCTGTCTTCGGAGAACACCTGTTACAGGTAAGTAACTACTCTTTCTCCAAAGACAAGCAGGCTAATATTCTCACATATGGGTATCCCTAGCCCCCAGGCTCACTCAACATAACAAAGAATGGTCAATTGGGTCCCGCAACGGCGAGGACAAAACAAAATTGACCTAAACCAAACACAACTAACTGAGAGTGCAGCCTGGAACAGAATAAACATGGGCCTAGGGGGGTGGAGTTGGATTCTAAACCCCAAACAGACTCTGCAGCACCGACTGCCCAAACCGACTGTCGCGTCGGCTATGCTGCTGAAGGCAGTAATGTGATGTGAATGTGTGGATTGAAGACCACGTCGCAGCTTTGCAAATCTCTTCTATGGTGGCTGACTTTAGATGAGCCAGTGACGCCGCCATGGCTCTAACATTATGAGCCGTGACATGGCCATCCAAAGTCAGCCCAGCTTGGGCGTAAGAGAAGGAAATGCAATCTGCTAGCCAATTAGAAATGGTGCGTTTTCCGACAGCAACTCCCCTCTTATTGGGATTAAAAGAAATAAACAGATGGGCGGACTGTCTGAAGGGGCGTGTCCGCTCCACGTATCAGGCCAGTGCTCTTTTACAGTCCAAAGTGTGCAACTTGCTTTCGCCCGGGCTCATGTGAGGAGGGGGTAAAAATGTTGGCAAGACAATTGACTGGTTCAGATGGAACTCCGACACCACCTTCGGTAGAAACTTTGGGTGCGTGCGGAGAACTACTCTGTCATGATGAAAGACAAGGAATGGTGCATGAACTACCAGGGCTTGGAGCTCACTGACCCTACGAGCTGAAGTGACAGCCACCAAGAAAATGACCTTCAAGGTCAAGTACTTCAGATGACAGGAATCCAGTGGCTCGAAAGGAGTTGTCATCAGCTGGGTGAGAACGACATTGAGATCCCATGGCACTGGAGGAGGTTTGACAAGGGGCTTTGACAAAAACAAACCTCTCATGAAACGCATGACTAAAGGCTGTCCAGAGATAGGCAAGCCATCAACATGTGAATGATAAGCACTGATTGCGCTAAGATGAACCTTGACCGAGTTGGTCTTAAGACCAGACTCGGATAAATGCAGAAGGTACTCAAGTAAGGTCTGTGCAGGACAAGAGAAAGGATCTAGACCGTTGCTGTCACACCAGATGGCAAACCTCCTCCATTTAAAAGAGTAACACTTATGTGTGGAATCTTTCCTGGAAGCAAACAGAACTCTGGAGACACCCTCAGAGAGACCAAAGGAGGCAACCTCTATGCTCGCAACATCCAGGCCGTGAGAGCTAGAGACCGGAGGTTGGGATGTAGAAGCGCCCCCTCATTCTGAGTAATGAGGGTCGGAAAACAGTCCAATCTCCATGGCTCTTCTGAAGAAAGTTCCAGAAGAAGGGGAAACCATATCTGACGGGGCCAAAAGGGCGCTATCAGAATCATGGTCCCTTGGTCTTGCTTGAGTTTCAGGAGAGTCTTCCCCACTAAGGGGATGGGAGGATACGCATACAGGAGTCCTGTCCCCCAAAAAAGGAGGAATGCATCCGACGCTAGTCTGCCGTGGGCCTGAAGTCTGGAACAGAATTGAGGAACCTTGTGAGTGTCCTGGGAAGCAAAAAGATCTATCGATGGAGTTCCCCAAACTCGAAAGATCTTTTTGGCAATAGTCATGTTCAAGGACCACTCGTGAGGCCGCATAACTCTGCTCAGCCTGTCGGCCAGACTGTTGTTTACACCGGCTAGATAAGTGGCTTGGAGAAACATTCCGTTTTGATATGCCCATAGCCACATCTGCACGGCCTCCTGACACAGAGGACGAGATCCGGTACCCCCTTGCTTGTTGGTGTAATACATTGCCACCTGATTGTCTGTCTGAATGAGAACAATTTTGTTGGCTAGCCGATCCCTGAAGGCCTTCAGGGCGTTCCGGATCGCTCGCAATTCCAGGAGATTGATCTGGAGATGCCTCTCCTGAAGAGACCAAGCTCCTTGAGTGTGAAGCCCATCTACATGCGCTCCCACCCGAGGAGGGATGTATCCGTCGTCAGCACTTTTTGGGGCTGAGGAATTTGGAATGGGCGTCCCAAGACCAGATTGGATCGAATGGTCCACCAATTGAGGGAGTTGCGAAAATTGATGGACAGCCGGACAACATCCTCTAGATTCCCCGTGGCCTGAAACCACTGAGAAGCTAGGGTCCATTGAGCAGATCTCATGTGTAAACGTGCCATGGGTGTCACATGAACTGTGGAGGCCATGTGGCCAAGCAATCTCAACATCTGCCGAGCTGTGATCTGCTGAGATGCTTGCACTTTGGAAACCAGAGACAGAAGTCTGTCCGCTCTGGGTCCTAGGAGATAAGCACAAGCTGTCTTTGTGCACAACAGAGCTCCTATGAATTCCAATTTCTGAGCTGGGACAAGATGGGACTTGGGATAATTGATGACAAACCCCAGCATCTCTAGCACCTGAATAGTCATCCGCATGGACTGCAAAGTTTCTTGCGGGGAGGTGTTCTTCACCAGCCAATCGTCCAGATAAGGGAACACATGCACCCCCAGTCTGCGTAGCGACGCTGCCACAACTGCCAGGCACTTTGTAAATACCCTGGGTGCAGACGCCAAGCCAAAAGGCAAAACACAGTACTGAAAGTGCTGTGATCCCAGCCAAAATCGAAGATACTTCCTGTGAGTTGGAAGTATCGATATGTGAGTGTAAGCATCCTTCAAGTCCAGAGAGCATAGCCAATCGTTTTCCTGAATCATGGGAAGAAGGGTGCCCAGGGAAAGCATCCTGAACTTTTCTCGGACCAGGAATTTGTTCAGGGCCCTTAGGTCTAGGATGGGACGCATCCCCCCTGTTTTCTTTTCCACAAGGAAGTACCTGGAATAGAATCCCAGCCCTTCTTGCCCTGGTGGAACGGGCTCGACCGCATTGGCGCTGAGAAGGGCGGAGAGTTCCTCTGCAAGTACCTGCTTGTGGTAGGAGCTGAAAGACTGAGCTCCTGGTGGGCAATTTGGAGGTTCGGAAATCAAATTGAGAGCGTACCCGTACCGGACTATTTGGAGAACCCACCGATCGGAGGTTAAGAGAGGCCACCTTTGGTGAAAAAATTTTAACCTCCCTCCGACCGGTAGATCGTTCGGCACAGGTACTTTGATTTCGGCTATGCTCTGCTGGAGCCAGTCAAAAACCCGTCCCTGGTTTTTGCTGGGGAGCTGCAGGGGCCTGCTTCGGTGCCCGCTGCTGACGAGAGCGAGCGGGCTGGGGTCGAGCCTGAACCGGCTGACGGGAATAAGAAGTGTACTTGCGGTTCCTAGAAACGAAAGAAGCACTTCTTTTTCCCTTAAAAAACTTCCTAGCAGTGGAAGCAGTTGCAGAAGGCGCCCGGCGGGAGAGAGAATCCATAGCGTTGTCACGCTGGTAGAGATGATCAATCATCTCTTCTACCTTCTCTCCGAAAAGGTGATCCCCCCGGCATGGGATATCTGCTATGTTCCGCTGAGTTCGTTCCTCCAGGTTACAGACACGCAGCCATGAGAGCCTGCGCATCGCTATACCTTGAGCAGAGAAGCGAGATACCACATCGCAAGTGTCAAAAATGCCCCTGGACAGGAACTTGCGACACGCCTTCTGCTGCCTGATCACTTGACGAAAGGGTTCGGCTTTCTCCTCAGGGAGTGTATCTACCAAACTCTCAAGTTGCCTCACAGAGTTCCGCAAATGAATACTCGTGTAGAGTTGGTATGACTGGATTTTGGCAGCGAGCAGACCGGCCTGATACGCCTTTCTCCCAAAAGAGTCCAGGGTCCCAAACTCCCGCCCCGGGGGCGCCGAGAAGTTCCTGGAACTCTTGGCTCTTCTGAGAGCGGAATCCACCACCGCTGAATCATGAGACAATTGAGCCCGCATGAGACTGGGTTCCCCATGGATCCGGTATTGGGACTCAACTTTTTTAGGGACGGTTGGGCAAGAAAAAGGCTTCTCCCAGTTCCTCAGCATAAGTTCCTTGAGAGTCTCATGAAAAGGAACTGTGGCAGAAGATGAAGGTGGAGATGGATAGTCCAGAACCTCCAGCATTTTGGCTCTGGGCTCATCCACAATTTCCACGGGGAAGGGGATGGCCTCAGACATCTCCCAAACAAAAGATGAAAAAGACAAGCTCTCGGGAGGAGACAGCTGCCTCTGTGGCGAGGGAGTGGAGTCAGATGGAATGCCTTGAGAATCCTCGCCAGAGAACTCCCCATGCACTCCATCATCATCCTCAGATGAGGTATTGTCAGATGGGGCTAAAAGCTCAGACAGAGCCGCCCGGATCTGAGCCCGTCTCGACGAAGAGGCTTGACGGCCTCTATGACGATGCCGAGAAGTTGACGGTCCCTGAGACTCCGGAGAAGCTTCCTGCCCCGATGTCTCGGGAGAGCCAACTCGGGAAGTCAAAGACACCGGCGCCGGAGGCGGCACCGGTGAGACAGACCTCACCACAGGCTGAAGGCCTGATGCAGAAACATCCGGCACCGGCAATGTCGATACCTCCGACGCCGTCGGCACCGGTGCCTCTGAAATCATCGACACCGGCACCGCTGACGCCGTCGGCACCGACAACCTCGATGCCGACTGCCACTGCTGCATCATGTCCATAAAAAATGGGAACATGGCCTGCATACGCTCATCCAGAGTTGCTGCCGGAAGATGCTGAGGGGTCGGTTGAGGCATTGGAGGCAAAGTCTGCTGAGGTTGGGGAGTGGGGGGACTCGGCTGCTAGTGACCCCACGCGTCGGAACCTCAGTAATAGAGGGAGAGCGGTCCTCTCAGCACCGACGCTTCTCGGGTATCGAATGTATCGATGACCCGGAGCTCCCCGGTGCCGTGACGCGAAGGAGACCGACGACGATGCCTCTTGGCCTTTCGCCCCGACGCATGTCGTCGAGACTCCTCGGCACCGGAGAAGAGGACGTGGAATCCACATGTCTCTTCGGGGCCGGGTCTGACGCAGGACGGTCCCGGGGGGTCTGCAAAGCAGGAGGCGCCGAGGCGGGTGGAGACCCACTCGATGCATCACTGCTCCCAGCGTGCATCGGTCGAATGGCAGCCTGTCCCCGGTCTCCCGGTGCCGACGCTTCCTTCGACGTCGACCTCGACGACACCGGCTTCGAAGACATCGTCCTCGACGGCACCGACTTCACCGGCACCGACACCGGTGCCGATTTGGACGGCGCCGACTTAGACGACGGCACCGACGTCGACGTCGCCGACGCCGAAGCACCGGGCCCAAAAATCTTCTCTCTCTGGGCGTCTCGAGAGAGCAGTGTCCGCTTTTTCATGGCAAGACACAGTTTGCAGCTCTCCGAGCGGTGGTCCGGCCCAAGGCACTGAATACACCACGAGTGTGTGTCAGTGCCAGAGATGGCCCGATGACAGCGGGCACAAGGCTTGAAGCCGCTGGGCGTCTTCGATGACATCTCGGGAAAAACTGTCCCTGCCAAATCAAAAGACGCGATTGTGTCAATAAAAAGAGGACACAAGACAAAAAGGGGAAAATAAACCCAAACGAGCGATTTAAATAAAATCGCAGGCTAAAAGAAAGGAAACTTAGTAAACGAAAAAAATACTAGTAAAATAGTAAGGATACTTTTTCTTTCTCACGAATCTTCACCTCCGGGCACAGCAACACGAAGACGAAGTCGAGCTCCGTGTCACCTCAGACACGGAGAAGAAAAAACTGAGGAATGTGCTCGCGCGACGGGCGGGAAAATGGATGCGCGCATGCGCACTGCATCCGCCCGCGCGACAGAGGACAGTTTTTGTTTTTGATGTGGACTTTGCTAGAAAGTCCTCCGGGCCGACGTGACGTCACCCATATGTGAGAATATTAGCCTGCTTGTCTTTGGAGAACAGAACTGTTCTCTGAGTCTGACGCCCTGCACGTACAATTACGTGCAGGACGTCAGCAAACAAATTGAAGAGCAGGAAGGACTGAGAAGACGTCGGCTGGCGGGGAGTGGGATCCCCCGCCAGCAAAAGTAAAGGTAGGCGGCGGCGGGGGCGGGTTCGCCGGGAGGGGGGTCCTGGCGTGAATCTGCGGGGGCCCCGGCCCCCTCAGGCCCCACGTAGCTACGCCACTGGTAAAGGGTTTCTTTCCTGTGTGAAGCCATTCATGGATTTTCAGAGAAGATGATGATTGAAGCTTTTATTACACTCAGAACACTTAAACGGTTTTTCACCAGTGTGTATCCGTTGATGGATTTTCAAATATGTCAATCTTTTGAAGTTTTTATTACACTCGGCCAGTGGCGTAGCCAGACTGCCAATTTTGGGTGGGCCTGAACCCAAAGTGGGTGGGCACAAAATTTTCTCTCTACCCCCCCCCCCCCCCCCCCCAGCAAATTTAGTCACACTCAGATGCATTTGTCACACAGGGTAAAGTGCTGCTTTTCAGTGCATCAGATTTTAGACAATTTATTTAATAGCCTAATCCTTTTCAGTGAGCTTTCAGAGGCCAAAACCTCCTGCCTCAGGTCAGTATAATGCTGTTACGGTATCCTCTCCTGACCTAAGGAAGGAAGTATTGGTCTCTGAAACTTTATTAACACCATATTACTTTATCCTAAATTAAAAATAAAATTATTTTCTTTACCTTTGTTGTATGGCCATTTACTTTTTCTCATTGTGTTGCTCCCAGTCTCTAGATTATGCTTTCCTTCGTTTTCGCTTAATTCTTCTGCCAGGGTTTCCTGGCCATTTGTCATTTTTCTCTCCTTTTTCTTTGCTTTCTTCAATGTTTTTCTGCCTCTCTCTGTGTCCAGATTTAATTCATTCTTACTATCCATTCTTTAATTTCCTTCATCTACTTATGGCTTTTCATCTTTTTCTCACCCTTGTTCTCCCCATGCCCCTTCCTCTTATTCTCCAATCTTTCACTACTCCCCCTTTCCATGCAGCAGCTCTCCTCTTTCTCTCCCCATCCTTCCAGTGTCTCCCCTCTCTCTCCCCATCCTTCCAATAGTCTCCCCTCTTTCTCCTTACCCTTCCATCCAGCGTCTTCCCCATAGGCGTAGTTTGACTGTTTCATTTGGGGGGGGCAAAGAATGGGCGGGGCATTTTAGCATATCATTTGCATATATATATATGCAAATGAATATGCTAATATGGAGGAAGGAAATGAAATTTACAGGCAAAATATCACAGATGCACATTTCAAAAAGCTGACACATATCAATTAATAAATTATGAAATAAAATACTTTTATTTACCTTTGTGTCTGATCATTTAGTTTTTCTATTCGCTTTGATCTCAGTGTCTTCTGTTTTATGCAGTGTCTTCTTTCCAGTAGGCTTCCCTCTGCTCCCCACCCTCCAGTCCCATCCATCTCTTGCTCCTTCCCTCTGCTCCCCACCCCTCCCAGTCCCATCCATCTTCTGTTCCTTCCCTCTGCTCACCATCCCTCCGTCCCATCCATCTTCTGCTCCTTCCCTCTGCTGTGCCTGACCTCTCCCAATCCCATCCATCTCCTGGTCCATCCCTCTGCTCCCCACCCCTCCCAGTCCCATCCATCTTCTGCTCCTTCCCTCTGCTCCCCACCCCTCCCAGTCCCATCCATCTTCTGTTCCTTCCCTCTGCTCACCATCCCTCCGTCCCATCCATCTTCGCTCCCTTCCCTCTGCTGTGCCTGACCTCTCCCAATCCCATCCATCTCCTGGTCCATCCCTCCTGCTCCCCACCCCTCGCAGTCCCATCCATCTCGTTGCTCCTTCCCTCTGCTCCCCACCCCTCCCAGTCCCAACAATCTCTTGCTCCTTTCCCTCTGCTCCCCACCCCTCCAGTCCCAACCATCTCTTGCTCCTTCCCTCTGCTCCCCACCCCTCCCATGTCCCATCCATCTTCTGTTCCTTTCCTCTGCTCACCATCCCTCCGTCCCATCCATCTTTCCTCTGCTCCCCCACCCCCCCGCTGAGGTCCAAGATGGTGACTCGTTTACCCCCTCTCTTCCTCCCTCCCTCCCTCCGGCGCAGCAGCAGTCTTTTCCAGCGTTCCTGGCAGCGGTAGCGATATACACGCTGCCTTCGGTCTGCTCGGAAGCCTTCTCTTCAAGTTCCTGTTCCCACCTATGCGGGAACAGGAACTTGAAGAGAAAGGCTTTGGGGCAGAGCCAAAGGCAGCGTGTACAACGCTACCACTGCCAGGAACGCTGGAAAGACTGCTGCCTGCGCCGGAGGGAGGGAGGAAGAGAGAGGGGTAGACGGACACGCTCCTCTCCGTCCGCTTGGCTTCCCTGCCCTCTCTGTCTGCGTTCCGCCCGAAAGGAAATGACGTCAGAGGAAGGCGGGACGCAGATAGAGAGGGCAGGGAAGCCAAGCGGATGGAGAGGAGCGGGTGCCTGCATGTGTTTTTTTTTTTTTTAAACTAATGGCGCGGCGGCGCCTCGCGTTATTTGGGGGGGCATTGCCCCCCCTCGCCCCCCCCCCCAGTCTAGCCTATGCTCCTTCTGTCTTGCTGGCCCTACGCCTGAATGGACTTCCTGAGCCCCTACGTCTTGCCCCATCCTTGACCATCTTTAAATTCTAGATTGAAAGCCCACCTCTTTAACATTGCTTTTGACTCGTAACCACTTGTTATCCACTCGCCTCCACCTACCCCTACCTCCTCCTCTTTCTCTACACATTAATTGATTGTTTGCTTTATTTTTTGTCTACTAGATTGTAAGCTCTTTGAGCAGGACTGTCTTTCTTCTATGTTTGTGCAGTGCTGATTACGCTTTGTAGCGCTATAGAAATGCTAAATAGTAGTAATAGTAGTAGTTATTTTCAGTCGCAGCGACCGACGGCTCACTTCCAGGCTCAGCTTTCCTTTCCGCTCAGTGACTCCTCGCCCACCCTCGTGGAAACAGGAAATACCTGATCAGGAAGGCGGGGCATTGAGCAGGAAGTGAAAGGCTGGAGGAGTGAGCCGTTGGCCCATCGCGGCAACTTAAAATAAAGAAGTTTAAACGGTGGGAGGCCACCGGCAGGAACGGAAAAAGGACGGAGGGCTGTCGGGGAGAGCTAGGGCAGGCGCCTATGGACTGATTGTGAGCGCCGGAACAGTGGCGGGGCACGGACTCGCGGGAAGAGCCACACTCAAGGGGCCAAAGAGCTGCAGTTTGCTGACCACTGTACTATGGGATGCGCTCAGGTGTCCTGCAGTAATTTTTGAATTTGCACCGCACAAACAGTGCACTAAATATATTAATTTTTTTCCAGGAATTGGGCATGTCCGGGACGGAGAGTGTTTCTGTTCTAATCAGCCACGTCTGCATTCTGCACTAATTCTTTTATTTCCGTGGCCTAATGGCAACATTAGCACATGGTCAATAATTGGAAAAAAATGGAAAATCAGCCATTTACTGCTGCAGTAAAAAAATGCAAGATGTAGCCACAGGGGGGCTTCGAAGACCTGGGCCCCCTCACCTGTTTGGACCCCTCTGCTTTATGTCTGGTGAGGATGCTAATCCCCGCCAGCCGAAGTGGTCTTGTGCGTAAGTCCCTCCCGTGCATCACTTAAATCAGCAGTCACGCTTTGGCTGCCGAATACGGCTCTCTCGTAAACGCTCAGTTCATTGATGGAACTGAGCATGTGCGGGAGTGCCAGCATGGCAGCTGAAGTGTGCCACTGACTCGTGTGCTACTCTGGTATCAAGGTAGGACGCACAGGAGATCTCTTGGGCTGGCCGGGCTTGGCATTCCCCCCCCCCCCCCAATAAGGTATGCCTAAATGTGTGGCTATGGAGGTGGGGGAGAGAATACCTGGCCCCCTCAGTCCATCTTTGGGCCCCTCAAAATTGACTTCTGGCAAAGCCCCTGCTTAGCGCACAGGAAAAATCCATGCAAGGGTGTGCTAACGCCACTTTCTACCACAGTTAGTAAAAGGACCCCCTTTATGAGTTGATTGAAAAAAGCGTTGATTGAAAAACTACTGCTTAGTGTTTTGGCTCTGTGTGAATCTAACAAACTAATTAAGTGCTACGGTAAATTGCTAGATTTTTAGAAAAGCTTTTGACAAAGTTTCGTGAGAGACTCTTGAGGAAATTTAAAAGTCATGGGATACGAGGCAATGGTCCTGCTGTAGATTAGGAATTGGTCATTGGACAGAAAACGTGGGATAGGATTAAATGCCTATTTTTTCAATGTAGGGGGGGTGAATATTGGAGTGCCACAGGGATCTGTACTGGGACCAGTGCTATTTAACATATTTATAAATGATCTGGAAATCAGAACAAGTGAGGTGATTAAATTTGCAGATGATACAAAACTATTCAAAGTTGTCAAAACACATGCGTACTGTGAAAAATTGCAGGAAGTCCTTAGGAAACTGGAAGACTGGGCATCCAAATGGCAGGTGAATTAATGTGGACAAATGCAAAGTGTCGCACATAGGAAGAATAATCCAAATCATAGTTACCTGATGCGGTCCCCCTCAGGAGTCAGTTCTCAAGAAAAAGGTGTAGGTGTCATTGCAGACAATACACTGAAATTTGCTCACTGTGGCAGCGGCCAAAAAAGCAAACAGGATGCTAGGAATTATTAGGAAGAGATGGTAAATAAGCTCCATGGTGTGACCTCACCTTGAGTACTGCATTCAATTCTGGTCGCTGAATTTCAAAAGATATAGCGGAATTAGAAAAGGTTCAGAGTGACCAAAATTATAAATGGGGATGGAACTCTTCTCATATGAGGAAAGGCTAAAGAGGTTAGGGCTTTTCAGCTTTGAAAGAGATGGTTGCGGGGGTGGGATATGATTGAGGTCTACAAAATCCTGAGTGGTGTAGAACGGGTAAAAGTGAATTGATTTTTCACTCTTTCAAAAAGTACAAAGACTAGGGGCACTCAATGAAATTACTTGGAAATACTTAAAAAAAAAAAAAAAAAAAGAAATATTTCTTCACTCAAAGAATAGTTAATCTCTGGAACTCTTTGCTGGAGGATGTCGTAACAGTGGTTAGTGTATCTGAGTTTAAAAAAGGTTTGGACAAGTCCTGGAGGAAAAGACCATAGACTGCTATTGAGATAGACATGAAGAAGTCACTTCGTACCCTGAGATTGTTTGCACTATTTGGGTTTCTGCCAGGATACTTGTGACCTGGATTGACCACTGTTGGAAGCAGGATACTCGGCTAGAGGGACCATTGGTCTGACCCAATATGGCTGTCTTATGTTCTTATGCTATTTCTCTTCTGGAGGGAAACGTTAATAAAAATAAAGTCCATATGATGGGAAAGCTCTAATAATTCAACAAGTGCGACAAAAGCCAGAGAGAAGCAGAAAGTGAAAACATTCCTACAATTATCATGACCCAGCACCTCTGAGTCTGAAACAAAAATACATGCAGGTACTGAGGGAATAATTCTATAATGCCTCGTGCCAAGTTTGGTGCCCTATTGGCTCACGCTGAGTGCCAATTCTATAACAGGACATTGGTGCCAAGATTCCATCATAGAAAACTGGCATAAGCCCCCATTGGCACACCAAAAATGTAACGCACCATCAGGTACACGTGCCGTAGACTGGTGTAACATGGCCCATTAGTGGTGGCAAGAGTGCACATAACATATAGGATTTCTAGTAAGGAATGTGCATCAATTGGCACACCCGCCCCATCCTCCACCCGTTGGCCCACTTCCCTAGTAGAGGAGTAACCTAATAGCGCAGTAGGGTGAGAACCTAGGGAACCATGTTCAATTTGCACTGTAGCTCCTTGTGACCCGGGCAAGTCACCTACCCTTCATTGTCTTGGGTCCAAAACTAAGGGGTCCTTCGGGGAGCACTCAGGCATTCTACTGTAGCTTTTTCATGTGTGCATGCTACTCCATGCTAAAATTGCAAATTAGTTTTAGTGCTGGCAGGGCATGTTTGTGGGTGGAAAGTGGGCGTGGCTATGCTAATCAGTGAGCCTGTGGGCATTACTGCATCTAACTAATTAGTGCAGGATTAGTGCTTGTGCCCTTACCACCTACAAAATAGGTGTTGATTTGTGCTTACACGGTAATAGCTACATGCTAATTGGAAAATTAAGATGTTCTCAAGAAAATCAAAACTACAAGTCTATGTGTGCAATTGGGTAAAACAGGACTGGATTAGCCTGTTTTTTTAAATGACACGAAATCAGGTGGCAACTAACAGTCATCTCCCACGGTTTCGTTTAGATTTTTTTAACATTGGGATTCAATAGGGGCTGTACTATATAGATCCTAATTGTAGTCGTAGGTTTAATTTAACAATTCTACTGTACAAGAGAATAAATGGAAGGCAACAGCAATTGCATCCTTAGTTTTCAGTTTTAAATTTGCAGTTGAAGCAAAACTTTTCTTTGTTCAATATTCATGCATACTCCTCATTGCAGTCTTTGGTCTTGGTTTACAGGTCCTTTCTGTCCACATCCTCGCCCCTTCCCCATGAGGCTTACTGGCCTGTAGTTTCCAGCATCTTCTCTGTCACCACTTTTGTGAAGAGGGATCACAGCCGTTCTTCTCCAATCCCACAGAACCTCCCCCGTCTCTAAGGATTTATTAAACAAATCTTTAAGAGGACCTGCCAGAACCTCTCTGAGCTCCCTCAATATCCTGGGATGGATCCCGTTCCAGACCCATGGCTTTGTCCACCTTTAGATTTTCAAGTTCATAAACACTCTCTTCCAAGAAATAAGCAGTGGATTTTCCCAAGTCCATCTTAATAATGGCTTATGGACGTTTTTTTTTAGGAAGATATCCAAACCTTTTTAAACCCTGCTAACTGCTTTTACCACATTCTCTGCCACAAATACCAGAGTTTAATTACACATTGAGTGAAGGTAATCAATAGAAATAAAATAAAATGTAGAAAAGAAAATAAGATGATACCTTTTTTATTGGACTAAAGGTATCATCTTATTTTCTTTCTATGGACTAAACGGCTACCACATCACTCTACGTTGAGTGAAGAAATATTTTCTCTGATTTGTTTTAAATTTACTACTTTTGAATAGTACTATTATTTAGTCCCAGGCTTGATTTTGGTTCAGGATTTAAAATAAGAGAAAAAATTTACAGGCCTGTGTCTCTGACTTGAACTCCAGTGTTGAAACACTGCAGAGAAAAACAGAAAACCACAAGGGTGGTGGTCTAACGGACAGAGTAAACATGGTTTAGCAACATGGTGGCCACAGAGTTGTTAGTAAAAACAGTACAAAATGGCTCCTCAGGAAGATGTAGCAATATGGTGGTAACAGTTGTTTTGAAAAACAGGACAAAGATGGCTTCATGGGAAGATGACCAGGTGGTGTTTTGAGAAAGATATGGCCAAAAATGTAGAAATTACTGGTCTTGCAAGAACAATACTTAGTCTTCCAGTAAGGGGTGGTCTTTTGCTAGCTTTTCCAGTAAACCCTCATTACCATAGCCAATCAGTGTTCACTATGACATTAACATAGATCCAATCAGGTTGTGCTTATCGGTATCCAGAGTGGACCTATAAAAATGAGTGTACTTCCCAGCGGCATAGCTACGTGGGGCCTGAGGAGGCCTGGGCCCCCGTAGATTTGGCCCTGGCCCCCCTCCGACGACCCCCTTGAACTCCCCCTCCCGCCACCAACCCTCCCCTGCCATCACCACCTGCCCCGCCACTTCAAATACCTTGTTGTTTGCTGGCCCCGCCAGCCAGAATCTAGTTCTTCAGCGCCGGAGTAGCGCCTTCATTCAATGAAGTTCCTGGCGTGATCAGCTGTTTCTGAAACAGCTGATCACGCCAGGAACTTCATTGAATGAAGGCGCTACTCTGGCGCTGAAGAACTAGATTCTCTTTGGCGGGGCCAGCAAACAACAAGGTACTTGAAGGGGGCGGGCGGCAAACGGCGGGGGAGGGTGGGTGGCGGGAGGGGGTTCAAGGGGAACGTTGGGGGGTTCAAAGGGGGTCGGCGAGAGGCTCAGTCCCTATGTGTAGCTAGGGTACTATATTCCTATAACAAATTGAGTTGTACTTCTCATTACAAATGGTGTTCTGTAGATTGTACTTACAGAGCAATGACTAATTGTAATTATACTTGGTGGTTAAGAAATAAAAGATACCTTCTTAATACTTCTAATTATATTTGGTCTGTGTTCTTGGTTACTTCAGAGCTAGTGCACAGCTCTGGTAATTAGGGAGTTCAGATAAACGAGGTAAATATACCATAAGCAGACTTGTGTGAGATTTACTCTTTCACAGACTGTAGTGGCTTTTCCTCTACACTGGAAGGAGTAAATAACACACTAAAAATATACACTTTGTAGCTTCATTGCATGCCCTCTAGTCCTAGTATTTTTGGAAAGAGTAAGCAAGTGATTCACACCTACCCATTCTACTCCACTCAGCTGTCTTTTCTCCAAGCTGAAGAGTCATAGCCACTTTAGCCTTTCTTCATAGGGAATCGTCCCATCCCCTTATAATTTTTGTCGTCCTCTGTACCTTTTCTAAATCCGCCATATCTTTTAATTTAAATTTTTTATTTTACACTGCCATATCTTTTTTTTTTAGATGCGATTCGAGGTGCGGTCGCACAAGGATGATACAAAGGCACTATAATGTCCTCATTTTTGTTTTCCATTCCTTTCCTAATAATACCTAACATTCTATTTGCTTCTTAGCCGCTGCAGCACACTGAGCAGAAGGTTCAACGTATCATAGTAACATAGTAGATGGACGGCAGAAAAAAGACCTGCACGGTCCCATCCAGTCTGCCCAACAAGATAAACTCATATGTGCTACTATTTGTGTATACCTTACCTTGATTTGTACCTGTCCTTTTCAGGGCACAGACTGTACAAGTCTGCCCAGCACTATCCCCACCTCCCAACCACCAGCCCCGCCTCCCACCACCGGCTCTGGCACAGACCGTATGTCTGCCCAGTACTATCCCCGCCTCCCAACCACCAGCCCCGCCTCCATCAACAACAACACCTAGATCCCTTTCTTGGTCGGTGACTCCTAATGTGGAACCTTGCATGACGTAGCTATAATTTGAGTTCCTCTTTCCCACATGCATCACTTTGCACTTACATTAAACGTCATCTGCCATTTAGACATCCAGTCTCCCAGTCTCGTAAGGTCCTGTTGTAATTTTTCACAATCCTCTTGCGATTTAATTTTGAATAACTTTGTGTTATCAGCAAATTTAATTACCTCACTAGTTATTCCCATATCTAGATCATTTATAATTATGTTAAAAGCAGCAGTCCCAGTACAGACCCCTGTGGAACCCCACTATGTACTCTTTTCCATTGAGAATACTGACTATTTAATCCTACTCTCTGCTTTTTACATTTTAACCAGTTTTTTTTACATCATTTTATTAAAGTTGCATAAAGAGCCACACAGGATAAAACCATATGACTGTCAAGAACAAAGTCAGCATCTCTATATTACAAATCCAAATTAACCCCCTGAACTCCCCCCATCCCCCTCTCCTCCTATCCCTTAGTCCAGACTATTGTTCAGCACTCCCTTAAGCATTCAGAATACAGCTAAGGGCCACTGGGGTTAAGGACTCCCAAAACGGGGTCCAGACACACAAAAAAGCTTTGTCCTGCCAGAAAAGCAAGGTCCGAGATACCTCTATACTCCAATGCACTGAGCTGTATCATCGATGACCACCAATGATGAATTTGGGCATCTCCCGATGGAGCTACAAGTTAAGAATAATAATAATCTTTTTGGCAATCAGTTCTGTGCACCTCGAGTTGTCTGAATACAGCCAAGCAGCACCAGGAAATCCAAGCATTTCCCATAGTTTTAAACTGCAAACTTTTTCTAGAAGTAGAAAACGTAACAGCCAAAGAACTTTAAAAAGGATAGTAGAAGGCTCAAATCTTGTTCTAAAAGACAGTTATTTTCTGTTCTTTGGTTGCTGGAGAGGTAGCACTGCTACTGACCTGAATTAGATGTAATTAAGGTGTGAGGAAGTAGAATATTTGCAAAGGTTACTGAGTTAGCTTGAAAGGGTCTGTTTGAAGCAGTCTCCTTAGATTCAAAACTATATAAAGAAGAAAGGTCCCACAACTTCCCTGACGCATTCCTCTCTGGATTGTAAAGCCATTGTAATAGTCCCCATTCAACAACAATCTGGCTCGGGAGTTAAGTACAGGGCCTGGATTGTGTGTTCCCAGCCACCCTCCCAGTCCTACATACCAGAGCCATCAGATATGACCATTTAACTCAGTCGAATGCTTTTTCAGGATCCAAACTGACTAACAATTAGGGGACGTTTGTGGCCGTACTCTGGGTTATAGCTAATAGAGCCTTCCGGATGTTTAGTACCGCATGCTGGCCACACACAAAGCCCACTAGCTGAGCACCTATCAAAGTCAGAATATGAGAGACCAACCTTCAGCTAATATTCATGATAATATTTTGATATCAATGTTCAATAATGAAATAGGCTGATAGGAACCTGGATGATCCAGGGCTTACCTGGCATAGGAATTAAGCATATTAGGGCCTCATTGGCAAACACCAGGAATGTCCCCTGAGCAACCACTGCATCGTAAAAGCAAACCTTTATCAACTAATCTCCATACCTCTTTTCCCCTTAGTTTTATAACTGGAACTTGTACCACAGCATTAACAGATAGCCTTTAGCAGCTCCCGCAAACCTAGTTTAGTATTGGTGTGAGGGGGAGGGAGAGAAGAAAAGCAAGCATTTCCAATAGTTTTAAACTGAAACTTTCTCTAGAAGTAGAAACTTATAAGCCCAAAGAAATTTAAAAGGATTGTAGGAAGGCTCAAATCTTGTTCTAAAAGACAGTTATTTTCTGTTCTTGGTTGCTGGAGAGGTAGCACTGCTACTGATCTGAATTAGGTGTTATTTAAGATGTAAGGAAGTAGAATATTTGCAAAGGTTACTGAGTTAGCTTGAAAGGGTCTGTTTGAAGCAGTCCTCCGTAGATTCAAAACTACTGTATATAAAGAGGAAAGTCCCACTTAACTTTCTTTCTGAGAGAAGAGGAATTTCTCTGGTAAGTGACATTATTTTGCTTTGTGCTTTGGAACTTAAAGATTGGGGTTTAAAGGAGGAATTGTAGGTTAGTGATAGGCAGAATAAAAATATAAAAAAGCAAACTTTATCAACTAATCTCCATACTCTTTTCCCCCTAGTTTTAAAACTTGAACTCTGTACCACAGCATTAACAAATAGCCTCTAGCAGGCTCAGGGAGAAAAGGCCATAGCGGAGAAACTGAATTGATTATTTGCTTCTGTCTTTACGGAAGTAAGATGTAAGAGATCTGCCTTTATTGGAATAGTTTTCAAGGGTGATGATGCGGAGGAAGTAAAAGAAATCTCGGTGAATCTGGAAGATGTACTGAGCCAAATTGATAAATTAAAGAGTAGTAAAATCACCTGGACCAGACGGCATACATCCTAGGGTGCTCAAGGAACTCGCATAAAATTGCTGATCTGCTGTTCAGCAGATCAAGGAAGACAAAGACATAGTGGAGAGATTGAATGAATTCTTTGCTTCGGTCTTCACCGAGGAAGATTTGGGTGGATACCGGTGTCAGAAATGATATTTAAAGCGGACGAGTCGGAGAAACGTACTGACTTCACGGTAAACCTGGAGGACGTAATGGGGCAGTTCAGCAAACTGAAGAGTAGCAAATCTGGACCGGATGGTATTCATCCTAGAGTACTGATAGAACTGAAAATGAGCTTGCGGAGCTACTGCTAGTGATATGCAATTTATCCTTAAAATCGAGCGTGGTACCGGAAGATTGGAGGGTGGCCAATGTAACACCCATTTTAAAAAAGGTTCCAGGGGAGATCTGGGAATTATAGACCGGTGAGTCTAATGTCGGTGCCGGGGGAAAAATGGTAGTGGCTATTATTAAAACAAAATTACAGAGCACATCCAAGGGACATGGATTACTGAGACCGAGTCAGCCAGTGGCGTAGCCACGGGTGGGCCTGGACGGGCCCAGGCCCACCCATTTTCCCTCCAGGCCCGCCCATCCGCACAGCTGTCGCTGCCCTTTTGTCCCGCGGAGGCAGCGTTCAGCGTTTCCTTCCTGCTGCCCTGTCTTCTCCCCCAGGCTCCGCTGCATCGTCCCTGCAAGTGGAATCGTTTTCATTTTCGGCCGTCGCGCTGCGCTGCCATACACACAGGCAGCTTCGCTCCTCCCCCGCCGTGTCCATTCTGGCCCTCTCTGATGCACTTCCTGTTAGGGCCGGATGAACGCGGTGGGGAGGAGCGAAGCAGCCTGTGTGTATGGCAGCGCAGCGCGACGGTCGAAAATGAAAACGATTCCACTTGCAGGGACGATGCAGCGGAGCCTGGGGAGAAGACAGGGCAGCAGGAAGGAAACGCTGAACGCTGCCTCCGCGGGACAAAAGGGCAGCGACAGCGCGGGAAGGATGTGGATTCGCGGGCCTGGGGGGAAAGTGGCTGAGCTGCTGGGACATAGGAGGGAGAGGAGGAAGGGACTTGAGGGAAGGAAAAGAGAGCTACTGGGACATGGGAGGGATAGGAAGAAGGGACTGGAGAGAAGGGAGAAGCTGCTGGGACATGGGAGGAGAGGAAGAAGGGAACTGGAGGGAAGGGAGAAGCTGCTGGGACATGGGAGGGAGAGGAAGAAGGGAACTGGAGGGAGGGAGAAGCTGCTGGGACAAGGGAGGGGAGGAAGAAGGGACTGGAGGGAAGGGAGGAGCTGCGGGACATGGGAGGGAGAGGAAGAAGGGACTGGAGGGAAGGGAGAAGCTGCTGGGACATGGGGAGGGAGAGGAAGAGGGACTGGAGGGAAGGGAGAAGGGCTGCTGGGACATGGGAGGGAGAGGAAGAAGGGGACTGACGGGGGAGGGAGAGCTGCTGGGACATGGGAGGGACTGGCGGGAAGGGAGAGAGCTACTGGACATGGGAGGGAGAGGAGGAAGGGACTGGAGAGCTGCTGGACAAGGGAGGAAGAGGAAGAAGGGACTAGAGGGAAGGGAGAGAGCTGCTGGACATGGGATGGAGAGGAGGAGGGGACAGGATGGAAGGGAGAGAGCTGCTGGACATGGGAGGGAGAGGAGGAAGGGGCTGGAGAGCTGCTGGACAAGGAAGGGAGAGGAAGAAGGGACTAGAGGGAAGAGAGCTGCTGGGACATGGGAGGATAGGGAGAGAGAAAGAGGGGAGATGGATGAAAGGATGCAGAGAGAAAGGGGAGAAACTAGAAGGATGTGGAGAGAGGGAGGAGACTGAACAGAAAGTGGTAGAGAGATAGACACAGGATAGAAGGAGAGGGGAGATAGAGACACTAGATGGAAGGATCAGGAGAGAGGGTAGATGGTGGAAGGGATAAGGAGAGAAAGAGGGAAGACACTGGATGGAAGGTAGGGAGAAAAGGGTGACGCTGGATGCAAAAGAAAGAGGGAGACACTGGAAGGATGGGGGAGAGAAAGAGGGAGCTGCTGGATGGAAAGAGGGAGAGGACAGAGTAGGGAAAGTACTGGAGAATAAGAGGAAGGGGCATGTGGGAGAACAAGGGTGAGGAAAAGATGGAAAAGCCATAGGTGATGAACGGACCGGAAACCCTGGCAAGAGAAAGACGAAGGAAAGCAGAATCTAGAGACTGGGAGCAACACAATGAGAAAAAGTAATGGCCATACAACAAAGGTAAAGAAGATAATTTTTATTTTTAATTTAGGATAAAGTAATATGGTACCTGTGTTAATAAAGTTTCAGAGACCAATACTTCCTTCCTTAGGATCAGGAGAGGATACCATAACAGCATTATACTGACCTGAGGCAGAGGGTTTTGGCCTCTGAAAGCTCACTGAAAAGTGTGACTAAATTTTGCTGGGGGAGGGGGGGTAGACAGAAAATTTTGTGCCCACCCACTTTGGGTTCAGGCCCACCCAAAATTGGCAGTCTGGCTACGCCACTGGAGTCAGCACGGCTTTTGTGTGGGGGAAATCTTGCCTGACCATTTACTTCAATATCTTGAAGGAGTATAACAAGCATGTGGACAAAGGGGAGCCGGTTGATATTGTGTATCTGGATTTTCAAAAGGCATTTGACAAGGTACCTCATGAAAGGCTACAGAGGAAATTGGAGGGTCATGGGATAGGAGGGAAAGTCCTATTGTGGATTAAAACTGGTTGAAGGATAGGAAACAGAGAGTGGGGTTAAATGGATAGTATTCACAATGGAGAAGGGGTAGTTAGTGGGGTTCCTCAGGGGGTCTGTGCTAGGACTGCTGCTTTTTAATATATTTATAAATGATTTAGAGATGGGGGAGTAACTAGCGAGGTAATTAAATTTGCTGATGACACAAAGTTATTCAAAGTCGTTAACTCGCGACAGGGATTGTGAACAATTACAGAAGGAACCTTACGAGACTGGGAGACTGGGCGGCTAAATGGCAGATGACTTTAATGTGAGCAAATGCAAGGTGATGCATGTGGGAAAAAAGAACCTGAATTATAGCTACGTCATGCAAGGTTCCACATTAGGAGTTACGGACCAAGAAAGGGATCTGGGTGTCGTCATCGATAATACACCTGAAACCTTCTGCTCAGTGTGCTGCTGCGGCTCAGAAGCGAATAGAATGTTGGGTATTATTAGGAAAGGTATGAAAAACAAGGTGTGAGGATGTTATAATGCCGTTATATCGCTCCATGGTGCGACCGCACCTTGAGTATTGTGTTCAATTCTGGTCGCCGCATCTCAAGAAGATATAGTGGAATTGGAAAAGGTGCAGTGAAGGGCGACTAAAATGATAGCGGGGATGGACGACTTCCCTATGAAGAAAGACTAAGGAGGGCCGTCCTTAGTTACTAATTTGTACAGCGCTGCGTAACCCTAGTAGCGCTCTAGAAATGTTAAGTAGTAGTAGTAGAGGCTAGGGCTTTTCAGCTTGGAGAAGAGACGGCTGAGGGGGAGACATGATAGAGGTATATAAATAATGAGTGGAGTGGAACAGGTGGATGTGAAGCGTCTGTTCACACTTTCCAAAAATACTAGGACTAGGGGGCATGCGATGAAACTACAGTGTAGTAAATTTAAAACAAATCAGAGAGGGGGAGTCACGTGATGCTAGGCGAAGGGAAGGTCGCCGCTTGATAGAGCTCCGAGACCCCTCGTAGAACAACTTCCCCTAGCACTGCACGCATCTGCAGAGAACCCACAAAATTGAGCTGGAAAGGCACGGGAAACTCCCCGGTGTGAGCAACGGCTGGCGAGCTGTGATTCGGGTCGGAATGGCCACAAAAATCAGTCGGAAAGACAGCGCACGGAGCCGCACGGGCGAAAACAAAATGGCGGAGATTGGTGCGTCAAGTGAATCGGTGAGTTCCGCCTGGGCAGCAGAGATAGCCGCTGAGGTCTCCACTTTGTTGGAGGCATCCGTCGACAAAAAATTACAGAAATCTCAGATCAAATAGTGGCAAATGGACGGCAAATTAGAAAGCTTACGCACAGATTTGACTGGGTTTCAGCAGAGACTGCGGATGTGGAAGATCAGTGCCAGCAAAGCGATAGTAAGCAAGAACAAATGAGGGAGCAATTGAACAAACGGAAGCTAAAATAGAAGATCTTGAAAACAGATCACGCCGGAATAATCTAAGGCTGGTGGGGCTCCCGGAGTCAATACGCGAGGTAGAACTGCGGGACTCCTTGAAACCATGGCTGCCTAAGATACTAAATTTACCTGGGTTGGAGAAGGAGTTAAAAATCGAGCGCGCACACCGGTTGGGCCGTGCTGGACAAGACTTAGAAAGACTTCGTGTGATAATATGTAAAATTCTAACTACACCCACAGCAAGAAATATTGCGAGCATGGAGAGCGAGAGGCAAGGTGCAGTATGAGGCCCGCACTGTCCTTTGTTTTCAAGACTTTTCAACTGCAGTGGCAGCCCAGCGCAGGCAATTTGTAGAAGTGTGCAAGAACCTGTATGAAAAAAGAGCGAACTTCGCTCTAATGTTTCCTGCCAAACTAAGAATTCAGTACAAGGGCAAACAACACTTCTTCAGCTCACATGTGGAGGCCTTGCACTTTGCTAATAAAATGGAGCAGAGACCGGAGGAAGGGAGTGAGGCCACAAGGAACAGCAGCCCAGGAGATCAGTGATAAGGAGGTGATAACAGCTTGGTTGGAGTAAGCCCAGAGAAAGCAAAGAGACATGAAAGCAGAGGAAGATAGAGGGGACATTGAACACATACAATGCTGGCGGGACTGTAAAGTAAGGACTGTACAGAAATGTAGAATTCTTGAATAAATGCAGGTATTTTCTAGGCCCATGGAGGGATCTACACTAAAGTTTCCTGTATCAAAGGCTGTGTCGAAGTTTAAGTATAAAAGAAGTAAATTTAAGGCCAATACTATCCAGCTTATAATCGAAAGACAAAAACGCCCAAGTTCTGACCTAAATCGGGAGATGGGCGTTAATCTCACAAAAAAGAATAAAGCGGTATAATCGAAAGCCGAATTTGGACGCTTTCAACTGCACTCCGTCGCGGATGCGGACAAAGTTGACGGGGGCGTATCGAAGGCGTGTCGAAGGCGGAACTGTGGCGTGGTTATCGGGTGAACAGAGATGGGCGCCCTTCGCCGATAATGGAACAGTTTTGAGCTAGAATTTAGGACACTTTTCCTGGACCCTGTTTTTTGACGAATAAGGCCCCAAAAGTGCCCTAAATGACCAGATGACCCCCAGAGGGAGTCGGGGATGACCTCCCCTGACTCCCCCAGTGGTCACTAACCCCCTCCCACCACAACAAATGATGTTTCACAACTTTTTACTTTCACCCTCAAATGTCATACCCTCCTCCCAAGCAGCAGTATGCAGGTCCCTGGAGCAGTTGTTAGGGGGTGCAGTGGACGTCAGGCAGGTGGACCCAGGCCATCCCCCCCCTACCTGTTACAATTGTGCTGCTTAATGCTACTAGTCGTCCAACCCCCCCAAACCCACTGTACCCACATGTAGGTGCCCCCCTTCACCTCTTAGGGCTATAGTAATGATGTAGACTTGTGGGCAGTGGGTTTTGAGGGGGATTTGGGGGGCTCAACACCCAAGGGAAGGGTGCTATGCACCTGGGAGCTCTTTGACCTTTTTTTTTGTTTTTGAAAAAGTGCCCCCTAGGGTGCCCGGTTGGTGTCCTGGCATGTGAGGGGGACCAGTGCACTATGAATCCTGGCCCCTCCCACGAACAAATGCCTTGGATTTATTCGTTTTTGAGCTGGGCGATTTCATTTTCCATTATCGCTGAAAAGCAAAAACGCCCAGCTCACACCTTGACGAATAAAACATGGGCGTCTTTTTCTTTTAAAAAATACGATCTGCCCCGCCCCTTCACGGACCCGTTCTCGGAGATAAACGCCCATGGAGATAGGCGTTTCTGTTCCATTATGCCCCTCCATATATACTAGGAAGCAGGACTGTATAAAAGTTAGAAGTTCATAATTAACAAGGAGTGAAACATAAAAATCTGGAGGTCAGCGCTGGGGGGGAAAAGGGGGGGGGCGTGACTCGTTCTCTAGCGAGAACAACAGGACAGGAAGGAAGGAGTCTAGAGGTGGGGGAGGGGGGAAAGGAGAAGGGTGGGGAGGGGGGAAGGGGAACTGTGGAAAGGAGTTATGGGAGCAAGGTTTTTTTTTTTTTTATTCTCTCTTTCTTCTTTTTCTTTATTTCTTTCCTGTTGGTTCGGATAGTCTTATATGGCTCTCAACTGCAGATCAAAGAAAGGAGGGTGCCCAGGGGCTGGGGGGCGCTCTTCAGAATGCGAAAGTTATCAGACACTGTAATGGTTATAAAACAAGAGGCTGAACTCAATTAGGTTGATATCCTGGAATGTGGGAGGGGGATCTCCTCGCCTGTGAAACGTACTAAAGTACTGCAGGCTTTGCAGAGACACAAAGCTGACATAGCATTCCTCCAGGAGACCCATCTCTCCAATAACGAGCACAGTAAATTTCAGAAGGGTTGGGTGGAACTGGCAGTAGGCTCGCCAGCACAGGGGAAAAAAAGGAGGAGTGGTGATATTAATTCGGAGGGGCCTGCAGATGCGAACTAAAACAATAAAACGAGATGAGGGAGGCAGAATAGTGATAATGGAAGTAGAAATAGGCACATCTTCATATATTCTGTGCAATATATATGCACCCAATGTGTATGACAAGAAATTCTACAACAAATTATTGGAACTGCTGGGCTCCTACCAGGGGGGCAATGTTATACTCGGAGGGGATTTCAATATGGTGATAGATCCTGAGATAGATAGATGTGGCAAATTGGGTCCACAGCATAGATTTCAATCAAGGGGTGTGCCTTTCCTCTGCTCAGCCCTCAACTTGATAGATGTGTGGAGAATATTGCATCCTTCGCAGAGGGACTACACGCATACCTCCAGAGTGCACTTGACTCAGTCCCGTATAGATTATTTTCTCATATCCCCAGCACTATTTTCCCAAGTGCCAAAAGCAGAGATAGGTCCATGCGAGATCTCGGACCATGCGATGGTATGGTTTGAACTACAGGTTACTGGAAGAGGGCTTGGGAAGGGAGGGTGGAGATTCCCGTTTGAACTGTATAGAGACCCAAATTTTAAGTCCTTTATCAGTGAAAAATGGCAGGAATTCCAGCAATTTAACGGAGATCACAGACATGAGGTGGTACTATACTGGGAAACAGCCAAAGCAGTAATGAGGGGGGAGGTGATAGCTTACAGAGCTAGAGCTAGGAGAATGAGGGATAAAGAGATCCTACGCTTGGAAAGAGAGGCTCGGGTGAGAAGGAAGAGATTAGGGAAGGAAGTAACGGACGAGAACAAGAAGGAGCTGCTCATAACTCAGAAAAACCTAAACGAGCTCCTTCATCAAAGAGCACAAAAAACGCAAATGTACTATAAATACCAACTATTTCAATATGGAAATAAAGCAGGCGCACTATTGGGCAGGTTAGTGCAAGGGAAGAAAGGGCCCTCAAGGATCCTACAAGTGAAGGATGGAGGAGGGAATCTCATAAAGGAAACCGGAGATATTATAGGGAGATTTAGGGAATTTGTTATGGCCCTATATGCAAAGCCTACTGATATTGTAGAAGACAGTAACCTATATTTAATAAACCAAAATTTGCCCAAGATCACTGAGGAGCAAAAGGAGACTCTGAACAATCCTATTGAGGAAGGGGAATTGATGTTGGCTCTACAGCAAAGTGACTTGCATAAGGCGCCAGGGCCAGACGGATTCAGTATAGCATTCTATAAGATCTTGCAAGAGCAGGTCACACCTCCTCTGTTGGATTTATATAACCACATGATCTCAACTGGGACAATGCCAGACTCCCTTAACATAGCAAAAATTATATTATTACGAAAGCCTGGGAAGGAAGACACTGAAGTAAGTTCCTACAGACCAATCTCCCTATTAAATAGTGATCTTAAATTATATGCGAAGATCCTGGCAAATCGACTGGCAAAGCTTTTGCCTTGGTTAATAGCACCCCCTCAAGCTGGGTTTGTGCAAGGGAGAGCAGTGGCAAAGAATGTGAGGGCTCTGTTGGCATCCTTGGAGACAGTGGAAAGACAGAAAAGGCCTTCTCTGGTTGTCAGTTTTGACGCAGAGAAGGCCTTTGATAGGGTGGTGTGGGGCTTTCTATTTGCGGTACTGACAAAGATGGGCATTGAAGGGGCTTTCCAGGATGCGATAGGAGCACTATATGTAAACCCTCAGGCATATTTATGGATCAATGGGGAACAGTCACCCTTATTCCCGATCAGGAGGGGTACGAGACAGGGGTGTCCTCTCTCGCCCCTACTATTCGTCTTGGTCTTAGACCCATTGATCAGGGAAATTATGGACCACCCAGAAATAGAGGGGGTAAACTGGGGACCTGAAGGGTTTAAGATTTCTGCTTTTGCAGATGATTTATTGGTCCATCTAACACAACCAAAAAGTTAGTTGGAAGCCTTATTAGAACTCTTTAGGGAATATGGGGATTTCGCCGGTTTTAAAATAAACTATTCAAAATCATTTGCGCTAGCCACAGACAATAGTGTGAGGCAGATGTGGGGAGCAGAGTTCCCACTACGATGGGCATCAGAGTCACTCCAATACTTAGGAGTACAGATTCCCAAAAAAACATCGGAAATACATCTGATGAATATTGGTAATAGGATTGCAGCTTTGAAGGACCGATTAGACGGTTGGGGAGCCCTGCCACTTAATCTGCATGGGAGAGTACATCTGTTTCGTATGGTGGAATTTCCACGATGGTTATACTTATTTCAGGTACTCCCTATACGATTACGGACTAAAGATATAAATCAAATCTTCAAATATGTCAGGAAATTTATTTGGAGAGGGTCAAAGCCAAAACTCCCTTTGAAGTTAATGATGGGGTCATGGAGAGAGGGAGGCATTGGATTACCAAACCTCCGCCGCTACAATCAGGCTAGTCTACTCCGGCACCTGGGTGATTGGTTATTAGATAGGCAAGACTACACCCCCCGTAGCTTGGAGCAGGAATGTTTCAAACCATACCACTTATATTTCATGTTACAATGCCCGAGCCGACAACTCCCGTCATGGGTAAGCAATAGCATATTGGTAAGACCTCTGAGACAAATGTGGAGAGAGTTAAATGAGATCTGGGGGCTAGTGGCGGACGTAACAGATCTTCTGCCTTTGCAGGGCAACCCACAGTTTTCACCAGGTACGGAGAATAAAGTACTTTGTAGGTGGGCAACGATGGGGATCACCAGACTAGAACATGTACTAGATTCTAAGGGACAATTATTGGAGCTTGGAGCTCTGGGGGTAGGTATTACTCAAAATCATCAATTTGCGTATTATCAGATAGCACATTATGTCAGATCTTTAGAGCAAGGGAAATTGAGTAGTGGACATGGACGCCAAATAAGGGCATTCTTTAGTTCCATGCGAGGGGGGCGTTTATCGGTTTCTGGATTACAAAAAGCATTGGGGGAGACGAGCAGGGTAGAGATACAGACCATATTTTAGGGAAATGGGCTCATGATCTAAAGCGTCCAAACCTGAAGCTAGACTTTCAGAAGTTATCGACTAGGATTCCTACCCTATCGAGAAACGCTGCCATGAGGGAATGTCAATACAGGATTTTATATAGGGCATACATGTCAAAGTATCAAGTATCCAAATTTGGAGGAGGAATTGATCCTTTATGCTCTAAGTGTGGACAGAGGGAAGGCACATTACATCACTACCTTTGGGAATGTTATAAGATCCAGAACTATTGGAGGCAAATTGTGGGATTTCTAGAGTTGATACTAAAGAGCAAGATTCTGCTTACTCCGCAGGGTCTCCTTTTAGATCAGTATGAGTTGTTTGTCTTGCACACGGGGGGAGCCCGGCAGTTCATCAGGAAAGCCAGTTTAGTAGGTAAGAAACTGATTTTGCAGGCCTGGGTGCATTCTGAACCGCCGGAGTATTGGCATTGGAGAAATAGTTTATATGAACTGCTGATGATGGAGAGGAGAGAGGTGGGATCCTCCCCTAAAGGAAAGAAGGCATTCCTGAGGATCTGGGAACCTTATATCCAGTAAAATTAATCAGTGTTTGTTTGAAAAAAATGGAGAAAAGCCCTCAGAAACCGTAGGCGAATCGCCTGAAGGTTTTGAGTGTGGTTAAAGATGAACTTATGATGACTTATAACACACACTACAGTTCGATCATTGGGCTGAAAAACTCCATTTTGAAAAAGGGGTCAAAAGAATTATTGATCGCCTCAAACAATGAATTTCTTTCAATGGGTTTAAAGTTTTTAAAGTTTTGAATCATATAATACAATTTCAAAGAAATGTCCCAACTACATATCAGAAAAAATAGCACTTAGCTTTTGAATGTGTTGAGACCCAGGCACTCATCACTGTCCGTTCTACGGGGACCCGTTTCGCCTAGAAACGTGGCTTCTTCAGGAACGGAGTGCTTAGAAATGTGTTGAAGATCTAGAGTGAACAAAAATCATACCATGAAAGAAAATAATAGTTGTACACCTAAAGTTCACACCACGGTCAAACTCAAAAATTAACCTTGCTTCCCTTCTCAATAAAGTGAGCTTGCGATTACCTCACTTTATTGAGAAGGGAAGCGAGGTTAATTTTTGAATTCAACACTCTAGAACCAAATGGGCTCAATAACGCCATTGATTGGCACAACTTCTACTAAACATCCGTGACGTAACACGCACGTTAGTATTTCAGTCAGCTGACTGCAGTTAGACGCCGAGGCGCCATTTTGAAGCACTGTAGAAGTTTGTTGACAAGTGAGTTTGACCGTGGTGTGAACTTTAGGTGTACAACTATTATTTTCTTTCATGGTATGATTTTTGTTCACTCTAGATCTTCAACACATTCTAAGCACTCCGTTCCTGAAGAAGCCACGTTTCTAGGCGAAACGGGTCCCCGTAGAACGGACAGTGATGAGTGCCTGGGTCTCAACACATTCAAAAGCTAAGTGCTATTTTTTCTGATATGTAGTTGGGACATTTCTTTGAAATTGTATTATATGATTCAAAACTTTAAAAACTTTAAACCCATTGAAAGAAATTCATTGTTTGAGGCGATCAATAATTCTTTTGACCCCTTTTTCAAAATGGAGTTTTTCAGCCCAATGATCGAACTGTAGTGTGTGTTATAAGTCATCATAAGTTCATCTTTAACCACACTCAAAACCTTCAGGCGATTCGCCTACGGTTTCTGAGGGCTTTTCTCCATTTTTTTCAAACAAACACTGATTAATTTTTCTAGTTAGAGCAGTTCTTTTTGGTATTAGGTTACTTTATTTGCTCTAGCACACTGCTTTCTGTCCGGTTGGATTATATTTGCAACCTTATATCCAGTCCCTGGCGCCCAGGGCGAGAAGTTTTATTCTGAACCGACTATGAAGCGGCCATATCCTGTGTTTTTTTTTTTTTTTCTTTTTTTCTTTTTCTCTTTCTTTCTTTCTTTGAATATCAGGTTGGGGGGAGTGGGTGGGCAAAGGGAGCAGGTGGGGTTATTACATTTCAAAGTGTATGGGAGAGCGGTTAAGGCGGATTAGAAGCTATGCCTAAAGAACAAACATGGTAAACAGAACAAATCATAACACTTGGTAGCTTGGTATAGTAGACTAAGTCGGCATAATAAGAGTATTACCTTCCAGAATGGGGGAGGGGGTCATCAGAGTATAGGACCCAGGACCTCCTCCGGGACGGGAGGGAGCTAGTTCAACATGGAAAGTCAAAGCATACACATGTTGACCAACACTTAGAGGGGGGGAGGGATAGAAATAATATGTTAAAAAATTTGATACCGAGTTGTATCATACGGTTAAAAAAGAGTTTGTTTATATACTCTAAATTTCTGTATATGCACCAGGTTAACGGTGTTTTTCTTTGAAGTGTCATCAATAAAAACTGTTGAACTTTAAACTACAAGGAAGGGAGGGCGGGGGGAGGGGGTGTCTAGGGATAAAAGAAGAAAATGATTTGATGTATGCGGACGGATTACAAGTTGTCTGTTGTATTAGTAAGGTTATCTGCCGGACATTATGTATATATGTTTCATATAATACGTCAATAAACAGATTTAAACTAAAACAAATCGGAGAAATTTTTTCTTCACCCAACACGTAATTAAAATCTGGAATTTGTTGCCGGAGAACGTGGTCAAGGCGGTTAGCTTGGCAGAGTTTAAAAAGGGGTTAGACGGTTTCCTAAAGGACAAGTCCATAAACCGCAACTAAATGGACTTGGGAAAAATCCACAATTCCGGGAATAACATGTATAGGATGCTGGGCTCGATGGACCCTTGGTCTTTTCCCAGTGTGGCATTACTTATGTACTTATGTACTTATGTTAGTAATATGTAACCTGTCATTAAAATCCATAGTACGTGAAATTTGAAGGGTGACCAATGTGACGCCGATTTTTAAAATAGGTTCTAGGAGTGATCCGGGAAATTATAGACCGGGAAACCTGACATTGGTGCCAGGCAAAATAGTGAAACTATTATAAAAAATAAAATTATAGAACACGTAGACAAATATGGTTTAATGGGATGGAATCAGCATGGGTTCAGCTGAGGGAAGTCTTGCCTCACTAATTTGCTTCATTTCTTTGAAGGCGTGAATAAACATGTGTATAAAGGTGAGCCGGTTGATATAGATTTTCAGAAAACTTTTCATAAAGTTTCTCATGAGAGACTCCTGAGAAAATTGAAGAGTTGTGGGATAGGAAGCAATGTTCTGGTGTGGATTAGGAATTAGTTGTTGGACAGAAAACAGACGGTAGGGTTAAATGGTAATTTCTGTCAGTGGAGGAGGGTGAACAGTGTAGTGCTGCAGGTAGGGTTACCATATGGCTCCAGAAAAAGGAGGACACATTGATCCAGTCAGGGTTTTGCTTCCATTGAAAGAAATGGAAGTAAAACCCAGACTGGTTCAATCTGTCCTCCTTTATTCTGGAGCCATATGGTAACCCTAGCTGCAGGGATCAGTGTTGTGTTTGGTCATGAGCCCTTGGACT
Source organism: Microcaecilia unicolor (assembly GCF_901765095.1). Taxonomy (NCBI): domain Eukaryota; kingdom Metazoa; phylum Chordata; class Amphibia; order Gymnophiona; family Siphonopidae; genus Microcaecilia; species Microcaecilia unicolor. The sequence continues at coordinate 36,496,733 of NC_044031.1, read as the reverse complement.
TAGGCCAAGGCCTAAGACAGACTGAGCCTGCACAAGTACACAGACGAAAGGCTATGAAGCCCAGAATACTCAGGAAGACCAGAGAGTCATACTGCCCGCAAGGCTGAACTGGATCCCACACATAACAGAGTCCAAGGATATAGGCTGCAAGGCTGAACAGGAACCCAAACAATCAAGAAAGAAGGGAAAATGGAACAGAACAAGTCCCAGAAGGGAATACTAACTAGGCCGCTCATACTGCGTAAAACACAGACACCAATGAAAGGTCACAAGACCAAACACACAGGTCCTAACAGTACCAACAAGAGCAAATAGTAGGAAAAGGGAAACCACACAGAGAGGCAGCTCAGGGCTGTGCCACACAGCAAGCGGAAGAGCAGCCCAACCAGGAATCAAACAACAGATACAGCAAGTAAAGGGTAAAAGGGAAACAACAGCTCAGAACTTCCTAGCACAGCTCAGAACTGTGCTAGGAAGCACAGTTAACAGAAGAGTAATTCACATAGGTTCAAACAAGAACCACACACAAAGAAAGAGCTCAGGGCTGTGCTCGAAGGCTCAGCTAACAAGAGGAGCAGTTCACTCAGATTCAAACAACAACACTACAGCAAGCACGCAAAGAGGCAGCTCAGGGCTGTGCCACACAGCCTAACTGGAAGAACTAACAGGTCAGTAATTCATACAGGTTCAAACAAGAATCACACACACACTGTGATGAGGCAGGTAAAAGGGGATATAGCAAAAGGCCATGGGCCCCAGAACTACAAAGTCCAGAAGTCCCTAGGGTAGTTGGAGAAAGGGGAGGGCCCGAAAACCCGGGAGGGATTCTCAGGAAAAGTGGGAGGGAAGCTATCCCAGGATATTGTGACCCCTCCCCCACTCCTGGGTTCAAATAGAATATAGTCTGAGCCAAGTGTTTCACCCAAAGCAGAAGAAGGGCACAAAAAAACTTTGAAATCACAATTGATTAGTAAAAGTTCACTTTATTCTAATATGAACTTAAATGAACACAATAGATTTCACCCCTTAGTAACCTTAACATTACATTTCTTTATTTCCTATAGGTTCCTTTATTCTCTATAATGCTCAACTTCAGAATGACTGCACATCAGATAAGTATCAGTTCAATTTCCTAAACTAAAAGTTAAACATGCATGCAAATGATCATATACTAATATGAGTCCCTTATATAGAATTGATTCTTTGTTTCTTTTCTTCTTTTCCAGGTTTTTGTTTTTCCTCCGGAGACTTCAAGGTAAGTATACTATTTTTCTCTTTATTCTATTAAAGTTCAAAAGGATACTTTTGTTTACGTCCCCTCAGCTGGCTTTGTATCTTCTCTCTTCTGTCAATCGTTGGGTACCATAAGCTTGCTGCAGAGTTGAACCCTGGCCAGGGTACAGGAATCAGGGACTGAAGACACCTACTACTCTAAACTATAAATAAAACAATAACCCTAAAACCTAACTAAGCCACACAATTTTCAGGAGCTTATTGCTCACACTTCCTATCTAGCTTCTCAAAAAAACATATAATTAATAATCCCTATTCTATTTCCCTTCCCCCAGAGTTTAATTAATTAAAAGAGTGTGCTAAATAATAATTTTTCAAGAATTACTGGCCAAATTCTCAATTTCAGAAATCCCCTTTTTCTTTAAAATCATTTAGGAATTTCATCTTTCAGGATAGCTTTTCACTTTTCAGCTCTTTTCAAAACCATCCAAGTTTCAAAGTCTAAAGTGTTTTGCAGCTATCACTGGAGCAGGACCTTTTTACCATAACACACTTGGATATGAAATCAAGATTTATTAGATCCTTTTATTTCCAGTACCAGTTCATTGCCATTCATTCCTCACTAAAGCCATTAAATACGCGGCAGGCTTTCAATTTAAATTACCTACTGATCACCTTTCAAAACACAATCATCAGGTCCCTTTTTAAATACTTTTTACTCTATTTTTACACAAAATTCCCTCTCAGCTGAGCACAGCCCTTAAACACAGCTCTGCCCTGCTCAGCACTCACCTCCCAACCGACAAACCGTCACACTTAGAACTCTTACCCTAGCTCACGCTGCTAGCACGAGCTCTGCATTCCAAACCCCACAGTACATAAACACAGCATTTTAAAATCAAAATAATCATTTTTACAACATGTATACATAAACAGTATGTTCAAACAATGTAAATTTTGTACCTTTTTCTTCCCTGAAGCTTGAAAACGTCCCTTTTCCGTCCGTGCACGAGCCTCCTCCCACTCCATCCACGAGACGGTCTCCTGGCTCGCGCCATCAGCTGTTCCTCCTCCCCACGCGCTCCCTTCGTCTGTCCAGCGCGTGCAGTACCTTCTACGCCGCAAACCGCCGCATAAATAAAATAAAACGTTGGGAGAGTGCACCGGAGCACTCTCCTCACCATCTCCAGTCTCACCCCCACCTTCGTTTGTCTTCAGAACCGGCTCTCCCGCTAAATAGAGCCGGTTCCCCTTTAAAATAAATGATATCCTGGGCCTGCGTCGGATGGGTACGTCTGACGTCATTACGCGACGTCAGATTCCGACGCAGGGCCAATCAGCGCTCAGCTCTCCCCATCTTCGCCTTCGCTCCGCCCCACTCAAACACTAAACCCGCTCCTGTTCCGCTGCAACTTGCAGCGTCTATGCCGGTCAGGCCACCTCTTCCTTGTGCCCCACCGCCCGAACTCCGCGTATTTAAAAAAAAAAAAAAACCCCGGCGTTATAAGGAGCGCAACCAAAAACATCACCCGATGTCCCTGCTGCCGCCTGATCCCGCCAGTGACGCCAGGCCACTAAACAAATCGTCACTCCAGACGCCGACGCCGCTTCCAAAACCTCCGATCAGCTGAACAGCTGATCGCCGCTCCCTCAGCACTCCCTTCCCCCGCAACGGCCCCGATATCGCCGCACTTCCACAACACAGGCGGCTGCCGGATTGCCTCCTACAAGCGGCCCCAGGTACGTTTATTTTAACCCCTTATGGGTTACAATATAGAGAGCCAGTCTCCTCAGTGACCAGCAGGGGAAGAACCAGGAGGAAGCCCAGTTCCCATGGCTGCGTAATCAATATCAGATTCCTCCCAGCTGTGAAGGGGCAGGGCCGTGCCAAGGGTCTGTGGCGCCCCCTGCAGAAGATCAGTTGGCGCCCCCCGCAGACGAACAGTTGGTGCACGCGCGCCCCCTCCCCCCGTGAAAATGATCGCTGCCCTCCCATCCACGCTCCTCTCTCCCTTGCCCTCCCGTTCCCATGTCCCAACTGCCCGCCCTCTTCTCCCCCCCAAGATCCCTTTTAAATTTACCTCCTTCCGGCAGCGAAGGTGCAGCATCAGGGAAGGAGGCGGCGCTCCCGACGTCTCTACCAGTCTTCCCTTCGCTCAATGTCCCGCCTTCTTCTGACGTCATTTCCCAAAGGAGCGAGGGGAACCTACCAAGCCCATAACAACAAACACATAAGAAAAACCTTCATGCACTGATGGGGCAGTTCCCAGGTCAACATTCCGCAGTTAATAGAACCCATGTACCACAAAGTCCTTCTCCACACTCACCTTCAAATTTGCCCTCAGCCAGGGGCGTAGCTACGGGTGGGCCTGGATGGGCCCAGGCCCACCCAGTTTAGCCTCAGGCCCAGGGGCGTAGCTATGGGTGGGCCTGGATGGGCCCAGGCCCACCCAGTTTAGCCTCAGGCCCGCCCGCCCAGAAGCAGATCCTTATCTTGACCGTCTCCCGGCCCTGCCGCAGCGCTTCATTTAATGTTGTCGGCGCTGCCGTTACAGTTTCCCACCCCCGCGGCGGCGCTTTACACTTTACCTAACAGCCAACGCTACAGATGCAGCGCTGACGTCCGAGTCCGACGTCCTGCTCCGGGGCCTTCCACGCTGATGTAACTTCCTGTTACGGAGGCGGGACGCGGAAGGCCCCGGAGCAGGACGTCGGACTCGGACGTCAGCGCTGCATCTGTAGCGTTGGCTGTTAGGTAAAGTGTAAAGCGCCGCCGCGGGGGTGGGAAACTGTAACGGCAGCGCCGAGAACATTAAATGAAGCACTGCGGCAGGGGTGGGAGAGGGGTGAGGAAGTCAGTGGGGTGCTGTGTGCTGGCCCAGAAGTAAGGGGAGGCAGGGAGGGGAGGGAACAGAAGGGTGCTGGACTTGCCAGGGGCAGAAGGTTGGAGGGAAGGGAGAGAGGTTTTGGGATTTGCAGAGGGGAGGTTGGAGGGAAGGGGAGAGATTTTGGATTTGCAGAGGGGAGTTTGGAGGGAAGGGAAGAGGTTTTGGATTTGCAGAGGGGAGGTTGGAAGGAAGGGGAGAGGTTTTGGAATTTGCAGAGGGGAGTTTGGAGGGAAGGGAAGAGGTTTTGGATTTGCAGAGGGGAGTTTGGAGGGAAGGGAAGAGGTTTTGGATTTGCAGAGGGGAAGTTGGAAGGAAGGGGAGAGGTTTTGGAATTTGCAGAGGGGAGTTTGGAGGGAAGGGGAGAGGTTTTGGATATATAGGGGGGTGGAAGGAAGGGGAGAGGTGCTGGATATGCAGAGGGTTGAAGTGAAGGGGAGAGGTGCTGGACATGTATGGGGGCTGGATGAAAGGGAGAGAGATGCTGGACGTGTGTGGGGGGGGGGGGGAGCGGAAGGAGAGGTGCTGGATATGCAGATGATGATATGCAGAGGGAAGGGAGAGAGATGCAGGGAGAAAGAGCCAGATGCATAAGGGGAAGAGAAGCTGGTTGGGGGGTGGGATCAGAGAGGAGAGGGACACATTGGTGTGGAGGAGGGAGAAAGGGGACATAGGGAAGTATACAGATACAGAAGGGAGATGATGGGCATTAGGTGAGAGCATGGGGACAGGGACACAAATGTGAGATGCTGTATGGGGATAGCACATGGGCACGGAGGGGTAATGCCTGACCAAGGGGGGGAAGGGGACGGGGATATGGAATAGAGATAAAATGCTGGACACTGGAGAGGGGGGTATATGGACGGGGGGGGGGAGATACTAGACAAGGGAGAGAATAGGAACGCAGAAGGGATATGCTGGGCATGGGGTGCATAGGTGAACAGAGGAATGATGATGGATGAGGGGATATGAACACAGGGGAGATAATGAACAAGGAAATATAGGAAAACAGAGATGGGAGATGGATGATGGACATGAAGAAAGAAAAAATGTCAAATAGGAGACCCTGGCAAGTGAGTTAAGAGAAGACAGAGGGAAGCAGAAACCAGAGACTGGGATCAATATGATTTGAGAAAAAATGACCAGACAACAAAAAGGTATAAAAAAAATATTTTATTTTCAATGTTGTGAATATAATATGTTGGATTTGGAATGTACATCTTGCCAAAGTTGATGGTAAACATGGCTGGGGTCCAGGACAGAAATCTAGGAAAGGACCCCAAAGTCCATTACCAGGCTGCGCCTTCAGCTTCCAGCATGCAGGCTTTCTCTGGCCAAGGAACCAACCCCTAACACCATCCCTGGCATGTGCCATCTTTATATTTTGCACAGGAGCAAATGCCTTTCTTTCTTGTTTCTCTGGTGTTGTACTACATGCAAGGTCTAGTTTCTTGGGGTTTCCATTTAATTTATATTTCTAGAGTTTGTGGTCACTTATTCTGTATTTGGCATTTGTGTCTTGGGTGTGTGACTGAGGTATTCTGTTAGCATGAAGTTTCCATGTAGCATTCTGTAGTAATTTGGCTTGTTCAGCTTTCCTGATAAATGTATTTGTATTGTAGGGCCCTACTATAATATTTAAGGCACTTCTTTTTCATAGGTAGGATCTTTGTTTTTGGAAGTTAGTGTTGGCATGGTAGATTTGCTCAAGGTTCTGAGTGACTTTTGTTTTATAGATTTTTTTAAAGTTAATTTATAATATGTCTGTAATTGAGATTACACTAGAAAACAAAATTTCTTTATATGATGAGTTTTATGGAGAATTGTCCTTGCTGTGCTCTGTATCCATTGTTGGTGGAGGGCCAGGAGGTTCTCTGGATGCAGAATGTGTTTGGCTTCAATACCATATATGTGTTGGAGGACCATGGCTCAGTGGGGCTGAATAGTGCAGTCTATTGTACTTCCCTTAGCTCTCAATTGGCCTGCAGCCACTGAAGCCTGCACTGCAACCCTCATTGAAGTTATGGGGAGTGGGGTAGGGACAGAGCATGGGTGCATCAGGTTTGCTGTTTTTTTTCTTTTTCAAAAAAGTTGGCAACTCTAGTGCCCACCCATCCAACCTGTTGGCCCACCCAAAAATTGCCTTCTGGCTACGCCACTGCCCTCAGCCCCGCTTTCTTGGTGACTTTTTGCAGCTTTGAGTATTTGAGTACTTCTAGCTCTTGAAGTAATGGGACTTCCATGGTAATTTCTGGTTACGCTAACTAATAAGTTATCAATTTCCCCAACCAAGTCGCTAAAAACGAAGGTGATGTTTTCTTACAGGAACCCTAAAAGTACTACAACTGCTCATCACCCTCCTGAGTTCATAAGTTAATTCACAATCGCCAAATTCAATTGCCCGAACAGGCGAGGAAGCAGCCAATCCCAGAGCAGCAGCACGGACACCGCCTCTGCAACCGAGACAGCCAATAGTGACTGGCCGGATTGACAAGATTGACGGTTCATATAACCAAGTGGGTATGTTCCCCGTACAGAAACCATGTTGTCAACCCCGCTTATTTCCCATGAGTTAGGGCGGTGTCCCACAAATAAGCTACCCGCGAGTCCTAACAAAAACAAGCCCAATCTCATGGGAAATAAGTGAGGATGGCAACACTGGCCACTCCCCGCTACTTCCTTCCCAAACCAGCCCAAAAACCGCACAAAGTAATTTGTATACGAATTATATCATTAATAAATATTAATGACCTACTCCTCGCCAAATCCAAAGGTCACTACTCCATCCTCATCCTCCTCGACCTATCCGCCGCCTTTGACACTGTCAATCATAACTTACTTCTTGACACTCTGTCCTCTCCTGGTTCTCCTCTTATCTCTCCCATCGTACCTTCAGAGTACACTCTTCATGGTTCGTCCGCCTCCCCTATCCCACTCTCTGTTGGAGTCCTCCAGGGATCTGTCCTTGGACCCCTCCTTTTTTCAATCTACACCTCTTCCCTGGGCTCCCTGATTTCATCTCATGGCTTCCACTACCATCTCTATGCTGACGACACCAAGCTTTATCTCTCCACACCAGACATCACTGCGGAAACCCAGGCCAAAGTATCGGCCTGCTTATCCGACATTGCTGCATGGATGTCCAATCGCCACCTGAAACTGAACATGGCCAAGACCAAACTTCTTGTCTTCCCACCCAAACCCACTTCTCCTCTCCCTCCACTCTCTATTTCAGTTGATAACACCCTCATCGTCCCCGTCTCATCTGCCCGCAACCTCGGTGTCATCTTCGACTCCTCCCTCTCCTTCTCTGCACATATCCAGCAGATAGCCAAGACCTGTCGCTTCTTCCTCTATAACATTAGCAAAATTCGCCCTTTCCTCTCTGAGCACACCACCCGTACTCTCATCCACTCTCTCATTACCTCTCGCCTTGACTGCTGCGGCCTGCTCCTCGCTGGCCTCCCACTTAGCCATCTATCCCCCCCCCCTTCAGTCCATTCAGAACTCGGCTGCACATCTTATCTTCCGCCTGGACCGATATACTCATATCACCCCTCTCCTCAAGTCGCTTCACTGGCTTCCGATCAGGTACCGCAAACAGTTTGGGCTTCTCCTACTGACCTACGGATGCGCTCGATCTGCGGCCCCTCCTTACCTCTCTACCCTCGTCTCCCCTTACGTTCCTACCCGTAACCTCCGCTCTCTGGACAAATCCCTCCTTTCAGTGCCCTTCTCCACCACCGCCAACTCCAGGCTCCGCCCTTTCTGCCTCGCCTCACCTCGTGTGGAACAGACTCCCTGAGCCCATACGCCAAGCCCCCTCCCTGCTCATCTTCAAATCACTGCTCAAAGCCCACCTCTTCAATGTCGCCTTTGGCACCTAACCACCACACCTATACTCAGAAATCTAGACTACACCAACTTGACATTTTGACTTTAGATTGTAAGCTCATCTGAGCAGGGACCGTCCTTCTTTGTTAAATTGTACAGCGCTGCGTAACCCTAGTAGCGCTCTAGAAATGTTAAGTAGTAGTAGTAGTAATGATGTCAATTTGCAAATGAAAGACATCATTAATAAATATTAATGAGGCCATTTGCATACAAATGACGTAATTAAGCCCACCTCCGTGGGGTTTCTATTGGCCGCGGGAAAACGAGCCAACCTGCGGCTGGCGAAAAAACCGTGTCGGGGCAAAAAAAGCCACCCAAAGTACTGCAACCTGCACACAGTGTAAAAAAGCCACAGCGGGTCGCGGAAAGGAGCCCAGTTGGGCAGGAAACCCGCAGCCCTGGCAACACTGCAGATCCACTTTAAGGAGGTGGAAAATCTTAGAATGACCTCACCCAAGGAGGTTTGATTGAGCTGAGGTCAGTATGCGGAGCCTTCTGACATCATGCCATCTGCTGTTAATCAAACTTCCTTGACCACACCAGGAGGAGGAGCTCTGAACATGCTTGCTCAGTTGTCCTTTCTTTGTCTGATTTCTGCAAAGACAGGAAAGACTCCAAAAGCAGAAACTTTCTGCCTTTGGGGCCTGGAAATCCCTGCAAGACCCAGTCTCAGATCTGCAGAGAGAATTTAACTGAGACCTGGAATCAGCTCAACCTCCTCCTGTTTTATTTGTCTTTGCAGGAAAAGGGAAATCTCCAGCCTGAATCCATCCAGCAGCTGCAGAATTCAGAGGAGAAACAGCATGGAAATGTCTGCCCTGGTTCCTGATCAGGTAAGAAATTATTCTCTCTCTCCTCTTGTACCCAGGGTTCCAGCACTAAAAGGAAAATATTTCAGTGCAGCTTTTCCAGCTTTCTCTTCTGTCTCCTTATTTGTCTGTGTTGAGTGAAGCAGTAATTATTAAAACAATATTCTGCTAAAATAAACAAAAGATTACATAATCTTAAAACGCACAGAAAATTAGAAAAGAACTCCAATATAAGACTGAACTGAGATCAAGACATCACAACGGACTATCAGTGTAACCCATTGTTTTTCAACCAGTGTGCTGCGAAGTCTGTGGGGATCCCGTGGGCGTAGGTGTCACTATAGGATGGCAAGCGCCAGGCCAAGAAAATACCTTGCCACCCCAAAATACCAAGGCCCTTCCCTCTGTCACAACTTTCTGTTGCCATGTTGGAAGGAGGCAGCAGAGGGAAAGTTTCAGGCCAGCTGGAGAGAGCAAGACTGCAGACCCTACCTGCCAATGCTGCTGAGGAAGGGGACGGTGGGAGGTAGGAAGGCATGTGGGACCCCTAGGGGGGAACAGGGGAGGACGAGAAACTGCACATCGATGGAAGGGAGAAGGGGAAATTCTGCACATGGATGGAAGGGAAGTGGGGGATCCACAAGGAAGAAAAGAAAGAGGTGAGGAGGAAATGCACAGGGAAGGGAGAGGAGACAATTTTGAAGGATAGAAGGAAAGTGTGTGAGTGTGTGTGTGTGTGTGTGTGTGTTCCCCCAAATAAGGAGATTTTTAGGTGATAAGGGAAGGAGGAGACGGGAGGTTAATGCTATGTGCACACTGTAAGAAAGATGTGCTGCAGGAGGGTAACAAGTGTAGCAGATGAGGAAATGACCAATGAGCACCAAGAGTGCACGTGTATTGGAACTGGAGAAGCTGGTAAGAATATAGGAAATAGCCTCTTATGTACTACTAGTAAAACATGCCCGTTTCTCACACAAATGAAACGGGTGCTAGCAAGGTTATTCTCCGAGTTCCAGCTCGGCCCCCTCCCTCCCCCCTATCCGAGTTCTAGGCCCCCTCCCTTTCCTCTGAGTTCCAGGCTCCCCTCTCCTCTGAGTTCCAGGCCTCCCTCCCTCCCTCCCTCCCTCTCTCTTTCTTCTCCGAGTTCCAGGCCCCCCTCCCTCCCTCTCCAAGTTCCAGGCCCCCTCTCCCTCCCTCTCCTCCGAGTTCCAGGCCCCCTTCTCTCCGAGTTCCAGGCCCCCCTCCCTCTCCTCCCCTCCGAGTTCCATGCCCCCTGTCTTCTCTGAGTTCCAGACCCCCGTGCCTCCTTCCCTCTCTCTCCCCTCTGAGTGGCAGCCCGACCTGCATTGCCAGCCCTCTTCTCCCAGTCCTCCGCCTGCCCCTCACCTTCCTGCGTGCCGGCCTTAATTTAAAAGTTCTTACCTTGGGGTCCGGCGGCAGCAGTAAAAGGCGAGCAGGCATGGCGCTTCAGCCTGCCTTTCCTTCTGTCTCAGCTCTGCCTCTGGTCCCGCCCTTCTGGAAACAGGAAATGAGGGCGGGACCAGAGGCAGAGCTGAGACAGAAGGGAAGGCAGGCTGAAGCGCCGTGCCTGCTCACCTTTTACTGCTGCTGGCGGACCCTGAGGTAAGAACTTTTAAATTCAGGCCAGCAAGCATGAAGGCGAGGGGCAGCCGGAGGACTGGGAGAAGAGGGCGGGCAACAGAGGTCGGGCTGCCACTCGGAGGGGAGAGAGAGAGGGAGGGAGGCGCGGGGATCTGGAACTCGTAGGAGAGGGGGGCATGGAACTCGTAGGGGAGAGGAGGGGAGGAGAGGGAGGGGAGAAGACCTGGAACTCGGAGGAGAGGGGGGCCTGGAACTCAGAGGACGGGGGGGAGGGGGCGATTCTCCTGCGAATGTATCCTCACCTCCAACGTTCTGTGTGTGGCTGGTGCTGGTTCCCTTCCCTCTCACTGATCCTCCCTCTGACGTCATCAAGTTCAGACGCGAGGGTGGACCAATAGGAATTGTGTTACGAACCCAGGCATCCAGACGTACAACGTTGGAGGTGCAAATTATTATATAGGATAAGTAAGAATATGAAAAAGTATATAACTGTGTATGAATGAAGAACAAACTGAGGAGATTTTGGAATTCAGCCAGAGCGTCTTGCTTGCTGTGTAACAAACTGCTCCAGAGGGAACAATCACTTTTGTATAGACTAAGAGAAAATGCCAGTAAAGATTGTCTTGGTGCGCCTGTTTATGTCTGATTGTCTCTCTTTATCCAGCCCCGGGGATTCCACCTGGGCTGAGGTGTTCTATCCCAATACAGAAGCACAGTTGCCATAGTGGGAAAGTGTTGCCAGACTAGGACAGACCGAAGGTCCATCATGCCCAGTACCCTGTTTTCCAAACAGTGGCCAAGCCAGGTCACAAGTACCTGGCAGAAACCCAAATCATGGCAACACTCCATACTACAAATCCCAGGGCAAGCAGTTGCTTTCCATGTCTGTCTCAGAAGCAGACTATGGACTTTTCCTTCAAGAATTTCTCCGAAACCTTTTTAAACCCAGATACGCTAACTGCTGTTACCCCATCCTCCGACAGAGCTTAACTATTCGATTTTATTGTGTACATTTTGATATATGCCTTTTTTGTATGTCAATATTGTTGGTTGTGTTTATTTTATACTAGTAAAAAAAGGCCCGTTTCTATTAGAAATGAAACGGGCGCTAGCAAGGTTTTCCTCGAAGTGTATGTTTCAGAAAGAGTGTGTGTGAGAGATGGAGCGTGTGTGTCAGAGAGAGAATATGAGAGAGAGACAGAGTGTATGTGTTTGTGTGAGAGAGAGAGTGTGTGAGAGACAGTGTTTGTCTGTGTGAGACTGTGTGAGAGAGAGGGACAAAGACGGTGAGTGTGTCAGTGAGAGTGTATGTGAGAGACAGAGAGTGAGTGACTGAGTGTGTGGTCTGAGGAACCCCCTCATCCCTCTCCCCTGCCCCCTTGCAGCCATCCATGTGCAGCGACCCTCCTCTCCCCCTGTCCCCCCCTGCAGCCACCCATGTCCAGCATCCCCCTGTAGCCACCCATGTCTATGGACCCTCCTCTCGTCTCCCCCCCCTGCAGATACCCATGTCCATCAACCCTCCTTTCCCCCTGCTGCGTCCTTCCTATCTCCCCTGCTCCCCCTGCAGCCACCCATGTGGTCTCAGGACCCCCTGAGAAGCAGCAGCGGCCGGACAGAGTTTGTATTAGCAGTTGCGGGTGGCGAGGCGGTCGATTGGGGGGGGAGGGGCTTGGTGAAGCAGCGGGGGGGAGGGGTTGGGTGATGCGGCAAGGAGGGAAGGGGGTAGGGGCTTTGTGATGCGCCGTAGCATGGGTTGTTGTGGCGATGTGGCAGGGGGGCAGTTAGAGGTGCACCATTGAGTTTGTTTGTGTGTGTGTGTGGGGGGGGGTTTGTGGGTGGCTATTGTGCGTGTGTGGTTGGGGAGTTTGGCAGCAGTCTGTAGCGATTCCTAGGCAGGGGGAGGAGTAGGGAAACATGCGCAGCGTGTTTCCCTACTCCTCCCCTTGCCTGGGTCGTTGTTTGTTGGAGGGGGTTGCTGTTTGGTAGGGGTGCGTTCATGGATCCTTTCACTCTCTGTGTTCCGCCCTCGACATCATGACATTTAACGCGAGGGCAGGGCAGAGAGACATGGTGAGTTGGATGGCTTCACCACCATGAACTAACGAACTCTTTAGGGAGTTTGCTTCAGCAGGTTGTACAAATGTTTAATAGTAGTAGTAGTAGTAGTTGTCTTCAGAACATTGAGGTAGCGTTTTATGTACAGATGGGGCGTGGCTGAGGGAGGGTCTATGAGTGAGGGTGACTGGTCCTGATAGCCTAGCCTACGAAGACTACAGATTTTAGTGCTTCTCTGCCTTGGAGTGAGCTTCAGAACGTTCGAGGTGGGATTTATTTATATAGATTGTTGAAACATAACATACACATTGTGACAATCCTTAATAGTTGTGACTGAGATAGTCAATAAGGAAGAAACATTGCATATTAGAACCTATATTTTCCAATTTATTTACCACCACTTAAGAAAAACTGCAATCTGAGAAACAGTAGACTTGAACATACTCTCCATAAGCTGAATTGAATCCCATAAATCTCTTAACGTCATTTCCTGGTTGTTCTCAATAGCTGATGGCTGCTGAATTGGGGTAGGTGCCTGAATAGCTGTTGGCAACTTGACAAAAGTTAATAATGAAACTGCTTCTTCCACCTGAACCTCCAGCCTGAGGAAGGGGCACCACCTGGGAAGCCCCTATTGGACAGGAAAAGGGAGGGAGAGATGGGGTCTGCTCCGGAGAGCTCAAAGAAGCTCCAAGGGGAGAGAATACCTGATTAATTGATGGTCCAGAAGAAATCAGATGTTTCTCCATAGGACCCAGGATGTTGTTGATGTCTTCAGCTTCACTTTACGCTTCCCCTTTGAGAATTATAGTATAGAGCTAAAACCAAATGAAGCTCCTCTGTGCTCCGAAGGGGCAGGTCATTCACCTTAGGGCACACCCCTTTTACCACACCTTGCGGCCTGACACCTGTGGCGCAACTCTTTTCAAGGCAACAGGACCCTTGATATCTGCGGGTGTCCAATAGGGTGCCTGTTGGAATTGACACCGACTGTCCCTCACAGGAAGGCTCCTCCCTCTGCAAGTTGACAATGACAGAGGGCAGCTCCACCTCACACTATTGCCTCAGGCAAGTCACCACCCCCTAGAAATAAAAAAAAACTCTGAATGTTGAGCACCTGATTCTCATAACATGATGTCTGTTTTGGTGGCCCTTTACTAGGTGAAAAAATCTCAGCATCAATACAGCCCCTCAAAATAACCCAATGATAGCGATTTAGGACAACTTACTACTCCAACTGAGGAAAGCTTATTCCGTTGTGACAGTTCCTTTCTGCGCATATGTTGCACACACGGGCATGTTTCTAAATATAACTGAGCTAAAATAACAGTTTACAATGACAAAGTGGATACAGTAGCTGATAGTTTTGTGTACTTTGTTTTGGGTGTGCCAATATGGCAGCTGTGGGGGGGGGGGAGGAGAGGGGGACCGGCTTCAGCTTTGTGACATCATGCCATCTCCTGTTTTTCCTTCAACCTTCTTGCACTAACCCACAGCCTCTTTATCTCCCATCTCTTCAATTGTTGCTGCCTCCTCCTTCCAACTGCTACATCAGTCAACATGAGAGATTTCCACTGTACTACTACTACTATTTATAATTTCTATAGCGCTACAAGGCATACGCAGCGCTGTACACCATACACAAAAAAGACAGTCCCTACTCAAAGAGCTTACAATCTAGATAAGACAGGTAAACAGACAGAACAATTAAGGGTAAGGGAATAAATAGGTGAGGTTAAAGGACAGGGCAAGTGAGTAGTAGTTAGGAGTCAAAAGCAGTGGTAAAGAGGTGGGCTTTAAGTTTGGACTTGAGAATGGCCAAAGATGGGGCTAGACACACAGGCTTGGGAAGTCTATTCCAGGTGTGAGGTGCAGCAAGACAAAAGGAACGGAGTCTAGAATTATCAGTAGAGGAGAAGGGATGGATAAGAGAGATTTATCTACAGAGTAACCGAGGGGGGGCGTAGGGAGTGACAAGAGTGGAGAGGTACTGGGGAGCGGCAGAGTGAATACACTTATAGGTTAATAAGAGAAGCTTGAACTGAATACGGAAACAGATAGGGAGCCAATGAAGTGATTTAAGGAGGGGGCTAATGTGAGCATAGCGACTTTGGCGGAAAATGAGTCGCGCAGCAGAGTTTTGGCATAGGCGTAGTTTGACTGTTTCATTTGGGGGGGCAAAAAATGGGCGGAGCATATTAGCATATCATTTGCATATATACATATGCAAATGATTATGCTAATATGGAGGAAGGAAATGAAATTTACAGGCAAAATATCACAGATGCACATTTCAAAAAGCTGACACATTTCAATTAATAAATTATGAATAAAATAAACTTTTATTTACCTTTGTTGTCTGATCATGTAGTTTTTCTATTCGCTTTGATCCCAGTGTCTTCTGTTTTATGCAGTGTCTTCTTTCCAGTAGGCTTCCCTCTGCTCCCCACCCTCCCAGTCCCATCCATCTCTTGCTCCTTCCCTCTGCTCCCCACCCCTCCCAGTCCCATCCATCTTCTGTTCCTTCCCTCTGCTCACCATCCCTCCGTCCCATCCATCTTCTGCTCCTTCCCTCTGCTGTGCCTGACCTCTCCCAATCCCATCCATCTCCTGGTCCATCCCTCTGCTCCCCACCCCTCGCAGTCCCATCCATCTCTTGCTCCTTCCCTCTGCTCCCCACCCCTCCCAGTCCCAACCATCTCTTGCTCCTTCCCGCTGCTCCCCACCCCTCCCAGTCCCATCCATCTCCTGCTCCTTCCCTCTGCTCACCTCCTTTCCCAGTCCAATCCAATTCCTGGTCCTTCCCTCTGCTCCCCACCCACCCCTCCCAGTCCCATCCATCTCTTGCTCCTTCCCTGTGCTCCCCACCCCTCCCAGTCCCATCCATCTTCTGTTCCTTCCCTCTGCTCACCATCCCTCCGTCCCATCCATCTCTTGCTCCTTCCCTCTGCTGTGCATGACCTCTCCAAATCCCATCCATCTCCTGGTCCATCCCTCTGCTCCCCACCCCTCGCAGTCCCATCCATCTTCTGTTCCTTCCCTCTGCTCACCTCCTTTCCCAGTCCAATCCAATTCCTGGTCCTTCCCTCTGCTCCCCACCCACCCCTCCCAGTCCCATCCATCTCTTGCTCCTTCCCTCTGCTTCCCACCCCTCCCAGTCCCATCCATCTCTTGCTCCTTCCCTCTGCTGTGCCTGACCTCTCCCAATCCCATCCATCTCCTGGTCCATCCCTCTGCTCCCCACCCCTCGCAGTCCCATCCATCTCTTGCTCCTTCCCTCTGCTCCCCACCCCTCCCAATCCCATCCATCTCCTGCTCCTTCACTCTGCTTCCCACCCTCCCAATCCCATCCATCTCCTGGTCCATCCCTCTGCTCCCCACCCACCCCTCCCAGTCCCATCCATCTCTTGCTCCTTCCCTGTGCTCCCCACCCCTCCCAGTCCCATCCATCTTCTGTTCCTTCCCTCTGCTCACCATCCCTCCGTCCCATCCATCTCTTGCTCCTTCCCTCTGCTGTGCATGACCTCTCCAAATCCCATCCATCTCCTGGTCCATCCCTCTGCTCCCCACCCCTCGCAGTCCCATCCATCTTCTGTTCCTTCCCTCTGCTCACCTCCTTTCCCAGTCCAATCCAATTCCTGGTCCTTCCCTCTGCTCCCCACCCACCCCTCCCAGTCCCATCCATCTCTTGCTCCTTCCCTCTGCTTCCCACCCCTCCCAGTCCCATCCATCTCTTGCTCCTTCCCTCTGCTGTGCCTGACCTCTCCCAATCCCATCCATCTCCTGGTCCATCCCTCTGCTCCCCACCCCTCGCAGTCCCATCCATCTCTTGCTCCTTCCCTCTGCTCCCCACCCTCCCAATCCCATCCATCTCCTGCTCCTTCACTCTGCTTCCCACCCTCCCAGTCCCATCCATCTCCTGCTCCTTCACTCTGCTTCCCACTCTCCCAGTCCCATTCATCTTCCCTCTGCTCCCCCCCCCCCCCCCCCCGCGAGGTCCAGGATCGTGACTCCGTTTACCCCCTCTCTTCCTCCCTCCCTCCGGTGCAGGCAGCAATGTTCTTCAACCTTTCTGTGTTCCTGGCAGTGGTAGCGACGTACACGCTGCCTTCGGTCTGCCCCGGAAGCCTTCTCTTCAAGTTCCTGTTCCCACCTATGCGGGAACAGGAACTTGAAGAGAAGGCTTCGGGGCAGAGCTGAAGGCAGCGTGTACGTCACTACCGCTGCCAGGAACAAGAAAGGCTTAGAGTAGATTGCTGCTGCCTGCGCCGGAGGGAGGTAGGAAGGGAGGGGGTTGATAGACACGCTCGTCTCCGACCGTCCGCTTCGCTGCTTCCCTGCCCTCTCTGTCTGCGTCCCGCCTTCCTCTGATGTCATTTCCTTTCGGGCGGGACGCAGACAGAGAAGGCAGGGAAGCAGCGAAGCGGACGGAGACGAGCGCGTGCCTGCTTGTTTTTTGTTTTTTTTTCCATTCTAGCGCCAGTCCACGTCCTCGTCGTTTGGGGGGGCATTGCCCCCCCTCGCCCCCCCCAGTCTACGCCTATGAGTTTTGGACTGATTGAAGAGGAGAGAGATGGCTTAAGAGGGAGGTCAGTGAGAAGCAGGTTACAATAATCAAGTCGAGAGGTGATAAGAGTGTGGATAAGGGTTCTGGTAGAGTGCTCAGAGATGAAGGGATGGATTTTGCTAATGTTATAGAGAAAGAAACGACAGGTTTTGGCAATCTGTTGAATATGAGCAGAGAAGGAGAGAGAGGAGTCAAAGGTGACCCCAAGGTTACAAGCTGATGAGACAGGGAGAATTAGAGTGCCATCCACAGAAATAGAGAAAGGGGGGAGAGGAGAGGTAGGTTTAGGGGGAAAGATGAGAAGCTCGGTTTTGGCCATGTTAAGTTTTAGATGACGTTGGGACATCCAGGCAGCGATATCAGACAGGCAGGCTGAAACCTTGGTTTGGATGCTGGTTGAGATTTCAGGGGTAGAGAGGTAAATTTGGGACTCATCAGCATAGAGATGGTATTGAAAGCCATGAGATGATATCAGAGAGCCAAGAGAAAAAGTGTAGATGGTGAACAGGAGAGGACCGAGAACAGAACCCTGAGGTACACCGATTGGTAGAGGGATAGAAGTGGAAGAGGATCCACCAGAGTGTACACTAAAAGTGCGAAGCGAGAGGTAGAAGGAGAACCAAGAAAGAACAGAGCCCTGGAATCCAAATGAAGACAGCATATCAAGAAGTAGGCTGTGATCAACAGTGTCAAAAGCGGCGGATAGATCGAGAAGGATGAGGATAGAATAGAGACCTTTGGATTTGGCTAGGAACAGGTCGTTGGAAACTTTTGCAAGTGCAGTTTCAGTTGAATGAAGAGGGTGAAAGCCAGATTGGAGTGAGTCAAGAACAGCATGAGATGAGAGAAAATCAAGACAGCGGTGGTGAACGGCGCGTTCAAGTAACTTGGAAAGGAAGGGGAGGAGGGAGATGGGTCGATAGTTGGAAGGACAGGGTCAAGCGAAGGCTTCGTTAGGAGCAGTGTGACCACAGCATGTTTGAAGGCATCAGGAACGGTCGCAGTGGAAAGAGAGAGATTGAGGATATGACAGGGGTGAGAGTAGGAGACAGTGTTAAGAAGGTGGGTAGGAATGGGATCAGAGGAACAGGTAGTTCGTTTTGAGGAGGAGAGAAGATGTGATGTTTCTTCATCAGTGACCTCAGGAAAGGAGGAAAAGGATGGAGGGGTTGAGGAAATAGGGGAACAGTCAGGGGGAGGGAGAGGGGGGTGGTTTGGTAGAGAACACAAGATTTATCTTTTTTTGTTTGTTTGTTACATTTGTACCCTGCACTTTCCCACTCATGGCAGGCTCAATGCGGCTTACATGGGGCAATGGAGGGTTAAGTGACTTGCCCAGAGTCACAAGGAGCTGCCTGTGCCTGAAAGGGGAATTGAACTCAGTTCTTCAGGATCAAAGTCCACCACCCTAACCACTAGGCCACTCCTCTGAACCTTGTCGTGGAAGAACTCAGCTAAGGTCTCATCACCTCTCGCCTTGACTACTGCAACCTACTCCTCACTGGCCTCCCACTTAACCATCTATCCCCCCTTCAATCCGTTCAGAACTCTGCTGCACGTCTTATCTTCCGCCTAGACCGATATGCTCATATCACCCCTCTCCTCAAGTCACTTCACTGGCTTCCGATCAGGTACCGCATACAGTTCAAGCTTCTCCTACTAACCTACAAATGCACTCAATCTGCAGCCCCTCATTACCTCTCTACCCTCATCTCCCCTTACGCTCCTACCCATAACCTACGCTCACAGGACAAATCCCTCCTCTCAGTACCCTTCTCCACCACCGCCAACTCCAGGCTCCGCCCTTTCTGCCTCGCCTCACCCTATGCTTGGAATAAACTCCCTGAGCCCATATGCCAAGCCCCCTCCCTACCCATCTTCAAATCCTTGCTCAAAGCCCACCTCTTCAATGTCTATCCAGGAAATCTAGACTGCCCCCAATTTGATTGACTGCACTTTTTTGTCCTTTAGATTGTAAGCTCCTTGAGCAGGGACTGTCCTTCTTTGTTAGATTGTACAGTGCTGCGTAACCCTGGTACGCTTTAGAAATGTTAAATAGTAGTAGTAGTAGATAGTGAGGGGGGAGTTGAGGGTGGAGGCACTGTAAGGACCAGGAAATCTGTTCAAAATATTGGAGATTTAAGGGGACAGAGCTCGTATTATATACTTCATACTATAATGTACTGGAGCTCTGATCTTACTGATTGAGGTCATATAACAAAGTCTATTACAGAAACATACTAACATAGTAGATGATGCAGATAAAGACCTTCATGGTCCATCCAGTCTACCCAACAAGATAAACATGATAATGAAACTGTGACTGATGCTGTCCTGTCTGCTATTCCAGGCATTGGTCACATTCAAGGACGTTTCTGCTTATTTCTTGGAAGTGGACTGGGACATTCTGGGAGAATGGCAGAAGGAGCTGTACAAGAAGGTCATCAAGGAGATTCATGACATCCTCAAATCACGAGGTAAATGTGTCTTCTCTATCATGTACCACACATTATGGAATCTGTGGTAGAAAAATCACAGGTACCTGGTCCCATGGGAAATTGAAAATTTATATTGGAGTAATCTCAGAGGAAATGACTCACCCAAACGAGGAAACACCGAAGCGATTTAAACCTCTAAGGGTGGATAAGCTTCAATCATTGATATAATCCGTGATTTTTAAATCAAAAGTGATATAAAGTGAACAAACTTCCAGTGCTCTAATACCTTCCACACTGAAAAAACTATTCCCTCATAAACCCTCGTTTGGGTGAGTCATTTCCTCTGAGATTACTCCAATAAAAATTCATTATTGTGGTTCATTGATGGTTTATTTATTTAAATATATTTGTTCTCTCATTTACCCAGCACTGACCAAAAAAACCCTGGTTCAGTATTTTTAGTTTTGATTATTACTATCTACCAGTGGTTATTTCTGGGATTGTGAATTTTTACTTTGCCCATGGGAAATTGGGCACATGCAATTTAATTGCATAATTAGCCAATTAGCACCGATACTTGGGCACTAATGATCAATTATCATCACTATTTGGCATTAATTTAAACTTAAACGTGGATCTAGAAAGGGGGTGCGGACAAGGGAGGTGCATGGGTTGGATCAGGGGCATTCCTGGAATTTGCAGAATAAGGGAGACTCACACCTAATTTAAGCGTGAGAATATCCAGTTGGTGTAAATCCTCGCACCCGAAATTGGTTGCGGTCCCAGCAGAAAACACTATTTTATAAACAGTGCCTAACTCTGAGAACTGTTTATGTTTAAATCATCTTTATTAAAACAATCGATGATCACCAACAAACATCACTTGCATTGATATACAGCAGTTTAATTTCCGTACACAGGATGTTATCTAACAATAAATTTTAAATTAAAGATGAAAACTCCCTCCCACAACCACCCCCCTTTTCCCTTCTCCCTCCCCCTTCATGAAACCTTGTAGTCTATACCTTGTACACCATTGGGCAAGTACACTACATTACAGGAAAATTAAGCCTGATTTAATAACTGGCTGCGAACTGTGGGGTATAATGTGTCCCACAATCGCTTCCAGGTGCGCTGAAATCTCACTCCTTGTTTTGAGTTGATGTCGCTAATTCCAACGCGCTCTAACTTAAGTCAATCATATGAGTATGCCACTTTGCCACAGTGGGCGTACAAGGTTGCCTCCAACACAACAATATCACTTTCTTCCCCATAAGCATTGCCTGACATAAAAATGATGTGAAGCCTGGTGGACTGGACTTTTGACATTGGGTTATATTGAAAAGAAGTAATGGGTTTTGTGCCACTGTACATTTCCAAAGATTGGAAACAGCCCGCAACAGTTGTGCCCAAAAGTGGTTGATTACCGGACAATTCCAAAACATATGGCTTAAATTCACTAGTCTCTGATGACATTTTGGGCAGTTTCCCTCTCCGTGAAATGTACAGTCTCCGCGCAAACTTGTATTGTAATTCCACATAACGAGTGAATGGAAGATGTTTCAAGGTGTTCAAAATGAATACTTGAAATTGTTCCGTTGTCAGTACTGTTGCAAGTTCTGCCGACCAAATCGTCGCAAAGTGGCTATAATTCAGTTCTTCTGTAGAGGCCAATAGGTATCTATGATGATATTGCAAAGGCACTAATGTTTGCGCACCCAGCGTTAACACTGTGTTTAAGGTGTCTTGAACGTCTTCTGTCAGGTTGGTCCATCCCAAAGCTGTGACATAGTGGCGCAATTGCACATATGCAAAAAGGTCTGTAGCCTGAGAACTGTTTATAGAATAGGGATTAGCTCCAATTTTTATCTGGGACAGTTTTTTGGCACCATATACAGAACTTAGTCTCCTATGTACACAGACACACTCATGTACTGCTTATTCAGAACAGGAAACGGATGGAACCTCCCCGACACCTACAGATAAATTTAACTGCCATTTTCCTACTTATTTACAGGTTATTCAATTGTTAATCCTGATGTTATATTCAGGATACAAAAGGAAGATGAGAAATATTTTACCCCACATTTTGAGTGGGAGGGAAAAGAAAACCCAGATGATCCCATGAAGAGTAAGTAGATGTTTTGGAGACTTACATATAGTAGTAACATAGTAATGTATCACAAGTCCCAGTGTTGATACGCAAGAAAATCTCCCAGGCCTATAATACCTCGATTTTGAAAGTCTGTCCATGAAAGCATAATACCCCCATCACGCAGGACATGCTGTAATAAAGTCACCCCCCTGATTGTATGATTTAATGTTTACTATTTATATGTTCACGTTATTGTAGATCCCTGAAGCAGACAAGGCTGTGTTTGGTCCTGAATAAACTTTGTCTCCAAATCTACTTGTGGCTGACTGTACTCCTTTTGGTTTACCATGGATTAGACTTAGAACAGAAATAGAGTGACCTGGAGGAAGAACAGACCGGGGGGCCAGGGGCTGGTGACTTTATTGCACTATGATCCGCAATCTCCTACCTTGAATAGACTGGGTAGAAGTAGCCCTGTCCTTTTTCAGACTGTCAACATATGGAGACTGGCATTGAAGGAGGTTCATACACCGGACACACAATTTTCACCTGTAGCCCCTTTAGCTTTTATGTTTAAATCTTTTTATTGACTGAAAGATCAATACAAACAAGCATAAAACTTCAACATGAACACTGTTCAAGTACAAGAAAATCATTCAGCATTCCACAGTCAATGAAGTTTTCTTTGTATCCCCAAACACCCCAACCCCGTCCCTAATCCCTCTACTTTAAATCTGTTTATTAAAGTATTCCATTTATGAAGAGTAGTCAACAGCATAACATAGGAGAACGTAATACAGATAACGTATTGCATTACCGAGTAATATCTCAAAGGGCCTTGTTTCTTATAGCCCGACTTTGAGAGACATCATCTCTGGTAAAACCATATGTATGGTCTGCCCGTGCTGTAAAATGTTATCAAATTTTCTCCATTCAGCTAGCAAGAATATTGTAGTGTTTTGCCTAACCATGCTTGCTGGCAGATAATGACAACTTCTAATTTCCGTTTGATCAAGTAATGGTACAAAAGTATTTTAAACATCATAGTGTCTCAGCCTACATTTCAATGC
This sequence comes from Microcaecilia unicolor, assembly GCF_901765095.1. Lineage (NCBI taxonomy): Eukaryota > Metazoa > Chordata > Amphibia > Gymnophiona > Siphonopidae > Microcaecilia > Microcaecilia unicolor. The sequence continues at coordinate 36,474,082 of NC_044031.1, read as the reverse complement.
AACCATTAACTTTATTCCCCGTGCCTCTACCCCTCCTCCCTTCTCAATCTATCCCCCCTTCTTCCCCCCTCCTTCCCTCCCTTAGCAAACCAAGCCTAGTTAGGAGTATCCTCGGGAGCCACTGAGAAAACACTTCAGGACTTAGCAGGTGTTAATGAGCAGGCTTCGTCCCCTTGGGCTCAGCATTTGTAGATATGGGGCCCATACTTGAAGGAATTGTTTTCTGCGTTTAGCAGACGCTTTTGCATCTCGAGCTTCCCATAAGGCCAGGAGGTGAACCTGGTTTCTCCAGTGCCAGTAAGCAGGCTCCTCCGTAGATGTCCAATATTGCATAATGCATTTGTGAGCTACCAAACTCAGCTTTCTACACAAAAGGGCTGCGGGTGTCTTTAGTGGGGCAAAGGCCCTAGGGTAGTCTAGCTGGAATTGCTTTTCATTTCCTTGAATTTTGTTACCCAATCTTATCAAAAATCCTCGAACTCGCTGCCAAAATGCGCGCACCTTAGGACATTGCCATGTTGCGTGGTAAAAAGAGCCTGGGCCCCCGTCACATTTAGAACAATTAGCGCTCTCCTTATCCAGTATGTGAGCCAGCTGTGCTTTGGTCATATACCCCCGTAAGATTATCCTATATCCACATTCTCTCAGTCTCTCATCTGTGACTAACTGCCTAATACCCCTCAGCATCGCCACTATGTCCCAAGATGCTAGTGAAGGACCAAGGTCTTGTTCCCATCTGAGCTTGATAGCCTCATATTGCCTGGTCGGCCTACATCGGACTAGAGCTCCATATAGATCAGAGATCGCGTGTCTCTCTAGTGCTAGGTCATTGGAAAACCCCCGTAGCCTTACACCCAGACGGCCCCTTTAGCTTTTAATGTAGATCCATCAACAGCAATATTTTCTTGAGATACAGTATGTATGATCGGAAAAGGCTGGGTGTTGTGCTTGGGCCAGCTTTGGAAAGGGTCCTTTTTCTTTTAATCCTTCAAAGAAATGTGAAACCAATATAATTTCCCTGCCCACACTGAAAATATTTACTACAGCTTTGGACAGATGTGTGGGGAGGGGGAGAAGGTGATGGGTACCTGCGGTCACAGATAAAGTGGAGAGATCATAACAAAACTACAGTTAATACCTGGTTTCAAAGAGCAAATAATCAAGAAACTCCAAACAGCTCAGAACACTGCAGCTAGACTAATATTCGGAAAAACAAAATATGAAAGTGCTAAACCCTTACGAGAAAAATTACACTGGCTCCCACTCAAAGAACGCATCACGTTCAAAATATGCACCCTAGTTCATAAAATCATTCACGGAAACGCCCCAGCCTACATGTCAGACCTGATAGACTTACCACCCAGGAATGCTAAAAAATCATCTCGCACATTCCTTAATCTGCACTTCCCTAACCTTTTCCTACCTGAGCACACAATTCTGGAACGCGCTACCACGCAACTTAAAAACAACCTATGAACTAACTAATTTCCACAAACTTCTGAAGACCCATCTCTTTAACAAGACATACCACAAAGAACAACAAAAATGAACTCCTATACATACATCCAGAATTGTCTTATAATACCTGATTGTTAAACTACTATTATGTTCTGTTATTACCATATTACCCAACATCCTTCTGTAATACCAAATATATTTTCTTATGTAAATCCACTATTCATGATATATTGTAAGCCACATTGAGCCTGCAAAAAGGTGGGAAAATGTGGGATACAAATGCAATAAATAAATAAATGACAACAGATAAAGACCTGCACGGTCCATCCAGTCTGCCCAACAAGATAAACCCATTTTACATGGTATGCGATACTTTATATGTATACCCGAGTTTGATTTGTCCTTGCCATTCTCAGGGCACAGACCGTAGAAGTTTGCCCAGCACTCCTGTACTAAAAGTTCTGAAGCTAATGTTGAAGCCCCTTAAAATTTACACTCCAGCCCATCCATATCTATTCAGTCACGATCAGGGCATAGACCGTAGAAGTCTGCCCAGCACTGGTTTTGCTTCCCAATTACCGGTGTTCCCACCCAATCTCTGCTAAGATTCCGCGGAACCATTCCTTCTAAACAGGATTCCTTTGTGTTTATCCCACGCATGTCTGAATTCCAATACCGTTTTCATCTCCACCACCTCCCGCGGGAGGGCATTCCACATATCCACCACCTTCGCTGTGAAAAAATACTTCCTGACATTAGTCCTGAGTCTGCCCCCCTTCAACCTCAATTCATGTCCTCTAGTTCTACCACCTTCCTGTCTCCAGAAAAAGTTCATTTGTGGATTAATACCTTTCAAAGATTTAAACGTCTGTATCATGTCACCCCTGTTTCTCCTTTCCTCCAAGGTATACATGTTCAGGTCGGCAAGTCTCTGTTTGTACAGTTTGCAATGCAAATCCCATACCATTTTTGTAGCTTTTCTTTGCACGACTTCCAGTCTTTTTACATCTTTACCAATATACGGCCTCCAAAACTGAACACAATACTCTAAGTGGGGCCTCAACAACAACTTGTAGAGGGGCTGGTTATGCCCCTCTCTACGCAGCCTAGCATCCTTCTGGCCACGGCCATTGCTTTGTCGCATTGTTTCTTCACCTTCAGATCCTTGGACACCAACACCCCAAGGTCTCTCTCCTAAGTCCAGCTTACTAAACTCTCCCCTCCTATCCGGTATCTCTCTTTTGGGTTTCTGCACCCCAAGTGCATCACTGCACTTCTTGGTATTAAATTTTAACTGTTTTTAGTTTGTAGATAAGTTCCCTTTAGGACGCTGTCATGGTGAAACGTGGCCCCACGTCTGGAACAACAACAATGGGACACTGATTTTAAACACGCTGAGCACAGACACAAGGGTGCATACTGCAACAGCACAGCTAGACCCTTTACTGGACAAAAAAACGCCTCGGAGATAAGTGTCACTCTGTTTTTTACAAGATCTCTAAGATGGTTATATCTTTCGACATTTAATGATAAGTGGGAAGGCAGGTTGGAACAGTGCTGTGATGGTTGAGGGTTGTTTTGCTGTATGTTGTTACCATATGCAATGGTGATTAGGCACAACAGCAAACATTGAGCACTGCATATAAAAAACAAAAAAAAAAAGTATAGGTTTGAAGAGCAGTAGAAGTATTACACACTGATGTAAAGAATACATTCATATTAAATTTTAACTGCCAGACCCTTGACTATTCTTCTAACATTTGGCGATCCCTTCTCATCGTTTCTACTCCCTCCAGGGAATCCACTCTATTGACTATCTTCATGTCATCCGCAAAAAGGCAAACCTTTCCTTCCAACCTTCAGCAGTATCTCTGACAAATATATTAAACAGAATCGGCCCCAGCACTGACCCCTGAGGAACCCCACTGCTCACCTTCCTTTCCTCCGAGCGGATTCCATTTACCACCACCCTTTGCTACCAGTTTCTTATCCAGTTCACCACTTTTGGTCCTAAGTTCAGCCCTTTCAGCTTATTCATGAGTCTTCTGTGATGGACCGTATCAAAGGCTTTGCTGAAATCCAAGTAGATTACATCTAGCGCACGTCCTTCATCCAGTTCTTTGGTCACCCAAACAAGTTAATCAGATTTGTATGGCAGGATTTTCCTTTGGTAAAGCCATGTTGCCTCAGGTCCTGTAACCCTTTGGCTTCTAGAAAGTTAACTATCATTTCTTTCAGCAGCATCTCCATTATTTTTTCCTACCAACGACGTGAGACTTACCGGTTTGTAGTTTCCCACTTCTTCCCTGTCTCCACTTTTGCAAAGGGGGACCACATCTGCTCATCTCCAAACTTGCAGAACCTCTCCCGTCTCTAAAGATCTATTAAATAAATCTTTAAGAGCCCCATAGCTTTGTCCACTTTCAGATTCCCAAGCTGTTTATATACTTCCGTAAATGGCACAGTATCCACTCCATTCCCAGATGTTCCTTCGGCAGCCGACCGCAGCCCTTCTCCAGGATTTTCCTCCATGAACACCAAAGAGAAGTAATTGTTAAGCACGTTCGCTTTATCTTCATCATTCTCCACGTAGCCATTCTCATTATTTTTTGTCTTGCAATTCCATTCCTATCTCTTCTCCTTTCTCCAATATATCTGAAAATGTCACCTCTCTTTACATCTTTAGCCATTTTTTCTTCTGCTTTCCCTTTCGCTAGCCATATTTCCCTCTTCGCTTCTTTGAGTTTAATCCGATAATCTTTTCCGTGATCCTCTCGTTGCGTTCTTTTGTATTTCTTGAACAAAGCCTCTTTTGCTCTTATGTTTTCAGCTACTTGTTTGGAGAACCACATGGGCTTCCTGTTTCTCTTGTTTTTGTTTACTTTCCTTCCTTTAGCTTTGACCACTGATTTTCCACTTCTCCTACGCCTTCCCATGCCAACAGCTCCTTCTTCTTAAAATCCATTTCCTAATTTAGTATTATCGTATCCTTGCTGAATCCTTCTAATGTGTTTTCTCTTAACAGACCTTCCGATTATAACATCTGTGATCTCACTGAGTGTTAAACAAGAGGAAGATCTCCCCTTGATGGATCCTCCTGAATCGGAGACGTCTGAACAGACTCACCCTCCTGTAACAAGTAAGTATAAAATTCCTCCTGTACCTCTTACTAAAATCACCTGGGATTATTTAGGAATTGAGATCTGGTGAGATTAGAAGCCATTATCCTCTCTGTAAAGCAGATACTGCCAGGGTGTGTGATTGAGCAGCATTATTACTACTAGTACTAATATTTAAAATTTCTAAAGTGCCCCATAGCGCTGTGCACAGACATGTAAGAGACAGTTACTACTACTACTACTACTTATCATTTCTAAAGCGCTACTAGACGTACGCAGCGCTGTACACTTGAACATGAAGAGACAGTCCCTGCTCGACAGAGCTTACAATCTAAATTAGGACAGACAGACAGAACAAACAAGAGATAAGGGAATATTAAAGTGAGGATGATAAAATAAGGGTTCTGAACAAAGTGAATAAGGGTTAGGAGTTAAAAGCAGCATCAAAAAGGTGGGCTTTTAGCTTAGATTTGAAGACGGCCAGAGATGGAGCTTGACATACCGGCTCAGGAAGTCTATTCCATCATTTCTATAGCACTACTAAACGTACACAGCACTTTTTCCATCTCTACTCTCTGGGGAGCTTGGCGGTACGGCTTTTGCCTTGCCCCTTTCAACTACATCACCAGTATCAGCCACTGCGAAGGCACGCTGCTTCTGAGATGTGCCATGCCCCTTAGTCTGCTCCTTTGTGGCCTAATGTAGGTGTTATTGGCAGCTGTTTTTTTTTTTTAACTGTATTGAATATCTACCTTGTAATGATTTAGCAGTTTTCCAGTTTTATTTGTTTTTGGCACTTGATATAGGCAACTATGCAGGTACTTTCTGTCCCGAATGAGCTCACGACTGCTAGTTGTACCTAGGGCAATGCAGGGTTAAGTGATTTGCCCAGGGTCACAAGGAGCTGTGGTGAAAATTGAACCCAGTTCCCCAGGATCTCAACCCACCACTGGTGTCCAGTAGAATCTGATTTCTAATCTACAGAAACTAGTTGAAGAACAGCCTATGCCAGAAAAAATAACCTCCTGATCACAGACATTTCATTATATTTATGCAGTAGCAGTGTGTATAACAGAGCTGTTTGTAGCTGTTGAGAAAGGAGTTGCTCACCACAGTATGAAAATATTGGGATACTTCTATAATACATTTCTGATGATGATCAGTACAGCAGTACCCTTCTTTTTTTTGGTTCTGTACCAGTGGACAAGCCTGTGAAAACAACATAATTCCATATCATCAAGCCGATCAATCCATAGACTGGTGGGTTGTGTCCATCTACCAGCAGGTGGAGATAGAGAGCAATCTTTTGCCTCCCTATATGTGGTCATGTGCTGCCGGAAACTCCTCTGTATGTTCTCTACCTCAGCAGGTGTGTGGTCACACAGCAGCAGCTCTGGCTAGGTCTCCAAGCCTATTCATTTAGGTTTTGTTGAGTACCTGGGGTTGAGGGCTCTTCCTGAGCAAGTGCAAACCTGGTGGTGCCAGGCCCCTCCCTTTCTCCCCCCCTCCCGCTGGCTCCGTTGAAAAAAATAAAATTTTAAACGTCCAAAAAGGGCGTTTATTTCAGCTGCTCACTGGGACTCCCAAATCGTCGCAGCTCAGAGCAAGAAGCAGGTAATTTTACCTTTTATTGGCGGGCAGGGGGTCCCCGAACGTTTTCCCGCGTGGTTTATGGCGTCAGAGGGAAAGGACGTGAAAACGCGTTTCTCAGACCACGTTCGCGCGTCTAGCGGGGAGGCGTGGGGATCGGAGGCAGAGACGCCTTTTTTGGGCGCTTTCCCCGGACTTGGCCGGTTTTTCCTCCGTTGGAGCGTCGGCGGCTTGTTCCGCCTTAGGCGCGCATCCCCCGATTTCCGTCCTTCCCGTGTTGGCCGGCCACGCGGCTCGGATGGCCTCTGCTGGGGCCGCTCTTGAGTTGGGAGACAGCAAAAAGATGGCCGCCCTTGATTTGGGCGGTGGTAAGAAGTTGGCGAAAATTAAGCACCATGCTTCCCGCGCGGCTCCTTCGCAGAGTGTCGCGACGGACGCCATGTTGGATTCACAGTGCTCCTCTCCCCCGCTCTATGGTGTGGAGGGTGAGAGTTCCTCTAGGCCTGGGGCTCAGGTTGCAGAGGTGCACAATAAGGGGGGGGGGTTTCTCTCCTAAGTTTGTTTTGCTGCTGCATCAGGCTTTTCTGCTGCAAAACGCTGCCCCTGCTCCCCTGTCCAGATTTGGGTGAGGAGGCCTTCCAGGTAAAACGCCCTCGGGTGGATCTACAGGCCTTAGGGGATTCTGTTTCCTCTGATGTAGATGAGGGCAGCGTTTCTGAATTTTCTCAAAAGATCCTTCGGGGATTCTTTGGAGGAGGCTGATCTTCGCCCTGATGGGGCTGATGACCCCTCTGCAGCACGACTGTTTCGGTCAGAGGACTTGCCCAACCTGCTAGTTCGGGCTATGGGCATCCTGAGCATTTCCTCTCCGGAGGAGGGCCCTCTCTCTGCCTCAGCCGGTTCCGCTATTATTCTGGGAACCAAGCGTCCTCCTAGAACCTTTCACATTCATGAAGCCATGCAGACTTTGATCTCGGCTCAATGGGATACTCCTGAAGCGAGCCTCAAGGTAGCCCGGGCCATGTCTCTGTACCCTTTGCCAGAGGGTGAACGAGAGGCCTTGCGTTGGCCGACGGTGGATTCTCTGATCACTGCGGTGACGAAGAAGACGGCCTTGCCGGTGGAAGGTGGCTCTGCCCTGAAGGATTCTCAGGACAGGAGATTGGAGGCAGCTTTAAAGTTGGCCTTTGAGGTGGCCGCCCTGAGTTTGCAGGCCTCAGTTTGCGGCTCCTATGTGGCTAAGGCTTGTCTGACCGTTCTGCAGCAGGCCTCCCCCTCGGATCCTTCCTTGAGGGTGGAATGGCCGGTCTTGGAGTTGGGCTTGGCCTTCTTGGCAGACTTGCTGTATGATGTCTTGAGAGCCTCAGCTAAAGGTATGGCTCAGACTGTCTCTGCCCGTCGGTGGCTATGGCTGAAGCATTGGTCAGCTGACCATGCTTGTAAAGCTTGCCTAGCCAAGTTGACCTTTAAGGGCAAGCTGCTCTTTGGGGACGAGCTGGACAAGATCGTGACGGATCTCGGTAGTTCTAAAGGCAAGAGGTTGCCAGAGGTCAGGGCACGGGCTGGCAGTGCTCACGCTGGTCCTTCTAAGGGCCGGTTTCAGGAATCCCGCCGGTATCGTCCGGGTTCCTCTTCCTCCTCCTCCTCCTTCAAGTGGCAATTCTCCCCCAAGCAGCATTCCTTTCACAGAGACTACTGTCCCGGAGGCTCTTCCTCCAGTCCTCCCCCAGGGTCTCGTACCCAATGACGAGGCCCTGGTCCATGGCCCAGAGCAGGTAGGAGGATGGCTGTCCTCATTTCTGGGCGAGTGGACCAGGGTAACTTCAGACGCTTGGGTTCTGGAAGTCATCAGAGATGGCTACAAGTTGGAGTTCTGCCGGCCCCTGAGAGACGGGTTCGTGAACTCTCCCTGCAAGTCTCCACTCAAAGCTGCGGCAGTTCAGCAGACTCTGGACAACTTAATCTGCCTTGGGGCGGTGGTCCCAGTGCTACTCCATTTACTTTGTAGTGCCAAAGAAAGGAGGTTCTTCTCCACCTATTCTTGACCTCAAGGGAGTCAACCGGGCCTTGAGAATCCGGCGTTTCAGAATGGAGACTCTCCGCTCCGTGATTGCTGCGGTACAAAAAGGAGAATACCTGGCATCCTTGGAAATCAAGGAAGCTTATTTGCACATTCCCATCTGGCCGCCTCATCAGCGCTTCCTGCGCTTTGCAGTGCTGGGCCGGCACTTCCAGTTCAGAGCTCTCCCGTTCGGGTTGGCTACGGCTCCGCGGACCTTCTCCAAAGTGATGGTGGTCATTGCGGCTTATCTCCGCAAGGAAGGAGTACAAGTCCATCCCTATCTGGACGACTGGCTGATTTGAGCCCCCTCCTTTGCGGAGTGTGGGAGAGCGACAGACAGGGTCATTGCTCTTCTGAGCTCCCTGGGATGGATCATCAACTGGGAGAAAAGTCAGCTGCGACCGACTCAGTGCCTGGAGTATCTGGGCGTGCGGTTCAAAACCCAAGTGGGCAGAGTATTCCTGCCGGACAACTGGAGCCTGAAGCTTTGGGCCCAGGTGGGCCAGTTCTTAGTCACCTCTGCTCCTCGGGCCTGGGACTATGTGCAACTGTTGGGCTCCATGACTGCCACGATGGAGGTAGTGCCCTGGGCCAGGGCCTATATGAGACCACTGCAGCACTCTCTTCTGCGGCTTTGGACTCTGGTTTCGGAGGATTACGCTATTCGCCTGCCCTTGGATCCGAAAGTGCGCAAGGCGCTGAGTTGGTGGCTGGAGCCAGACAAGCTGGCCACCGGAATGCCTCTTATGACCCCGGAGTGGATTGTCGTCATGACGGACGCCTGCTTGACGGGCTGGGGAGCCCACTGCCTGGGAAGGACAGCGCAGGGGCTTTGGTCTCCCGCGGAGGTGAAGTGGTCCATCAACCTCTTGGAACTCCGAACCATTCAGTTGATGTTTCTAGAGTTTTGTCAGGTACTGACACGGAGGCCAGTCCGGGTCCTGTCAGACAATGTCACAACTGTGGCCTATGTCAATCACCAGGGAGGTACCAGGAGCGCCCCTCTGGCCAGGGAGGCCATGAAGCTATGCCTGTGGGCAGAAGCGAATCTGGACCAGCTGTCGGCGGCTCACATTGCTGGAGTCCTGAATGTCAAAGCGGACTTTCTCAGTCGCCATACCTTGGATCCCGGAGAGTGGCAGCTGTCTGCTCTGGCGTTCTTGAAGATCACGAACCGTTGGGGCATGCCAACCTTGGATCTGATAGTGACCTCAGCCAATTGCCAAGTGCCGCGGTTCTTCAGCAGAGGACGGGACCCTCGATCTCTAGGGGTCGATGCTCTTCTCCAGCAGTGGCTGGTACAGGAGCTTCTCTACGTGTTTCCGCCCTGGCCAATGATGGGCAGAGTTCTCGGCCGGGTGGCGAAGCATCCAGGCCGGGTGGTCCTGGTGGGTCCAGATTGGCCCAGACGTCCTTGGTATGCGGACCTAATCTGGCTTTCCGTGGACAGTCCTCTGCGGCTGCCAGCGGAGCAGGGCCTATTGCATCAGGATCCCGTGGTGATGGAGGATCCCTCCCTCTTTGGTCTTACGGCCTGGCTCTTGAGCGGAAGCGGCTGAGGAAGAAGGGCTTCTCGGACAAGGTCATCGCCACCATGCTGACAGCAAGGAAGCGCTCTACTTCTACTACTTACGCCAGGGTTTGGCGTACCTTTGCATTGTAGTGCGAGGCAGGCTCCTTGTCACCCTTCACGGCGCCCATTTCTTCAGTGTTGGCGTTACTGCAAGAGGGTCTGGAGAAAGGCCTGTTGCTCAGTTCGCTTAAAGTCCAGGTAGCGGCTCTAGCTTGCTTCAGGAGTCGAATGAAGGGTGCTTCCCTGGCTTCGCAGCCAGATGTGATGCGCTTTCTCAAAGGGGTTAATCACCTTCGCCCTCCTCTGCACTCGATAGTGCCTACGTGGAATCTCAATCTGGTGCTACGGGCCTTACAGAAGCCGCCCTTTGAGCCCTTGTCGAGGGTGTCGCTGAAGGACCTGACGTTGAAAGCGGTCTTTTTGGTGGCTATCACTTCAGCCTGAAGAGTTTCCGAGCTCCAAGCGCTCTCGTGTAGAGAGCCATTCCTGCGGTTCACTGAGGTGGGAGTGTCGATTCGCCCAGTGCCTTCCTTCTTGCCCAAGATTGTTTCTCGCTTCCATGTGAATCAGCAGCTTTGTCTACCCTCCTTTCATAGGGAGGATTATCCAGAGGAGTACCCTGCTCTCAAATGTCTGGATGTTAGACGAGTCATCATCAGATACTTGGAAGTGACCAATGATTTCCGGAAATCAGATCACCTGTTCGTGCTGTTTGCAGGCCCTCGTAGGGGTCTGCAGGCATCTAAGCTTACTGTGGCACGGTGGCTCAAGGAGACGATTGCGGCGGCTTATGTGGCTGCAGGGAAGGTGCCGCCTATTCAGCTGAAGGCTCACTCAACTAGAGCACAGGCGGCCTCAATGGCAGAGTCCAGGTCCGTCTCCTTGGAAGAGATTTGTAAAGCGGCAACTTGGGCGTCGGCTCATACCTTCTCAAGACATTACAGCTTGGATGTGGGCTGCTCGGGCCAAGGCCCAGTTTGGAGCTTCAGTGTTGCGTTCTGGGATTTCCATGTCCCGCCTGGGTGAGTACTGCTTCGGTAACATCCCACCAGTCTATGGATGATCGACTTGATGGTATGGAAGGTAACATTATGTATCATACCTGATAATTTTCTTTTCTTTCCATTAATCATAGCCGATCAATCCATAGCCCCTCCCAGATATCTGTACTGTTGGTGTTCTGGTTATATTTCAGGTTCAAGTTTAGTCTTCAGTTCCTGTTCAGGAGGACTTCGTGTTCAAGTTCTTCCAATTGGATTTTCCTTGAGTTGAGACGATTTTGTGTTACAGTGAGCTGCTGCTGCTTCCTCTCCCCCCATTTCGACGGTGGCTGGATTGATAACTAAATTATGCTGGCGCTCCCTCCCTCTTCGTGCGGTAGTAGGGTAGCTTTGTTTCCCTCCCGCTTCGGCGGTGTTAGGGTCAGCCAGCTCCTCCCGCGGTTGCGGTAGCAGGATAAGCCAGATCCCCCCGCATCGGCGGGTGTGGTGTCCCTCCCCCGCTTCGGTGGGGATGAGCTGGACGGATTTCCCCCCCCATCTGCTCCGGCGGTGGTGGGCTGGAAGGAGTGTCCCTTTGTGGGTGTAATTCTGTATGTGCTGAGTCCTGCTGATGGAGCTTTGATATCGACATATTGAGGAGTTTCTGGCAGCACATGACCACATATAGGGAGGCAAAAGATTGCTCTCTATCTCCACCTGCTGGTAGATGGACACAACCCACCAGTCTATGGATTGATCGGCTATGATTAATGGAAAGAAGATTATCAGGTATGATACATACTTTTACCTTCTGCACCCTTATAGGCTCTGTGTTAACTCTTTTTTTAAACTAATTGTACTATCGTTATCTTTTCATAGGCTCTCACAATGTCAGGCTTGACATTTTAATCCAGTTTGAGCAAAAAGGATTCAGAACTGAGCCTCAGGGATCTGAGGAAACAGGAAATCTGACTACAACAGGCAGATGTGAGGAACTGCCTGAAGCATGTGATGAAGCTTCGATTAAAGCTAGTAATGAGGTGATACAAAGTTTTCCTATAAGAAGATGCCTCCTCTGGACCAGGGATAGTGGAAAATGAGGTGTTATAATCACAGAACCCACACTATAAACCCTACCCTGAAATAAGACTCCTAAACTCCTCATCAGTTTCCAATCTGATAGGTGATGGAGGGCTCACTCACTCTCACGGACAACTGAGGCAGGGGCAATCAGGGAGCTGTTAAGTGCTGTCTGTCAAGAGGATGGGCAGGGTCCTGTTAATATATGGCCTGGCTTTGGATCTACCATGGAATAGTGAAGGCCAAAGCTATGAAGCCTAAAATAACTGAAGAAGTACTGACTAGGCCAAATAACAAGTACTGATTTAATTTGAGAATCTGTAAAAAGCGGTTCTGAATAATGAGTCCTGCTACAAATTGGTACAATTTTTAATTCAAATTCAGCTCCTGTACTGGGGAAAACAAAAACAAAAGGATGGCTCAGATGAACAAATGGAGCCTATTACATAGTTCTTAAGATGAACAAAATGGAGCCTATTACAGAGTTCTTAAGATGGTGTGAAAAGTATGTGAAAACTATTGCAACAGGGAACAGGTGTCTCAGAAATGAGATGTGAAAAAAGAACTTGTTCCCAAAACATACTGATAAGCCCGCGTGGGAACGTATCATCTCAGAAATTGAGAGCTAGGTTTCCCACCATTGACTTCTATGGAGAGGTTGTGTATAAAAGAGGGAAAATGTGCCTTAACTGGGAGTCTTCTCAGAGGGCGAAGCTCTGTCCGGTTGTACTCAGAATCTCTCTGCTGAATGTACCTGATTAAAGTCTGATGTCTGTATTTGTACCAACTTGAAGACTTGTCTTTGGGTAAGAAAATAGTATCTATCTATTTAAACCTATCTCTGTCTTTATACTATCTTCTTTACCTTACATTTAGCTTACAAGGCAGATCACATACACTCAGTCTCTGGAGAAACTTAGACAGAATTTTAATAGGCATTATCTGGGAACATAAATGGCCCAGAGTATACCTAGATCCAGGAAGACAGAAAGCAGTAGTTATGGGAATTAGATTTCTATTACAGCCCCTAATGCAAACCCAGAGCAGACCTCCTTGTGATTGGGTGACAATGAAGGTGGGAGAAATCAGACAGAGCCTGTTAGTGAAATAGGTATCTTTAGTCCCCCGTGTGATCTGGAGTCAGAAAGAGGTCCAAGAGGGGGAAATTAAAACAGTGGTGACCCCGACGTGATTCGAACACGCAGCCTTCTGATTACGCACGTGAATGCTCACAACGTCCACATACTGTTCCGAGAAGTCAATCCGTCAACGTCAACAAGAACGCCAGTCGTTCCCTTTGTGGAACCCAGATCAACGCCGCCCACAGTGACTAGGCGTAGTCCGCACCGCAGCAGGATTAGATGATCCAATGATCACCCTGCTTATCGGTGATGTTCCTGTCCCTTTTTAATTGACACAGGCGTCTCGCTCTGTATTAGCCCATGTCCCACACAAACTACAGAAACTTCTTAAAGTTTCCCCAGACAATGTTACCACCACAGGATTTGATGGTGTTCCTACGGACACACCACTGCTTGAGCCCCTGCCAATTAAATATGCTGATCAACAACTATCTGCTCCCTTTTTGTATGCTCCATTATGCCCTGTTAATTTACTTGGAAGAGATCTATTGACACTGTTTCATTTTGAAATTCATTTCGATCCTTCCAATGAAACCACTTCACTCTTGATGGCTGTCACCTCTATGGTTGAACATCAAATAGAGGGAGCTTTGAATGCTTTACCGGGTTTTCTATGGGCCACACCAGAAAAACCTATGGTGAAGTTGCAGGCCCCCCCCATCGTATCCAGCTGTTACCTGGTTGTACAGGTCCTAAAATTGCCCAGTACCCTTTAAAACCTGAAGTTATTGCTGGAGCTCAAAAACAAATTGACTCCCTATTACAGCAAGGTCATTGAAAAGTGTAATTCACCATACAATACGCCATTATTCCCAGTTCCAAGAAGGAACCTGGCGCCTTTCGTATAGTACAAGACTTACGCGCGCTAAATGACCTTACCTACGCGGTATTCCCGAACGTGGAAAACCCAACTACACTCCTCAATAGTATCTCTTTGCAGACATATCATTCCACCATTGATTTGTCTAATGCTTTCTTTTCCATCGCCCTTGACCCCTCAACGATCCCAGAGACCACAGCCACCGCCCAATTGCCTACTATTACTACTGTTCCAACGATGCAAGCAACAACCCAGACGCTAAACCCCACCACCGCCTCATGTATATCGTACTATTGGAGGCTATGAGATGAAATACCCCCTCCCATTATTGAGCAATACCCTTGTGTCCCGAACCCACCGGTTCCGGTCACCGTCCAGCACCCTACCATCAATCAAATTGATGTGGCTGCCCAGACCTCCACTTGTCCTGGTCTAGATCAGGATTGACCTCACACATGACCACCCAAACGACTACCTACCCACATATGGGGCACCAACTCAAACATCACCTCCACCACTACGTTTGGACTCTTCTGTCCAAACTGGTCCCTTGCCCGCTGAATCCCTACAGTCTATCCTATCCCAATTGCGACAAATGGGTTTCATTCCATGTAGTCCTGCTACACAAACACGGGCTATTTGTCAGGAACTCTATGATCGGGGTTTCATTAAACCGCCCCCTGCTCCAGTGAACCCTAGATGGGACACGTTAGGTGCACGGCCAATGCGTCCCTTGGTACTCCCAGCCAAACCAGCAATAAGGAGCGACCGGGTTAGACTCTCCCCATTAGACGAAGCATGGGAAGTTTTAAAACAACAACTCCCCACAAAATCGGACATAGAGGATATTCGAAACGAGCCTCCTCCGATGTTCCATTTCTCCCCTTTTTCAGATAGTGAAGTAATCCCTTCCCTTACAGACGATTCACCTCGTTTTACGTTACCTAATACCCCAGTCCCCTCGGAACAATACGGTCACGCATTGGCTAGTATGGGAGATGGCCTCGCGTTTGTTTCAGAGGGACTTCGTTCCTTACGCAAGTCCCTGACAACACAACCGCGCCCTGATACCCCGGACACCGTGGTATCTGTTGCACCAAAATCTGATTTTCCTCAACAACATGATCTTATTTCTCATCATACCAGACAACGCCACCCTCAAAGTTATCTTACTAATGAGGGATCTAACCGCTGCCTTACAGTCATTGATAGTCCCATCATCCTACAGTTTTGCCCGCCCTAAATACCAGTACAGAACCTATCCTATCTGGTCCACCTAGCACACCTGCTCAATATGTGGCATTACATGAGAATTCATGGCATTATGTTCAACCATGGATTGATAACCTTGCAGGATGGTCTGAGGCACTCCAGCCCAGTCCGCCCTTTTCCACGTGAAGGATCCTACGACCAGACAAGCTCATTAGTGGAGACCTCATTTATGATCACCCTGACCCCATTGGGATCAGAAAACACTTTATCTAATCCAGGGCTTTCAGTTTGGAAAAAGTATGAGAATCAGTTTCCCCCAACCGCCACGAAACCATTGGAGAAAATAAAACTTTTTCCCCTGTTGAATAAAATGTCCGGAGGTGTCCCTCATACGGATATACTCCACTTTCAGCGGTTGAATTGAATAGCCTTATACTACAGCTCCCGGATATTGCACAGGGAGGTAATCGATGGTTGAAGAAATTACAAGACATAACCCTGGGGACCACTCTGTCAGTCGGCGATATGAAAGCGCTCCTGGGCAGAACCCCACACGTAGTGTCACTGACATATTCACTCAATCGGGCTATGCAAAATTTGTTACAGATACCCAATATGATGGTAACCCTTTGACTGAAATTCAGACAAAAATATTTCAGGAAATCCGGACCATGTATCCGACCCTTAAGACTTTTCGGTTATCACTTCCCAAAGATGGGAAATGGATTCAGAGCCTATTGAGGCTTATTTACTCAGACTCCAAGACCTATATAAGGAAGAAACAGAGAAAAAATTTGACTCTGATAATGCCCTCCCAGTATTCTACCATTACTGAAGGGAACCTTACCTTCAGAAATTAAACTTAAGTTGGAGAACACCGTGGGTCTCCACCTGGAAAAATGGCCTAAATTCGTGAACACATCCTTCATCATTGCAGACGCTTATTAAAAGCAAGCAAATGAAGCCCAACATCGTAAGACAATACACACTAACTTGGAAGTGCTGCAGACTGAAGATCTCAAAGAGAAAGAGCCTCTAGGAGCTCTGACCCTGATACCAATACTCCTGACACTTCTCCCCCTGTTATTGTTATGTATGCTGACCAACGCTATGACAATAATGGCCGAAATCGGCCCTACCGCCAGACCGTAGAATTGATTACCCAGAAGAACGAGGTCGTCGCTCTCTACCCCAACGAGGTCCCCCAAGGGGCCCTCTTGAGGATACTAGGCGACAACGAGACTACCGTTCCCGGCCTAGCCCTGATCGCTATCCTGATGTGCTCTGTTATCGCTGCCAACAATATGGTCATTATGCTGCTGAATGTCTTCAGACACAGCCATATAGATTTAGAAAATCGCAGGTCCGTCAAAATCCCCCTGAACGGCAGTCATTCCCTTTATGGAACCCGGATCAACACCGTCCGCAGTGACCACAGATTTAGGGATCAATAATACCCACCCCATAATGACTAGGCGTTACCCCAAACCCGATTTGATTTTGTTGCTCTCAGTCACTCATACTACTCAGCTCCTCATTTAGTATCCAGAAACCATTTCTCTGTATGTTTCTGTTTCTATTACAGGTGACATGTCTTTATCTTATATTTTTTAGGTTTAATTGCAAGTGTATGTTTATGGTACCATACAAATGACCTAACTGAGTCAGCAAGTTCTTTATTTGTTTTTTTGCATACCTTCCCTGGGGAGTTCTTATCAACTGCAGGGATAAGCGATCCCCAGAGGATGTTCATTTTATGTTTATATAAACCTTAACTGACTTATTTATGCCATTTTTCTCTATACGGGATCCCTTTTAAATAAAAGCTGTGTATTGCACATTTTTAAAATGTTTTCTGCTTTAACTGTTATGCTGTTTAAATTAATGTGACATTCACTTCTTTAGTTTTTTCATGAATATAAAGCCTTCATTTTTGAAATTTCTCTATAATATGTGTTCTTTGAAAATTACTATGAAAGGTTCTATATTATATGCCATCTAAAACACTGTTTATTTGTGATGTTGTTTAAAATAACTAGTGCTGATATTCACCTGGCTCTCTATTGAGATGAACGAACTGTTTTCTTTTCAAGTCTTATCTACAACTTTCAAACTTCCTTCCCTGCCTCTTAAAGATTTATAGTTTTACGATACAGTTCCAGCATTTTTGGTTCTCAATAGGGTTTGTAGATTAACCCTTGCATAACATAACTAACTGGTAAATCAAAACTAAAGAAATTAAGGTTGCTATTATTTTAAAGCTATGTTCAGATAAGACTAGCTCCAATTGCCAAATTTCCTTTTATTGAGAACCGTACCTCTGGAACCAGTTAAAGTAATTAACTTGTTTTCCTCTCCTGAAGTATTACTTTTATGAAGACTAATTACACCAGCATGAAGTATTAATATAGAAATTTCAACTTACAGTTTTTGTCTGATGTATAGACCTATTTTCAGTCACCATAATATCCACTGCTTGCAGTGAGCAATAAACTCAAATTAGATACAGGAAGCACCGTTATTTCGTGATTTCCTTAAGACTGAATGACAGAGATTAACCCTTGTAGTTCTTATTTTCTCTAGAGTTCATCTTTACAAATGCTTTGGACTCAGTATATGATACAGGAATTCATTACGTGTTTCAGATTTTTAATAACTATTCTATGATTCTGTATTATCCTTGTTACTTTTTGTTTGGAATTCAGATCATACTGGTCAATTTGTACATTTATTGCATTAATAAAAATTGTTATTATATCTTTGATTTTTGAATTTTACTAAAATGTTTAAAAAAAAAAAAATGTTTCTACTTGTTTGCTGCTTATAAAACTGCTTCTCCTCTGTATTTAAAATATACTCTAAATTGTAAATTGATTGCTGGGAATATAAGCTTATTTTTAGCTATCCCTCTGAATGTGAATCTTGATATGCTGTCATAATTTAGGGCCCAAAATTGTGAAAGCATAGAAATGATCAAATTAAAATTTAATATAAGTTTTATTTTCCAAATTGGTTCTGACCTATTACAGAGGACTATAGGTTATTGTCCTTCTCATTTGACCTATTTTAACCTTGTAAAGGTCACGTGAGGAGGCCTCATAGAAATATATAGTTTTTTACATTTCTGATATTAGCTTTTCTCTATCTCTCTAAATATCATATTAAAAGCTGCATTTTCCTGGAACAGACTCTGACCACAATGTTTCCTCAGACTCTGCTTACTTCCCGTGCCAGCAACATCAACTTTACAAAGAACATTTTATTATTCCTACTGGTAATTTGTGTTATATATTGACACTATGCTCCACCTACTGATGCGCAAAGGAACTAACAATGCATTTTATAATCTATTCTTTCTAATGGTCCTATGCTAAGATTTGACCACTTGATTTTACTTCTTATATCACCTCTATTTATTAAGTCCTGTAGGTTGAGTGAAGACTGTCAATCCAATTTCTGATCTACCGCCTCTAGTTTAGTACTTCTACTGCAACTGACTTCTGGCAAGAAAAAGAAGCACCAACTTCTCCAATGAGAATTTTCTTTTGTCCAAATGATGTCATTAATTTAGACTTTCTTGGTTATGCTCTCAAATAATTTGTTGTATTGAATATTTTTGCAGGCTTCTCATCTTTTTCAGAACCTACATGTCACTTTACGTATGAGCTCTCTATTACAGCGGACAGCGACCGTGATTTCAGAAGATACTTCCATCACTTGGACTACTTATGAGTTTTTAAATTTCTGCACATTAGACTTCTGCTCTGAATATGACTATTTGCTAATCTACCCTTCTGAATCATCTCACTCGTAAGTCCTGCTGGCCTCCTGCAGCTGAGGGCTCAACCCTTGGTGAATGGTAGTCATCGTAGGTGAAGATTCCATATCTATTGGCGATAGATTGCAACGCATTGCCCTCCATACATCAATAATTGAACATTTACCATCATCTCTAAATTTTAATTGTTTTTTATAATCTTCTCTTTTGTTCCATATACTTTACCATTGTTATTTGATCATGTCTTTGTCTTTGTAATAATTACCAATCTGTCTTGCACATTATGCAAGCCAGAAGTGTAGATATATTATGCAAATCCCAATTCCTAGTATTAAGAGGGTTGAAGTTGAAGCTCTGACCCCTACCAATCAGGAGATATAATTTCATATATACTATTGTTGTTTATGTAAATTGGCTTTTCATTATTGAACCCTTCTGGTTTCCCTTTTGCTTTTGCACTTAATTAGCACTGTTTTCTCCATGTTTACATTGTCTTTCATGTCTATTCAATTCACCCTGACTATGCCCACTAAGATATAACAATATATCATTCAGGCATACAGTTATTTGCTTATTCCTTTGCCAGCCTCTGGCTCTTGATGGACTGATTATGATGGTGTATGCCTAGAATAAAGATCTATCCAGGCCCAAATGATGTTAGATCCCCCAAGGTTGTAGCAATAATCTTTACACCTTGCAAACTGCTGGACCACAAGTCTTGGGTCCATGTGAAAAATATACGGGTTTACTCAACCGCAGAACCAGATGTTACAAGCCTAACCATCTCAAGACCGGCAACTTCCTTCAGCAAGCCAGCCTGAAAACCCAGCCCTGTTAGATCTCCTTCCAGATTCTTCAACGCTTCCACCGCCTCAACCATGAACTGATACTTAATTTGAGAACTACTGTTGCTGTTTATGGACATTATAGATTCATATTTTGTTTTATTTTTAGTTTTAGCAGTAATCCTGTCTAGAAAAGGTTTTATTTTATTTTCCTATTATTTCCTTTATTGTTCTAATTGTTTTTCTAAGAGTTTCCCCGTTATTTCTGTATGTAACTCAAATTGAAGTTGATATTGCTCAGATACAAGAGTTATGCAATTGTTTAACTCTGGTGTAGGCTTACTTACGTTGCATGTCTTTCTGTAGGTTTGACTAAGCTCCAAGAGGGTAACGGATATATACAATACTTCCCATACTTCCAGGTCATTATGCATATGTCAAGATCCATGCAGACCTTGGTTAATATACCCGCATACCTATATTTCATGGGATTTTGTAAATGATCTCATGGATTAGCCCCATTCATAAAACCTCTCTCACTACAGTAAGCCTCAATCACATAGATATGAATAAGATAGAACCGGCATATGAAAAGGTTGCAGAAAATTATTAGTGTACTAACTATAAGTTTGTGTAGGATTGACATAATTGAAGTATTGTCAGGATGATGAGTTCACACCGTAAACAAAACAAATTGTACCAGTTGACCTTAAGACTCAGATAATTTGATGGCCTCATAGAATACCTTCTGGAATGGATGGTACCACGGTACGTTAACCCTGGTGTCACCCTATGGGATAGGGTGAAGAGGGGAATGTTAATATATGGCCTGGCTTTGGATCTACCACTGGAATAGTGAGGGCCAAAGCTATGAAGCCTAAAATAACTGAAGAAGTACTGACTAGGCCAAATAACAAGTACATGATTTAATATTTGAGAATCTGTAAAAAGCGGTTCTGAATAATGAGTCCTGCTACAAATTGGTACAATTTTTAATTCAAATTCAGCTCCTGTACTGGGGAAAACAAAAACAAAAAGGATGGCTCAGATGAACAAAATGGAGCCTATTACATAGTTCTTAAGATGAACAAAATGGAGCCTATTACAGAGTTCTTAAGATGGTGTGAAAAGTATGTGAAAACTATTGCAACAGGGAACAGGTGTCTCAGAAATGAGATGTGAAAAAGAACTTGTTCCCAAAACATACTGATAAGCCCGCGTGGGAACGTATCATCTCAGAAATTGAGAGCTAGGTTTCCCACCATTGACTTCTATGGAGAGGTTGTGTATAAAAGAGGGGAAAATGTGCCTTAACTGGGAGTTTCTCAGAGGGCGAAGCTCTGTCCGGTTGTACTCAGAATCTCTCTGCTGAATGTACCTGATTAAAGTCTGATGTCTGTATTTGTACCAACTTGAAGACTTGTCTTTGGGTAAGAAATAAATAGTATCTATCTATTTAAACCTATCTCTGTCTTTATACTATCTTCTCTTTACCTTACATTTAGCTTACAAGGCAGATCACATACACTCAGTCTCTGGAGAAACTTAGACAGAATTTTAATAGGCATTATCTGGGAACATAAATGGCCCAGAGTATACCTAGATCCAGGAAGACAGAAAGCAGTAGTTATGGGAATTAGATTTCTATTACAGCCCCTAATGCAAACCCAGAGCAGACCTCCTTGTGATTGGGTGACAATGAAGGTGGGAGAAATCAGACAGAGCCTGTTATGTGAAATAGGTATCTTTAGTCCCCCGTGTGATCTGGAGTCAGAAAGAGGTCCAAGAGGGGGAAATTAAAAACACCAACCACCGGTTCTGGCACAGACCGTACCGTATAAGTCTTCCCAGCATTATCCCCGCCTCCCAACCACCAGTCCCGCTTCCCACCACTGGCTCTGGCACAGACCGATAAGTCTTCCCAGCACTATCCCCGCCTCCTACCACCAGCCCCGCCTCCCGATCTTGACTAAGCTCCTGAGGATCCATTCCTTCGGCACAGGATTCCTTTATGCGTATCCCACGCATGTTTGAATTCCGTTACCATTTTCATTTCCACCACCTCCCGCGGGAGGGCATTCCAAGCATCCACTACTCTCTCTGTGAAAAAATACTTCCTGACATTTTTCTTGAGTCTGCCCCCCTTCAATCTCATTTCATGTCCTCTAGTTCTACCATTTCCCATCTCCGGAAAAGGTTCGTTTGCGGATTAATACCTTTCAAATATTTGAACGTCTGTATCATATAACCCCTGTTTCTCCTTTCCTCCAGAGTATACATGTTTAGCTCAGCAAGTTTCTCATCAACGTTTTGTAACGCAAATCCCATACCATTCTCGTAGCTTTCTTTGCACCGCATCAATTTTTTTACATCCTTAACAAGATACGGCCTCCAAAACTGAACACAATACTCCAGGTGGGGCCTCACCAACGACTTATACAGGGGCATCAACACCCCCTTTCTTCTGCTGGTCACACCTCTCTCTATACAGAACAACCTTTAGCTACGGCCACCGCCTTGTCACACTGTTTCGTCGCCTTCAAATCCTCAGATACTATCACCCCAAGATCCTACTCCGCCCGTACCTATCAGACTCTCCCCACCTAACACATACGTCTCCCGTGGATTTCTATTCCCTAAGTGCATCAATTTGCATTTCTTCGCATTGAATTTTAATTGCCAAACCTTAAACCATTCTTCTAGCTTCCTCAGATCCTTTTTCATGTTTTCCACTCCCTCCCGGGTGTCCACTCTGTTACAGATCTTAGTATCATCCGCAAATAGGCAAACTTTACCTTAACCCTTCGGCAATGTCACTCACAAATATATTGAACAGAATCGGCCCCAGCACCGATCCCTGAGGCACTCGACTACTCACCTTTCCCTCCTCCGAGCGAATTCCATTCACCACCACCCTCTGGCGGTTGTCCGTCAACAGTTCCTAATCCAGTTCACACTTCAGGTCCTATCTTCAGCCCATCCAGTTATTTAAGAGCCTCCTGTGGGGAACCGTGTCAAAAGCTTTGCTGAAATCTAAGTAGATTACGTCCATAGCTCGTCCCTGATTCAATTCTCTGTCACCCAATCAAAGAACTCATGAGATTCGTTTGGCACGATTCCCTTTGGTGAAACCATGTTGTCTCGATCTTGCAACTTATTTGCTTCCAGGAAATTCACTATCCTTTCCTTCAGCATCGCTCCATTACTTTTCCAATAACCGAAGTGAGGCTTACCGGTTGTAAGATAAGATGTAGACCTTAAACTAGAGACTTCACACAACACCAGCTGTAGTCGTCCCATTCCTATACAGAAGACCAGAGAGAGATTTCTGTTAAAAGAATTTTAACAATGATACTCACGAATACCACAAGACCAAGTTTGGCTTAACAGCATTTATTACTTGCAAGGAGACAACATCCAGCATACCCTCATGAAGTGTCTGACTTATACAATTCCTTCTGTCTTTATATACCTTTTTTACACTTCTACGTGCAGCTATGCATGAAGCAGTGAACAATTTACAATTTTAGACTGTTGGG